>NC_064854.1:123153582-123453582 GCF_024139225.1 Suncus etruscus | reverse complement strand
GGGGTAACAGTGCCCTGGGTGAGTGCTGGCCCCAAATAGTCCAAATAGTGATGACCAGGAGGGTCTGATAGGGTTGATTGTTGAGGGACAGTGAATGTGCCACAGAGAAGGCCATGGCTATATATTGCTAGGGGTTGGGACCCCTGCGGTGCTTGTGACTTTGAACATTTTCTGCTTCTCTTGGGGCTTTAGGCTCCCCGTCTTTGCTCAGCAGGGGTCCCAGGCTCTGCAGTTCTATAAGAAGACAGAACCTGCCAGGCAGCGGTGACCAGCTCAGCAATGCCATAGGCCTCTAGGACTTAGCTCACCCCCTGGAGACATAAGGGGAGGGCTATAGAGTTGCAGGCCCCCCCTGGACAAGCTGTGCAATGCTCAAGATACCCCCAGATTAGAGACACAACTGCAGCTGCCCTGGTGTATGCAGGGAAACAATATACAATGAAGGGGAAGGTGGTGCTGATTGGAAGATTCGACTGAGTAAAGGAGCGAGTCACCAGAGACTACCTATTATGTGATCCCATTTCTGAGAACTGTCCAGAGTAGGAAAATCCATAGAAATGGAAAGTCCATTAGTGGTTGCCTAGGGCTAGAAAGGAGGGGACAATGAGTGTTTGCTAATGGGTACAAGGTTTCTTTGGGGAGTGATAAGAGTATTCTAAAATTAGATTGCGATGATGGTTGTACAACACCGAATATGCCAACTAGCCACCAAATAATATGCTTTGTGTGGGTGAATTTTTACATATGTGAACATTAGCTCGAGAAAGCCAATTTGAAAAGGAAAAAGAAAGCAAAAGGCTGGGAGTATAGTTCAGTGATAAGACACTCTGCCACATGTGTGAAACATTAGATTCCATTCCAACACCGCCCTAAACATTTTTGGGGTGATTTTGAGGAATGCTCAGGAGTTACTCCTGGCTGTGCAATCATGAATTACTTTTGGCAGTAACCATACAGGATGCCATGGATCAAACCCAATTGACCTCATGCAAGGCAAGTGCTCTACCCACTATCCTATCTCTTCAGTACCACAAAATAAATTTTAACAAGAACACATGAGCCTTGCCCTGGTTCAGGCCCAGTTTCTAGTAAGATCAAGTCAAGGTGAGCCCAGGAGAGGGTACCCCTCTCCCTCCAGGAGCTGTCCCCATTATCTCTTTAAAGTCCCTTGCCTACCCTAGGTAATCATGGTTTAGGGAGAGGCTGGTTCCTGGGATCAGAGGCCCAGAGGACTCCCATGCATTGTGACCCCACAACTGGGCCCATGCCCAGCCTGATCATCGGGGGCTCCTAGTCACAGGTGGGGACCAACTGAGGAAATGCCATGGGAAGTGGGTCAAGGCCAACTTGAACTGGGACGACCACTCCCCAGGTGCACACTTGGCCTCTCTCCTGGAGCGGAGTTCTTCAGTCTTGACTTCCCTGACAATGGCAGCACTCCCCAGATACCTGGGGTGTGGCTCAGAGAAAAGAGCCCTGCTGGGACTCAAGGTGGGGGGTCCTCTACCTTCTTCAGGGCCAAGGGTACTATGGCTCAGTGGGCATGGTTCCTAGAGAAAGGTTCGTCCAGAGCAGAGAAGCCAGGCCTAGTGGGAGATTCTGAAGGAGGCCAGAAGCCTGCACAGAGAAGCATCCTTTCCTCCAATCACAGGCAGCAGAGGCAGCAGAGCCACTGACTGAGGGTCCAGGGCATAGGAATGTGACTGCAAGCTCTGCCCTTCACCACACCTTGTTTAGCAGGCAGGTATTTCTCCTGTTAGGGGAACAAGACCTTTCCAGATACCTTGCCTCTGTACCTTCCCTTCCAAGTAGCATATTCTTTTTTTTTTTTTAATGGAGGTTTCTTTTGGGGAGTGTCAATCCTACTGTGCTCAGGGATCACTCCTGGCAGGACTCAGGACCATAGATTATGCTTGGGTTCAGTCCCCAGTCGGCATCAGGCAAGCAAGCACCTAGTCTTCAGTACTGTTTCTCTAGCACCTTCAGGCAGTATTTCTTTTTATTTTATTATTAATAATTTTTACTTTGACCAAAGTGGATTACAAATCATTCACAGAAGTATTTCAGGCAGTATTTCAACATACCCTCACATTGGTATTACCTGAGGAGCTGGCCCACTAGGGTTATACCTGGAGGTATAACCAGGAGCCATGGTGGGTTGGATCAAATTCTGGACCTCATGTATATGACCCAACCCTTTGAGCTCCATTGTTCCCAGCCCCTGCCCAAGGACCTTTTGTAAGGGGCGCATCCAACAGTGCTTGGGGGGAGGTCTGCTATTTCCAATTCTGTGACCAAGAGCAACCCCTGATGGTGCTCAGGGGACTATGTGCCTTGCCAGAATCAAATTGGGGTCCATGGCATGCAAGGCAAGAACCTTAACTCTTGTACTATTTTTCCAGCCACTAAGTAACTTTTTAAGTCAAGATAACCAACTCACACCCCACCAGATCAAGTATATCAGTACATCAGATTCCCCAGAGTAAGGGCTGGGCCCCAATATTTCTAAGCATTCTTTAGAGAATTCTGTGAAGATTCAGAGCTAGGATACCTTCTCTAAAATGGCAGAAATAAACCTTTCCCAGATGCCTGGCCCCCCCCTTTCTCTCTCTCTTTCTCTCTCTCTCTTTCTCTCTCTCTTTCTCTCTCTCTATCTCTATCTCTCTCTCACTCACTCTCTCTCTCACACACACACACACACAATAAGTGGATAATATGGCTCTCCCCACACCTTACTATGAGCTCGATTTCTTCTCTTCTTCTCAGCTTACATTTGAGGAAACTGAGTCCCAGAAAGGTTAAGTCACTGGCCCCATGTCTCATAGCAAAACCAGATTGAAGACTCAGGCAATTGGCCCCCAGACCCTGGCCCCCACTGCCCTCCATACTCCTACCAGCAGCCAATGATATTGGCTGTCCCTGGGAAGAAGAGAAGAGAGGCAGGTGCCCAGGGCATCTTGATGATCTTGCCCTGGCCTCAGGACCCCACCTGGCCCAGCCCACAAGGCTCAGATGCATAGGACAGTAGAGGTGCAAGTATTTGGGGGCTTCAGTGGGCAGTGTTCCCACCATCGGTGGCCTCTCTTGGGAGCAAGCATCATTTAAAGAGCAAAATTAAAAACCCTTCTGCACGTAGCTGCCCTCTTTTTGCTGCTAATGGCCACTTAACCCAATTAAACTGATGCATTGTTGGCAGTGTGGCCAGGCCTGTTCAGGAACTGGGCTGGGTGTTGAGAGGAGCAGAAGGATCAAGCCGGGGGCAGTGCCGGTGGGGCCAGCCTCCCTCATAAAGATGAAAGCGTTTTGCCTAATGCCATAAACACTGGTGCTCATGCTCAGCTTTCTTTCCGGCTTCCTCTGATGCATTCTTGGGCGCCAGTCCTGCTGACACTGAGCTGGATGAATGTTGGGGGCTGCTTGAGCCCTGGAGAATACACAGCAACTGCCTTGCCCTCTACCCACTACGTAGCCAATGGCATGCCACCGCCCCGCAGTTGTTGTTTTTGTTGTTGAAGTTGTTGTCATTGGGCCACAATCGGTGACTCTCAGGGGTTACTCCTGGCTATGCATTCAGAAAACACTCCTGGCTTTGGGGAATGATATGGGACGCCGGGAATCGAACCCAGATCTGTCCTGGGTCAGCTGCATGCAAGGCAAGTGCCCTACTGCTGCACTATTGCTCTGCCCCAACTCCCCAGCCCCCAGTTGTAACAACAAAGTAATTCCTCCAAATCTTTTTTTTTTCTTTCTGAGGGAGGGGGATTGATCATACCCGGCAGCGCTCAGGGATTACTCCTGGCTCTACGCTCAGAAATCGCAGGGTCAGGGAACCATATGGGATGCCAGGATTCAAACCACTGTCCTTCTGCATGCAAGGCAAATGCCTTACCTCCATGCTATCTCTCCGGCCTCCAAATCTTGCCAAATGTCCCTGTGAGCAAAAGCTTCCTCCAGTTGAGAAACCCCACAAACAGACATCTCTGGGACCTTGGGGAGGTACAGATAGATCTGCTGGGGGAAATTTTTCTAGTTTAAGAGAATAGCCTGGATAAGGGCTGGAGCAATAGCAATAGCATTAAGGTGTTGGCCTTGCACACGCAGACCCAGGTTCCATCCCTGGCATCTCTTATGATCTTCCGAGCCTGCCAGGAGTGATTCCTGAGTGCAGAGTCAGGAATAACCTTTCATCGCTGCTGGGTGTGGACCAAAAAAATACAAATAAAACCAAACCAAAAGAAAGGGAGACGGTCAGGGTTGGAGAGGAAAGGACAGCGTTAACACATTCGAGAACCACTGGTGACTCACATTTGAATGCAATTGAATTAATATCGTATTGCCCATGTCAACTTGTTAAGGTAGCATATGGCCAGTTCAGAGCTGCCTTAGAGATTGGGAGATGGCTCAAAGGATGGGCTCTATGCTTTGCATGCAAAGAATCCCAAGTTCTATCTCTGGCACGGCGTGGAGCTCAGTTCCAGGTGTGGCCCAGAAACAAAACAAAACAAAGAAAAACAAAGAAAAGCTGAGTTTACTAACTGCTCTCATTCATGAGGTTGGATGAGTTGAGGGGTCCTGGTTATCACCAACTGCCAAGATGGCATCAAGTACATTTGAGGCTGGGACTGTGGTGCTGATTATCCCTAAGGTCAGCGTCTGGGTTCCATAGCAGACCAGGGAAGGTCTAGGAGGGAGCCAGACAGGTGAAGTGGGGTGGGATACGGTAGTGGGCTGCTCTGCAACAGCCACTGCCTCTGCCCAGCCTACACCGGGCAATTAAATGGTGTTTACTCGGAGCTGGCAGTGGCTTCTGCCTCCCCTCCATTACCAACATTAAGTGATCTTGACCTTCCACTTCCCATTCTCCAGAGGAGCTGCACACACAGAGCCAATTAGGAGCAGGCATGGCCGCCGAGCTGGGCACGGGGCTCCCTGATTGCGCTGGCGGCTGATTATGCACCCCTCGCCCAGACATTGCCTGCTTCCTGGCAAGGTGCCACTCTGCCCAAAGGAGCCCCCAGGCTGGGCTGGGGGGGTGGGGTGGCGAGTGCTGAATCAGTGATCAGTTCCTGAATGTCTATTGTGTGGGAGCCTTTGGGGACCTCTGCTCTGGGGAGCAGCAGCCAGGAAACCAGGAAGGAAAAGCCACAGACAGCAGCCTACAGAGGATGAGTGGCCTCTCTGGCATGGGGCTGAGCGGGCACATCTTGGAGCAGAGCCCTGGCACCCTGAGATCCTGTGTCACTGTAATTCCCAAGCCAGGCCATGCTGCTCGGACGTGAGAGTGGATCTACATCTCAACCTAAAAGCAGAAACTGAGATCCTTTGAAGTCATCCAGGCTGTGGCCTGGGAGTGTATTTGGGGCCTGGCCAACAGCAGCCCAAAGGATCCTTAGGGAACAGTGTCCGTCCCAGTGATCAGCCCTGTGGAGCTGGCCCTTTCTTCAAGAGGGCAGATGTTTGAAGAGGCTCTAAAGAACTGGGGAGTGGGGGCTGGAAAATAGCATAGAGGTAGAGCGTTTGCCTTGCATGCGGAAAGACAGTGGATTGAATTCCGGTATCCCATATGGTCCCCCGAGCCTGCCAGGAGTGATTTCTGAGCGCAGAGCCAGGAGTAACCCAAGCGCTGCCAGGTGTGACCCAAAAACCAAAAAGGAAAAAAAAAAAAAAAAAAAAGAACTGGGGATGGAGTGGGGTGACTTCTCAGCAGTCCACATGCCCCACCCAAAGTGGGCGATACTGCCCCCTGGTGGGTTTGGGACCAACTTTGGTACAATGGGGGGGGTGTGTGCTCTTTGTGTTGATTCCTTTAAGTAAGGTAGACTTCTTTTGCGGGGTGTCAGGGAAGTTGGGTCATACCTTGCAGTGATCAGCACTTACTCTTGGCTCTTAGAGCAGGGGTAACTCCTGATGGTGCTTAGGGGATCATATGGGGTATCAGAGATCAAACCCTGGTGGACCACATGCAAGGCAAGTGTCTTACCATCTGTACTCTCTTCCTGGGCCCGAGAAGGTAGATTTCTGGGCAGAATCTCTTCTTTATTGCAAAGGAAACAGTAGGTCAGTTGAGTTTGGGGAGCCAGATACTAGGCAAAAAGGGCCTGGGAGGGGCCGGAGCCATAGCACAGCGATAGGGCATTTGCCTTGCATGCAGCCAACCCAGGACAGGCCCTGGTTCAATTCCCTGCATCCCATAGTGGGCCCCCCAAGCCTGCCAGGAGCAATTTCTGAGTGCATAGCCAGAAGTAACCCCTGAGCGCTACCTAAAAACCAAAAAAGGGTTGGGGCCCGGAGAGATAGCACAGCGGTGTTTGCCTTGCAAGCAGCCGATCCAGGACCAAAGGTGGTTGGTTCGAATCCCGGTGTCCCATATGGTCCCCCGTGCCTGCCAGGAGCTATTTCTGAGCAGACAGCCAGGAGTAACCCCTGAGCACTGCCGGGTGTGGCCCAAAAACCAAAAAAAAAGAAAACAAAACAAAAAAGGGAGAAGCCTAGGAGTCTGGGGTGAAAAGGAAGGGGCCTAGGAGTCTGGGGTGTAATGTATCTAGAGCCAACATACTGGTAGGCCTACCTACACCCTCTTCCCGAGCCTTCCCTCCACCTCTGAGTTTCCCTTGTGACAGGTTTCTGAGGGAAAGAACCAGATACCGCATGTCAGGCCATGAACCTCAATTGTCTGCCATTCCCTGTGGCACACCATGCCCAATCCTCACCTCAGAAAGGGGTGCCTCTCCTCAAAAACTCTGCTTAGGATAGCAGATGCTCCTCTGAGAGCCAGAGCAGGGCTGTAGGTGAAGGACAAATGTAGGCAAGGACCTGTGGCAGGCCCTGGATTGCAATCCCTTGGAGACAGATGGAGATGGGGGTGTTGGGCTGGGTTAGAAACGCTTCAGATGCAAGCTGGGGGCTGTCATGCTGGATTCCCTTAGCACCACTGCATCCGGTTCCTTTAGCACCTCTACATCCCAGTCACCACAGAACGGAAATCTAGTGCATAGGGTATAACAGCAAGGAGAGGTGAGAAAAACAATGTCTGGGTGTGAGGGAGACACGGGCCTCTCCGCTCCCCAGGGAAGAGCAGCATCAGGGAGGAGGTCCTGGCTGGCTGTGGGGGAGGCAGATGCTAGGAGCAGAATAAAAGGGCACACAAGTGCCACAGGGACAAACCAGTCTAATTCAGGATCAGAGAAGTGAGAAATTTAATTGAGTTTTAATAGCATCTGGCCCTTTGTTCTGAAATCCTTGCGTTTGAGGGCTGGGGGAGGGTGGGGTACATCTAAGGCTGGCAGCCTGGCGAGTGCCTGCCCCTGGGGCACCTTGACTTCAGATGACAAACTGTAGGGTCCCAAAGTGCAGAGCAGCTCACCCAGAGGGATAGTCTAAAAGGACAGTCTGAAGGTGATGGTGTTTGCTTTTTGTGTCTGTTTGTTTATGGGTTTGGGTTTGTTTTTTTGTTTTGTTTTTTTGGGGTTTTTTTTGTTTGTTTTGTTTTGGTTTTTTTTGGCCATACCCTGAGGTGCTGGGAGGGGATTACTCCTGGATCTACACTCAGGAATCACTATTGGCATATTCGGGAGACCATCTGGGATGCTGGGGAATGAACCTGGGTCTATCACATGCAAGGCAAGTGCCCTACCTGCTGTACTGTCACCACCCAGTGGTGGTGTTTGAGCCTTGGAAAAGAAAGTGGAATTTTCAGAAATGGGAAAGGGAAGAAAGAAGGTGCAGAGACCTGATAGTGAGGGGGACCACAAGGGACCCGGGGTCAGTGCTGAATATTATCTGGGAAAGGTAACTGTTGAGGCACTGTGTTTTATGAGAGGATGGAAAGAAAGGTGACAGCCACACATGGCCACAATCACTACCCTATGCCCAGGTTGGGATCTATGCTTCAAAATATAGAATCCTGGTTGGGGCCCAAGAGTAGCATGGAGGTAAGGCATTTGCCTTGCATGCAGGACGGTGGTTCAAATTCCGGCATCCATATGGTCTCCCGAGCCTGCCAGGAATGATTTCTGAGCGCTGAGTCAGGAGTAACCCCTGAGCACTGCCAGGTGTGACCCCAAGCCCCCTCCCCAAAAAATAGACTCCTGGGGGCAGAGTGATAGCACAGCAGTAAGGCATTTGCCTTGCACACAGCCAACCTGAGCACAAACTCGGGTTTGATCCCCAGCATCTCATATGATTCCCTGAGCCTGCCAGGAGTGATTTTTTTTTTTTTTAGTGCAGAGCCAGGAATAAGCCCTGAACGCCTCTGGGTATGGCCCAAAAACCAAAAAATCTAGACTCCTTTACAGAGCAGACAGCCCTGAGAGCAGCCAGGCTCCTCTGACCCCATTTTCTGTAACTTAAATGATAATTGCTCTACCTTCTTCATAGAAGAAGGCACTGGGGTAGAAGTCATAGGCGGACACACACAATGCTGTGGACCCAGCCCCCAAGTGGATGTCACACATGCAACAATCGAAGACCCTCTGCAACTCTCACCTCTTTTCTCTAAGCCTGGGACCATCCCAGGTACCATGCTAACACCGGGTGAGATCCTGGGTTTTCCACCATGTACAGGTATCTCTGGTGCCCTTGTTTCTCTGGGCCTCTGTTCATTAGCATTAAGCAACTACAGAGGCAGGCTGAGGGACCGGACAGATAGTACAGCATGAAGTTGCTTGCTTTGCATGGAGCCAACCCATGCTAGATCCTTGGCATCCCATATGGTCCTCCAAACACTTCCAGGAGTGATCCTTGAGCACAGTCAGGAGTAAGAACTGGACACAGCTAGGTCTGATCCCAAAATAGAAAGAAATAAAAAGACCCCTGGTGAACAGGAGACAGATGGTCAGAATATACTGCCCACATCTAGTCGCCAACACCATTGGCCTCCGGAGCATAGCAAAGGACAGCCCTGGCACTGAACACACTAAATGCTTCTTGGTAGCACGCCTTTGGGCCCAAGCATTGTACCAACAGCTCAGTTGACCAAGGATTGAGGATGATTGAATGGCCGAGCACCACCTAGGAAGCTCCCCAATAAACAAAAACCCTATGGCCATGAGTACACAGGAAGAATGGGGGAATGGGGCCACATACCCCAGGAAAAATGGGACATGGTGTAGCATTCAATAATAAAGAGGTCCTTTGGATGGTCTTGGATTGAGATGGAGGCCTTTGTCCTTCAGCTCAGGACCATGTGGCTCCACCTTTTTCTACCGGCGGGTCTGCTAGTTCAGGTGAACGGCGAGAAGACAATTCACTCACAGCAGGCACAAGGTCAGGCCCAGAGCCAGAAGGTAGCCAAAATTAGGAGATTTAACCTCTGTGCTGAAACCTCCACTTTGATTTCAGTAGTAGCCCTGAGGGCCTTGCCAATCTCACTTTCTTGCCTCAGTTTCCCTAGCTGTGCAGTAGGAACAAGTGGAACCTCACAGATCTATCATTGGGACTTATACCTAGACCTTGGAGACACCAATCCAAGAAGGAAGTCTCAGGGGATGCCCCATAGGATGGGTTCCTGGGATGAGACTGCCCCTTCAGCTAGGACTAAGGGGCCTGAGCAAATGTCATGTCCACAGCTCTCACTTCTGTGGGACACACGATCTGGCTGTTCCATGCCTCCTGCCTCCTGGCATACACCACTGTTCCATTTTTGAGAGGCTGGTCACGGCTGTCGGGTCCTTTATTCCAGCTTTTCTGTATTTGCCCACTCTGTGCCTCAGCAAAAGGGAGACGCAGACTGTTTGCTGTGTCAACACCAGCTGGAGCGCTGTTAGTGAGAGCCAGGCCAATGAGGCCCCTGCCACCAGCTGCTGGGGCACTAGGGTCCAACCCCGCCTGGGTGACTGGGGTTGCAGGGTGTGCGAGCAGTGCTCTGTTTCTTACCCACCCACCTACCCCCTGGCTGGCAGGTGAGTGCCAGAAGCAGGATGGACCTAAGAAGGACCAGTACACTCTCCCCTTGGCCTTTATCAGAGGCTCTTCCTGACAAAGGCAGCTCTCAAGTCTTTTAGTGATAGCACAGCAGGTAGATCTCTTGCCTTGTATGTAGCCAACCTAGAATCAGTCTGTAAGTCCCCCATACGGTCCCCATACCCCACTTGGAGTGGAGTGATCCTGAGCACAAAACCAAGAGTAAACCCTGACCACTGCCAAGTGTGGCCCCAAAACAAACAAACAAACAAAAAGATTGTTTGTCTCCCAATCCACACCCCACTGCACACCCACTTCCATGAAGAATCCCTTTGACATTGCCAGACCCAACCTCATCTTGCCTGGGTTCCAGTCAGCATCATCCGAGGGAAGTGGCCTGAGTGGCCAAGCAGGGACAGGTGGATAGACAGGCAGCGAGATAAGGGCAGGCCAGGGGAGCAGAACTCCAGCAAGCAATGGCCATGTGTGGATGTGCAGGCCTCAGCCCTGGGGAGGACAGGAGATGGGCAGCTTTGGGCTTGTGGCAGGTACTGAGGGACGATCCTCACAGACAGACAGGGAACAGAAGCAGAGACAGGGGAGGGTTGCACTGAGCTGAAGACAGTTTTCAGGTTCTTGCCCTGTACCCAGGGCTATTCCACCAATTGGAGTTTCTGTTGGCCACAGATCAAAATCAAGCCTTCAAATTTTACTTTCCTGTGTAAGAAGACCCTAATCCTTCCTCTGTCCATTTTCTGTAGAAGCCTTAGGGGTGACTCACCCAAGAAAGTGAGGCCTGTGGGGATATTATGATCGAGGAGAGCTGTCCAAGTTTTATTGTGTTGCAGCTTTGGCAAATTCCTTTCTCAGTCTGTTTACCTCACTGTAAAATAGGTAGCCAATGCCACCTGACAGGAAGGCCCAGCAGAGGGCAGGAGTTGGGGCCTGGTCAGTTCTAGCACACGGGTGCCAAGGGCTGATCACTGTTATAAGAAGAACTGGGGCCATGGGAAAGACTCTCCTCACCAGATTGGGATTGGGTGGACAATTGTCCCATTTGCCTGGAAACTCCAAGAAGCAATGCTGAGACTGGAGGGGAGGATGGAAAAGCCCATTCTGCAAGAGGGGCCACAGCTTGGAAGAGTGGGGGGGTGAGGCAGAAAATCAAGCAGAGTCCAGTGGGGCAAGTGGGGTTGAAGGATTGATTCCGGGTGGGGCAGGAATGACACTCTAGAACACAGGAAGTGTGGTGTCAGGGTAGTGGAAGGCAGAGGGATGGTTCGCTGTTCAATTTGAGGAGAGCTAAAAAGGGGATTGTGTGAAGGTGGCGCTTGGGGACAGGAGCAGACTGAGTGAAAAGGCTGACATTCTCGTGAGCTGCAGTGATAGCACATTGGTAGGGCATTTGCCTTGCACGAGACCAACCCTCGACGAACCTGGGTTTGATCCCCGACATCCCATATGGTCCCCTGAGCCTGCCAGGAGTGATTTCTGAGTGCAGAGCCAGGAGTAACACCTGAGCACTGCCAGGTGTGACCCACAGCCCCCCATAAAAGGCTGACATCCTAAGACTCATTGGACCATACATACCACCCTCCTCCTGCCTTCCCTCATTGGATGTTGAGGGGTCCCTCCTCAGAAAGGAAACAGGTGAGCTGGGGCCAGTAGCAAGCGTGGAGGTCACTGTGGGTGAGTACCTTGTGGGTATGCAATCCACATACAAGGCTAGCCATCACACCTTCCTGCCTGGAGTTCAGAGGGGCACAAACTTGTTTGTGCGTAGACCCTTGATTCCAGGCACTAGGGATTTCAGGGGACTGTTTAGTTTGGGGTGAGGAATGGGATCCCCAGCAGTGCTCAGGAGCTTGGGGGCCACTTCCAGCAATACTCACCAGAGGTATGAGTATGACAGTTTCAGAGCTCTGGCAAGGAGGTGATGGGGGCCACCAAAGCTATACCTGGCAGTGCTTGGGGGTGGGGCATGCAGTAACAGGAATCAAGTTTGGGACCCTGGGGCCTAAGCAATAGCACAGCAGTAGGGTGTTTGCTTTGCATGCGTCCAAACCAGGACTGACCCCAGTACAATTCCTGGCATTCCATATGGTCCCCTAAGCCTGCCAGGAGTGATTTCTGAGTGCAGAGTCAGGAGTAACCCCTGAGTGCTACTCAAAAATATAAAATAAAATAAAAAAGTTTGGTGCCCTGTGCATTCTAGATGGCTCTATAGTCCAAGGTCTCTTCCTCATACCCCAGTGCCAAGTGTGGCATTAAGTCAAGCACCACAGGCTGTTGGCTCTGCACCTTGTCAGGTGGGAGCACCTGTCTCTAGATCCAGCAGACAAGTTTGGCATCTAAATAGAGAACATGTGAGCCACAGAATAGTACAATGGGTAGGATGTTTGTCTTACACACAGCCAATTCAGGTTCGCTCCTCAGCACTCCATCTGATCCCCTGAGCCTGCCAGAAGTGATCCCTGGTGCAAAGCCAGGAGTAAGCTCTTAGTCCAGCTTGGTGTGGCCCCAAAACAAAACAAAACAAAACAAAATAGAGAACATGCCATGCACATGGGTCAGACACCGCTACACTGCAGGAGAGGGAAATAGGGGTAGTATGTGAGTAGTGGGGGGGGGGGTCTGTGAATTCTTGTGTAATTCACCTGGCCTGGGACTGAGCATATGAGTGAGGGGCTCTACCACCCTCACCCTAAAAACCCACGTTGAGGCTCTGGACATCACCCTCCTAGTCACAACACTACCCTGTTCCTGCCACCTATGTGGAACCTATGAGCTGCCTTTTATCAACCTTCTGCTCTTCTCATCTCTGTGTGTGGCTGCCACATAATTAGCTCATTGTGCAAAATATTGCATCTAACATATTCCTCATAGTATATTTCTTATCCCAGAATAGGGTAAGAGAAGGAGCACAGAGAAATTTCTGGTTCTGGGGCTTCCTCCTAGGACAGCTCTATCTGGCCCTGCTCCTTGATACATCCTCCTCCTGACTCAAGGCCCTAACCCGGGGCTTCAGGCCTAGTGACCAATTGGAGTCATGGGCAGGAGCCTGCAAGAGACACAGGAGGAAGGAATCATGTGGGCTCGGTCATGCCCTGAGATCATTTACACATATCTGCTCCCACCCAGGGCCACGCTGAGCTCAGACCAATGGGCAATGCAGTGGCACTGCTCAGGGTGTGTTGGCTGGAGGTGACAGAGAGGGTGGCCAGTCTCCTCTGTGGGACAAACGTTTGGTCAGTGGAAACTCAACATTCACCACCAACATTCACCTCCACTCTGGACACGGACTCACAGGGCTTAGGCTACCACCAACTGGCTCCTCCACCAGGGTTTGGTCGTGCTGGGCGGTATGGGTTGCTCAAGACAGCAAGTCCTGGACAAGACACCTGTGGATTTCTGAGTATGAAAGCTTTAGGCTGAGGTACCAGACTTCAACCTTTTCCCTGGAAACACTTGTAATCCTCCACCCCCCGATGTCCAGAGGAGAACCAGTGGGGGCAGTACAATACCCAAATTTGACGCAGCTTCACCCAGCCATCATGTGTTGAGGGCACCCCCTCATCCACCTACCCCCTGCTTGATAAACCAGAGGCTGCCAGGCCTGGCTTCGAGGGAGGCCCAGCAGAAGGACTGGGCTCGTGCCTCTGTGGCCTGGCCTACTTTCCCACCCGGCCCTCTGACTCCCACCTTCCCCTGCTTCAGTTCTCTCAGGATGTGGTTCTCTGAAACTTAATTTTAAAAAAAGAGCCGGAGGGGCCCGGAGAGATAGCACAGCGGTGTTTGCCTTGCAAGCAGCCAATCCAGGACCTAAGGTGGTTGGTTCGAATCCCGGTGTCCCATATGGTCCCCCGTGCCTGCCAGGAGCAATTTCTGAGCAGACAGCCAGGAGTAACCCCTGAGCACCGCCGGATGTGGCCCAAAACCCAAAAAAAAAAAAAAAAAAAAAAAAGAGCCAGAGTATAACATATGAAGGTAGGGTGTTTGCCTTGCATGCAGAAGGACGGTGGTTCAAATCCCGGCATCCCATATGCTCCCCTGAGCCTGCCAGGAGCGATTTCTGAGCGTAGAGCCAGAAGTAACCCCTGAGTGCTCCTGGGTGTGACCCAAAAAACAAACAGCAACAAAAAACAGTTCTGCATTCACCCCCACCCCAGGTTTATATGTCATGATATTCTTCTAGAAGAGGTCGGGAGTGGTAGGCCCCAGGTGAAGGGATTACCCAAGAGAGTAGCCCCCAGGAAGTTGCCGACCTTGCCCTGTGCCACCTCTTCGTGGCGTCCTGCCTTTGCTAGACAGCCGGGGGACATTTCTGAGGCCTCCAACTCTGGGGTATGCTGGGTGCCAGCTGTGCACACCTACAGTGCCGCTAAAGGATCATCAAATCTGCAGAGCATGCCCAAGGGGACATGTCACAGGCTGGGAGAGTGGTCCCCTAGCCCCTCCTGAATCCTCAGGTGAGATGCCACAAGGGTTGGTGTCAGGGGCTGCAGATCCCCTCTGGGTTGCCGGTACCTCCCATGCCCGGGTTCTATCTCACTGCAATGGCTGTCTCAGGGCTGGGCCACCTGGTTCATGATTCAGGGCCCCAGTGAAGCTGGAAAACAGGTTCTTGGTGACAGCGACCAAGTTCCTGCTCTGATTCCGAGCCAGAGCCAGCCAACCCCCCCTCCCTCAGGCAGCAACTTAGCCACCAGACTTTGGAGGGTGAGACCCCCCCATCTTCAGGTTTCCATCTGAGAACCCGAGCGGCTGAGAGTCAGGTGTTTCTCCATGGGTCAGCTCACCCCCTCTTGCTAACGCCGAAGCTCATTTCTTCTGCCCTCACCAAGGCAGAGCTGCTTCCTGTCTCCCCCCCCTCACGGCCCCTTTTCACTGCCAGGCGCCTGCCGCGTTTCGTTTTGAATTAATTTTTGGCTTGTGGCACCTTCAGAAACCTTTCGCTGCTGCCAGGTTTCCATGACCTTCACATTCAGTGACGTGCCCCCTGTAGGGGTCTCCACCTCCAGTTTCAAAGGCTCTGGGGAACAGAGGTTTCCACATCTCTGTCCTCCAGTTCTCCTGGCCCCCCACCGCCACCACCATTCACCATCTTTCTGTTCATTCCCACCTTTCCCTGAGGCTGAGCACAGGAGGCCTGGGAGCCCGCAACGTCTCAGTCTTGTCCAGGCATATATTCCTGTGTCCATCCTGAGATACCACACCACAGGCAATGCCACTCTACCCAAGGCTTAGGGGTCAAGACCCCAACTGGACTCTGGCCTGGAGGGAGGAGAGGAATGCTACGAATGGGACCCACCTCTTCACTTCCTCCCACTCCAGCCTCAGCAGAGAGGGGGTGACACAGCACGCCCTATCTGGGAGCCTCAGGATGTCCCAAAGAAACACTGCTAAGGAGGTACTGGTGCCAAGGGGCTAGGACAAAGGGGTTCTGGGCAGAGTACTATTGAAGGTGGGGACAGGGCTATGTGAGGAAGGAGGACACATGTGGCAGTGGGAGGCCTTAAACCCTGGGCACAGGGATTTAAACCCCATTTGTGGGGTGCCCCAGAGCTGCCTGATAAAAGCAGGGTGGCATGGCTTCTGCAGGCTCATGTTTGGTATCTCCAGCATCCACATCCTGGTCTGGCTGAGCCCCCGGACAAATGCTCTGGGGCTGGGTGGGGGGTGCTGTTAAAAAGAGCCTTGTGAGTCCAGAGAGACAGCACAGCAGTAGGGCGTTTGCTTTGCACATGGCTGACCCAGGATAGGTGATGGTTTGATTCCCGGCATCCCATATGGTCTCCTGATCCTGCCAGGAGTGATTTCTTTTTTTTTTTTTTTTTTTTTGGTTTTTGGGCCACACCCTGTGACGCTCAGGGGTTACTCCTGGCTATGCGCTCAGAAGTTGCTCCTGGCTTCTTGGGGGACCATATGGGACGCCGGGGGATCGAACCGCGGTCCGTCCTAGGCTAGCGCAGGCAAGGCAGGCACCTTACCTCCAGCGCCACCGCCCGGCCCCCAGGAGTGATTTCTGAACACAGAGCCAGGAGTAACCCCTGAGCACTGCTGGGTGTGACCCAAAAAAATTAAACAAAAAATAAAAGGAGCCTTGTGCATCCCTCACAGAGAAGTGGGGTACAGCTGTGTGTGGCCAGGGAGTTGCAGGGATCTGTCCTGCCTCCCCCACAGCCTGGCTGGCTCCTTCTGGCTGCCCCTCTGCAGGGCCCATTAATCTAAACAAGAGCCATGGAGGAGCAGGGCATGGGGTGTAGGGAGGCTGGGGATGGGTCTGTTTTTCCTCCTGGCCCACTTCCCATCTCAGCACTCTCTGAACACCCTGGGGTGAGATCCCATCCACCATGACCCAGTTACACATGGGAGTGTCTCCAGTCTGCCAGAGGGGATATGCAGGCAGGCAGGCCTGCAGGCTAGTGGGCAGAAGACAAAGATATATGCCCAGTGTCAGGGTGTTGGGAAAGCTGGGAGACAACTTGGGATCCACTGAATACACCCCACATTCATTCACATGTGCAGACCCAATGGGCAAGAGAGGTGCTGCAAAGGGCTAGAGCCATGGTTCTTGCAAAGGCTCCATGCTCCTTCCCCAGCACCATGTAATCTCCCTAGCCCCACCAAGTGTGGCCTTGGTAGCTGTAGCTCCAACAAACAAAAACATGAAAGTGCAGGGCCAGAGTGATATCATAGCAGTAGAGTGCCTTACACATGGCTGACCAGGACAAGCTGGGTTAAGTCCCCAGCATCCCATATGGTTCCCAGAGCCTGCCAGAGTCAGGAGTAACCCCTGAGCACCGCTGGGTATGGCCCCAAAACAAAACAAATAAACAAACAAAAAGTAACGTAAGTGCAGACTTGGAGCCTGGGTGGATGAAGGGTGGGAAAGAGACAGCTTTTCCTCCCATACAGGAACAGAGCCCCCTCTCTGACCTAAGACCAGGCTGCCTGAGGCTCTGTGGGGTCTGCCCTGCCCCTGCCTAGCCCTACCCAGGAGCACACCCAGACTCTGAAGATGACTCTCTGTACCAGCAGGACCACAGGGCAGGGCCTCAGAGACATGGTGATGCCCAGGTCGGCACTAAGGGCAGCGCCTCTTGCAGCTTTGGCCTTGCCCAGACACTGGTCACCCAGAGCAGCTTCTGAGGCCAGCAGGAGAGAACTCCCAAGTACCCTTTAGAGCAGGGGTCCTCAAACTTTTTAAACAGGGGGCCAGTTCACTGTCCCTCAGACTATTGGAGGGCCTGACAAAACTTATGAGCGTGGGCCCGGAGAGATAGCACAGCGGCGTTTGCCTTGCAAGCAGCCGGTCCAGGACCAAAGGTGGTTGGTTCGAATCCCGGTGTCCCATATGGTCCCCCGTGCCTGCCAGGAGCAATTTTTGAGCAGACAGCCAGGAGTAACCCCTGAGCACTGCCGGGTGTGGCCCAAAAACCTAAAAAAAAAAAAAAACTTATGAACGAATTCTTTTTTTTTTTTTTGGTTTTTGGGCCACACCCTGTGACGCTCAGGGGTTACTCCTGGCTATGCGCTCAGAAGTTGCTCCTGGCTTCTTGGGGGACCATATGGGACGCCGGGGGATCGAACCGCGGTTCGTCCTAGGCTAGCGCAGGCAAGGCAGGCACCTTACCTCCAGCGCCACCACCCGGCCCCAGCGCCACCACCCGGCCCCATGAACGAATTCTTATGCACACTCATATATCTTATTTTGCAATGAAGAAACAAAACAGATACAAATACAATATGTGGCCTGCGGGCCATAGTTTGAGGACCACTGCTTTAGAGTTTATGGTTTAAGTCAGGGAGGTGTCTCAGAGGTATGTGTGAGGCCCCCAGCACTTAAAAAAAACAAGAGGAAAATGAGAATTCACAGTTGGTGGGGCCCACCTAAAACACAAAAGAAAAAAGGAAAAGAAACCACTTAGCCAGGGAGACAGTTCGAGGCTAAGGCATGTACCTAGCATGTGCAAGGTCCTCAGTTCAAACCTGACACCCCTGACCATGGTCCTAGTGAAGTCCTAGAGGCCACAAGCACCACAGACCTGAGGTGCACAATATCGTGGGGTCCTTGCATTCAGTCATCTGGCCCAGTAGACTAAGATTCACCAGGAGTGGCTCCTAGGCCCCTTGAACATTGCTTGGGATCGACCCCACTCTACCCCCCAAAATATGATGTGTCCTTTCTCATCCAACACAACACACAAATGAGACCCCACATGTGTGCCCAAGCTGTTGCCTCAACATCCTGCTTCACCTCCAGGTGGGCAGGTCCCACTGATTCTCTCCAGTCTAGGATATAGAAGCACAGAAAGGAAAAGGATCTCACCCAAGACCCTTCCACCCATGAAGCCTCTCATGGGGGAAATGGCCTCAGTGCCTGTGCACTGGCCCACATTTTGCTGCAGACTTCTTCCAAGACAGGCAATTGGGGGTTTCAGTCTCCCCCGTTTCTGGGTGCTTGCCCTTTGTCTGGCTCTCCCTGAAGCTCTTCGTGGGCAGCACTGGATCATTCAGAACATGCAGGGCTGCCTACAGCCTACAGTCCTCAGGGTTAACAGTTCGGGGAGGAAAAATATTTCCCTGCACTTCCTGCATGAAGGTGACCTAAGGAGATGTAAAAGTCTCAGCTGAGCCTATGCTAACAACCCTAACATTCCCAGCATTCCTATTTTCTTGCCTTCTTGGGAACCTCCTCTCTCTGACCAGGCCCACCACACTGTCTCCTGTCTTTTGTCCCTCCTGCAACATCACCCCCAATTCTAGGAACAATTCTGGGTTTGCTTCATCAGTTCCTAAGAGCAGGAAGCTCTTAGGGTGAACCACGCTCAGCCCCCCACTGACCAGGCCTGGCCTTTAGAGGAATACAGAAGGGATCAAGCCCTACTGTGAGCTCAGGTGAACTGATCCACGGTCACCAGCCTTGTAAGCCAGCCTGGAGCCTGCCCCATACTGACATTAGCTGTGAGAAGCTGTGTGAGAAAACATCCAAGCCAAAATACAACTGAGTTGGGCATAAAAAAACATAGGGGCTGGAGTCATAACGCAATGGTAGGGTGTTTGCCTTGCATGCAGCTGACCCAGGACAGACCTTGGTTCAATCCCCAATGTCCCTTATGGTCCCCCAAGCCAGGAGCAATTTCTGAATGCATGACCAGGAGTAACCCCTGAGCATCACTGGGTATGGTCAAAAACAAAACAAAACAAAAAAGGCAAAGCACAGAGGTGTAGGAGTCTGTCATAATAATCAGACTTCCCATATCCCTGTCTCATACATTACATTTGAACGTCTGCAGCTAGACATTAGTGTGTTCATTTACTCACTGAGAGTCAGGCACTGGGTCCCCCATTTAGGGAGGGAGCCTACTCAGAATGCACCATCTCAGTTGTCATCTCAGTTGCTCATAGGACACGGTCTACTGAGAAACTCTAGAGCAGCACAATAAGGAACCTGAAGGAGCCTTGGGCGGAGGTATATGGGCACTGTGGGAATCCACAGACAACTAGTCTGAGACTGAGCCTTGTGTATCTACTTTTTGGGGGGTGAGGGGACACCCTGTGGTGCTCAGGAGTGATTGGCTAAGTGTTCAGGAGTCATTCCTGTTGGTGCTTGGAGGACTATGTGGAATGTTGGGAATTGAACCCAGGTCAGCCGCATGCAAGGCAAATGCCCAAACCCCAATGTGCTATTTCTCTGGCCCTGACATTCTTTTTGGTTTTGGGGCCACACCCAATGATGCTCAGGGGTTACTCCTGGTTATGAGCTCAGAATCCTGGCTTGGGAGACCATATGGGATGCGGGTAGGTCTGTCCTAGGCTAGAGCAGGCAAGACAGACAGACGCCTTACCACTTGTGCCACTGTCCAGCCGCCCAGATTTTTTTTTTAACTTACCAGTATTTGTACGTAGCTTTTAGAGCAAGTGTCTCAAACTCAATTTACCTGGGGGCCGCAGGAGGCAAAGTCGGGGTGATCCTTGAGTGCAAAGTCAGTAGTAAGCCTTGAACATGGGGTGGGGGGTGACCCAAGCAACTAAAACAAAACAAAACAAAACAAAAAGATTCCTCTAGGGCAGGGCCACAAAATGTTGTATGGAGGGCCGCAAACAGCCCGCAGGCCTCGAGTTTGAGACCCCTGTTTTAGAGACTTTCCTAGCTGGGAGGTCCTTATATAATATAGTAAAGGTTATAGTAAAGGATTCCAAATCTACATAATTTACTATACAGTGGAGTGAATCTTGAGGCCCTGGTCCTAGAACTCAAATCTCCAGGGCTTCTTTAGAATTGTACTCTTGTTTAGGGCTGGAGAGATTGCATAGCTGAGAGGGCACTCATCTTGCGTACAGCCAACCTGGGGTTTTTTTGTTTGTTTGTTTGTTTTTTGTTTTTTGGGCCACACCCAATGTTGCTCAGGGGTTACTCCTGGCTGTCTGCTCAGAAATAGCTCCTGGCAGGCACGGGAGACCTTATGGGACACCGGAATTCAAACCAACCACCTTTGGTCCTGGATCGGCTGCTTGCAAGGCAAACGCCGCTGTGCTATCTCTCCGGGCCCCCAACCTCGGTTTTATCCCCACCAACCCATATGGTCATGCAAGCCCTCCGAGGAGCCATCCCTGAGCAGAATCAGAAATAAACCCTGAGCACTGATGGTTGTGGCCCCCCAAAATCATAGTTCTGTTTAAGAGGATAATTGTGTTGAATAAAGCCAGTATTGTCCTTAGCCAGCCCAACTCAGGACTTGGCACACCCAGTTCTCTGTACAGTGCCTCCTGTAGTCCAGAGATAGAATTGCAGGCTAGCTAGGTTGCTTTGGAGGCTGAGCCCACAGTGACACGGCTCCCAGAGCAGGCCTCATGCCTTTCTCAGGCCAACAGAGCAACTGAGGACCCAGAGCCTCCGTTCCCCACCATAGAATGGCGTAAGCTGCCTCACTGGGCTTTGAGGGGTGCTGGCTCCTCTGATGCAACCCTTGAGGAGTTTTATTTTTAATTTTTCAAAAGGGAACAGCAGACTCATTGCCAATGCAGCAAGAGGCGGAGAAACGTCTTCCCCTCCTCCTTCATGACTCTGAAGTCACCCGTCACTTACAAATTCTCTTCACTTCTAAATAAAATGATTTGTTAATTTGAGTGACTGATCACCACTCGTCAGGGCCTCTTTGCAGGCCGAGAACAGCTTGTGGGCTCCCGGAGCCCGGTGCCACCGGCCTGGCGCAGACTTGGAGGGGTTGTTTTCGATTTAAATGTGAATTGAATGAGGAGAAAAATGTTTCTCTTGGCAATTCCATAGGAGCTCGCTCTTCTGACAGATGTTGGAGTTTATTATCCCATCGGGCCGGAGTTTTGTCGCACAGAATTGCTAATTATTTCATAGGCCGGGCCACAGCCTCCGAGGGAAGAGAGGTAGAGATCAAGCTTTGGGCTGCATCTGTCAACAGACAGGCGGTGGAACCCTATGGAATCCAGGGCCCAGCAGACCACTTGTGTCCTGCCCTGCAGACCTGGGGACATGTCCCCTAGGGTCTTGCTTTCTGAAGTTCCCCAGTGAAGCCAGGGGGCTGTCCTTGCTGCTTCTTGTACTTCTTTGACCTTGTGATGAAGAGTTTGGAAGGTCACTGGTCCCACGGGCAGTGCAGGGAAATAGCCCTGGTGTTTTTCTCACCATTCCAAGATCAAGTCATGGATGGACATTCTCAGCAAGCAGGCTAGACCTGCTCAGTGTGTAGCGGGCATCCTCATGGCTATAGCCTCTACGGACATCTGAGGTTTGGCATGACCACATGTGCAGGCACGGCCTCCTGAGGTGACTGTGTCTCTGTGCAAAGGAGGTGTGTGTATCTGAGCAGCCCAGCCTTTGAAGGATCTTGCAAAGTCTTTTCTGCCCCCCACACCCCGGCTCTGGGAAGACAAACGGTAAAGGGGCTAGATTTCAGGAGAGGTGGGCCAGAGTTAGCCAGGATGCCTGTCGGCCATGGTAGGGCAACTCCTGGTTTTCATGGGCACCATGGTGTGCTTCCTGATGGAAATATAGCCCTGGCAGCTTAAAGCTGGGGTGGAGGCTGTATGCCCCTCCCCCAGCAGGAGGCCAAAATTCCCTCAGCACCGCCTCCTGGCCCACGCAGCCCTTCATACTCCCACTGGAGGAACAATTCCATTTGCCTGTAATAACCCGTCTCTGCTGAGACCCTCCCACCCTCGTTCCCTGCACCCCAGAGACAAAGATGGATGCTCCAGGACCCCAACTCTAGCCAGCTCCAGCACTTACGGTACCCATCCTGGGGTGCTCCCCCCTTTCCCCGCCCCCTCACAGCCTTCCCCACCATTCTCCTCAGCACTGGCTTCAGGCTTCCCAGGTTTCAAACAAAGGCACAGCAGCTGGACAGGATTTTATAACCCTAATTTCCTCAGGATTCCCTGGGGATGTGGCTCTTGTCCTGATGCAGGCAGAAAGCCAGGAACGCAAAAGCAAGGAGGGTCCACATGGTTTGTCAGGATCAGGATAAAGAATCTGTCCACAGAAGGTGAGGGGAGAGAGGACATGGAACCCCGCCACCTCAGCGTCTCCCCTCTCTAACTACCAAGCTGCAGGAGACAGACACAGGAAGGCTGGGATGGCCCAGCCATGCCCCCACCCTGCCCCCCATCCTGCAGGCATCTCTGATTGACCATGTGTCGCTGAGAACCAGGCCTCCTCTCTCCGGATAAAGCTCCACTGTGACATCCTTCCATTAAATAGGGCATGTTCAGAAGAGAAAATTGCTACTATTTTCCCCTTTTACTTCACTGTCATCAAAAATTGATCCCATATTGCATCCGTATTTCAAAGAATGAGCTGAAAAAATAAAATAAAAATTCCCCTCTCCTTGGAGCAGCAGCTGCATCAAGTTTCCCTGTCTCCTCCCACCTCAAGCCTCTCCCACCCCCTCTTTAAGAAAAAAAAAAGGGGGGGAAAGTGTGGCCCCCTAGCTAGCCCTGCTGGGCCTAATGGATGAACAGAAGCAGACAGGGCATTGGGTCTGGGTGCGTGACCGTGGGCAGAGGGGATTTTGATCCTGTGCAATGTGGTAGAAAATGGGGTAATTGGGGGAGGTTAATTTGGATCTAAATGGAGCAATTCGTTATCTCAGTAAGAAGCATCTCGTTTTCCAGGGAGACGGCTGTGCCTGCCAGATGCCGGCCAAGGAGGGCTGTGCTAGGAGCAGGGCTGCCCTGCTGCCCTCAGCCAGTCTAGCCGGGAGCAGACAGGGAGGCTGCAGGAAGGGGCCAAACAGCTGTAAAGGAAAGAGGAGCACTGGGAACCACTGTCCTGCCAACTCAGGGAGGACCAGGCCTCAACTCCTACACAGTGCAGCTTTTCTGGGGTTGACAGTCATTTGTTTATCTATTTATTTATTTTGGTTTGGGGGGGGCCTACCAGGCAGTATTTAGGACTGACTCCTGGTTCTATACTTAGGGATCATACAGTTGGGGCCTGGAGGAACTTATGGGATGCTGAGGATTGAACCCAAGTCAGCCACATTCAAGGGCAAGTACTGTTGCTCTGTTCCCTAGGGGGTCCAGTTTAATTTGGTTTGTTGCTCAAATTTGTTCAGCTAAATATCTAGCAGGTCCTCATGAAAACACATGTAATAAAACAAATGATTGATAGTAAAGATGAGACCAAAGAGTCAAGGTCAACACCTCCGGATCCATGCTTGGTCTCATGGAATCTTCTGGAAAGGGAGATCTGAACTTTCTAGACTAATTGAAGGCCCTGAGATATTTGGACCAACTCCCTGTGAAAGTCAAGTTTGGCTTCAATGGAGGGGTGTTGGGAGGCCTCCCAGCAGTGCCTCCCAGCCTCTCTTGCCTTCACGAAAAGCAGGTACTGGGAGCTGATACTTTGGCTCTTGCATGACTCTTGTCTTCCTCCTCTCTAGATCCCAAAGCCTGAAAGAGTCCACAGACAGAGGCTAATGGAAGTGCTCAAATCTCAGTCACTCAGGTGTGGCCAATGCAGGGTGCAGAGGTCAGTGAGAGTTGGGAGTGTAGAGCTGTATCTGGCTCTATTTGTTTCTGGAAATCAGCACTGGTTCCCAGCATGCTTATAGGCAGAAGAGAAAGGGTGAGCTCCTAGGGATATACCCTAGGAACACACACACACACACACACACACACAAATAAATAAATAAATACAAGAATGCCCTCTGAACACCCATAGCCAGAATCTGGAAATAACTCAGATGCCCAACAACAGGTGAGTGGCTAAAGAAGCTGTGGTACATCTACACAATAAAATACTATGCAGCCGTCAGAAAAAATTAAACCATGAAATGTTCCTATATCTGGATGGACATAGAAACTATTATGCTGAGTGAAATAAGTCAGAGGGAGAGAAATAGACACAGAATAGTTTCACTCATCTCTGGAATTTAAGAAAAATAAAAGGGGCCCGAGTGATAGCACAGTGGTAGTGCGTTTGCCTTGCAACAGAAGGACGGTGATTCGAATCCCAGCATCCCCTATGGTACCCTGAGCCTACCAGGAGCAATTTCTGAGCATAGAGCCAGGAGTAACCCCTGAGCACCGCCGTGTGCAACCCAAAAACCAAACCAAATAAAATAAAATAAAATAAAAGATATTATTGGTAATAATACCCAGAGACAATAGAGATGAGAGCTGGAAGCACCGGCCCATGATATGAAGCTTTCCACAAAGTGTGCTGAGTGCAGATAGAAAAATAACTACATCAACAACTATCATGATAATGGTAGATTGAGAGAAATAGAATGCCTGTCTTGAATACAGGCAGGGGGTGGGGAAGGAGGGAGATGGGGCATTGGTAGTGCGAAGATTGCACTGGTGAAGGGGGATGTACTTTTTATGACTGAAACCCAACTACAAACATGTTTGTAATCATGGTGCTTAAATAAATATTTTAATTTCTGGAGCAGTGACGTGGAGTGGTAAAGAGTCTGCCTTGCCAGCACTAGCCTAGGACAGACTGCAGTTCGATCCCCTAGCATCCCATATGGTCCCCCAAGCCAGGAGCGATTTCTGAGTGCAGAGCCAGGAGTAATCCCTGAGTGCTGCTGGGTGTGGCCAAAAAAAAAAACTTGAAGAGAAGGAGGAGGAGGAGGAGAAGGAGAAGGAGGAGGAGGAGGAGGAGGAGGAGGAGGAGGAGGAGAAGGAGAAGGAGGAGGAGGAGGAGAAGGAGGAGGAGGAAGAGAAGAAGAAGAAGAAGAAGAAGAAGAAGAAGAAGAAGAAGAAGAAGAAAAGAAGAAAGAAGAAGAAGAAGAAGAAGAAGGAAGAAGAAGAAGAAGAAGAAGAAGAAGAAGAAGAAGAAGAAGAAGAAGAAGAAGAAGAAGAAGAAGAAGGATTTCCAGCTTTTTTTGATACAGCAGTGTCAGTAGAGGAAAATTACCTCAAACCAAGTCATCACCCGCTGGATGGAAGATAAAGCCATGGACAAGTTGAGGGGTTATTTGAGAGGGGACCACCGGACATGACCAAGGCAAAAAGATCTGTGTGACCTGGCATAGGTGCGCAGGTGGGAGCTATGGGTCCCATGAGCTACCCTTGACCATCACAGCATGAAGCCACTGAGCATCTCCTTAGAAAGTACCTATGGACCAAAGTTATAACTCACCCACATGTGGGAATGCTGAGCTCATGCTGGCATGCATGGATCATGTCTACTCACATGTGCACACAAGTCCACAACACTTCTCTCTGGGCTTGTTTGTATGTGTTTCTTATGCTACCATGTACATTTGTACACACATTCTCCACTTCTTCCAAGCCTTTCACACCAGGATTCCCAAACTGTCAAACAAAGGTGGGAAGGCCTTCTTGCCCTCTCCTGAACAAAGCCAAACATCCCTACTGTCCTGCTAGATCCCCCAGGAGTGGAGGCCCAAGTGGGGGACCCAGTAGGGTTTGGTAAGCCTTCCTACCCTGAGGATGCTCTGGGTGCCTGGGCCAAGCTAAGAGGCAGATGGCCCAGAGACCTGGAATCTTTGGTTCCCCGAGGTTAGACTGACATTGGAGCACAAAAACCCTCCCTGTCCTTCTGGCCTGTGGGTTTGGGAAAGGGAACAAGTCTAGGCTGGATGGGCAACCTCAGATACTTCCTCAGCTCTAGATGTGGCGTAGGCAGAGCCAACAAATAATTGCCTCCAAAAAGTCACTAGAGTCTACATCTGTGTTTCCCAAAGTGGGTGAACCGCACCCAGGGTCTTGGAACCATGTATGTGTGTGAGAGGATAGCAGACTCAGTCTCAGATACAGTTAGAAGATGCTTTCTGGGCCCGGAGAGATAGCACAACAGTGTTTGCCTTGCAAGCAGCCAATCCAGAACCAAAGGTGGTTGGTTCGAATCCCGGTGTCCCATATGGTCCCCCGTGCCTGCCAGGAGCTATTTCTGAGCAGACAGCCAGGAGTGACCCCTGAGCAATGCCGGGTGTGGCCCAAAAACAAAAAAAAAAATAAAAAGAAGGTGCTTTCTGTTTGTCAAGTATATAAAGTTCTTTAAAGAAGATCCAGGGAGGACACTGACTGAGTTTTTGTTTTGTTTTTGCACATCCGGTGATGCTCAGGGGTTACCCCTGGTTCTACACTAAGGACTTGGGACCATATGTGATGCCGGGGATCAAAATCATGAAAGGCAAGCACCTTGCCCTGCAAATGCAGCCCCTGAGGGTTTTTGTTGTTGTTGTTGTTGTTATTGTTGTTGTTGTTTGGTATCTTGATTTGTTTTGGTTTGGTTTAGGGCCATACCCGGTGGTGTTCCGGGGTTGTTCCTAGCTCTGCACTCAGGGACTATTTCTGGCAGGCTAGGGGAACCATATGAGATGCTAGGGATCAGACCCAGGTGGGCTGTCTGTAAGACAAACATCCTATACACTATGCTATTGCTCTGGCCCCTGAATGGTCTTTTTTTTTTTTTTTTTTTTTTTTTTTTTTTTTGTGGTTTTTGGGTCACACCCGGCAGTGCTCAGGGGTTTTTCCTGGCTCTGTGCTCAGAAATCGCTCCTGGCAGGCACAGGGAACCATATGGGACGCCGGGATTCGAACCGATGACCTTCTGCATGAAAGGTAAACGCCTTACCTCCATGCTATCTCTCCGGCCCCAAAGAGTGGTCTTTTTTTTTAAGGGGGCCAGAAAGATTGTATAGGGATGAAGGTGCTTGCCTTGCATACAGCCAGCAATGGTTCAATCCTCAGCTTTGCACGGTCCCCCAAGCCCAGGGCCTGATGTAGCTCCTTAACACTGGCAGATGTGGGCAACAATAAAGAAAAGTCCCCAAATGAAAGAAGTCCCAGAGAAGTGCCCCGGTTCCAGAATGATGTCATGAAGGCCCCAGGCTGGGCCTGGCAACAGGTAGGACTTCTCCTACCTGTTGGGGACTCTTGGGGGCTGGCGCTCACCAATTGATGTGAGGTAGGACACAACTCCCCAGCTTCTTTAGGCACCCTGCTGTCACCCCCATCCTATCTCCTGGGAAAGAACCAGAACTCTAAGAACTTAAGAGTCACCCAGGATGACAAGTGTGTGATCCTGTAGTTAAAGGCTGTGTGCAGGCCCATCCAGGTATCCCTGCACCCAAAATCTCAACCCCATTCAGCCCTACCAAGTTCCTAAGCCAGGCTCTTCCACCCACCGTCAGGCCCTGCCCCATTTCTCAAGTGTCTCATGGGTGAACCAGTAAGCTTGAAGGGGGGTTAGTTACACAGCCAGGAATAGTGCCCTGCCCACCCTCAGCCTCAGTTTCCTCACCTGCAAATGGAGAGTGGTACCTGCTTTCTAGGTGCTGCCCTTGGGATTAATGAGAAGCAATGGAGCAAGTGAAGTCAGCCCATTAACACGAAAATCTGGAACAGTGCTGGCTGCCTGTCTTGTAGATGATGCTCCCCTCAGATATTCAGACATACAGGAGTAAAGAGAACGCTCTTTAGCTCTACACTCCTCAGACATTCAGGAAACAATGTTCTTTACTCCCCCCCACTCAAACTCTCTTTGCCCTCCCTCTAGACACTCCGAAACTCTCTTTATTACTCCTTCAGACATTCGGAACACTCCTCACTCTCCCCCTCAGACATTCTGGAACATTCCTTACTCCCTCCCAGAACTCTCTTTGCCTCCCCTCAGACTCTCTTTACTCCTCCCTCAGACATTCAGGAATGCTCCTTAGTCCCCATTGGAACATTCAAGAAATCTCTTTAGTCCCCCACTCAGACATTCAGGAATGTTCTTTATTTCCCCACAGGCATTTTAGAAACATTCCTCATTCTAGGTCCCAGTCACCCACCTAGGTGAGTCTCTCCCCTTCCCTGTAGCTGCTTCTTACTCCTGTACGACCCTCTTTCAGGCAGTCCTGGGGTCCACATTTCCCATTCTTTGACTAGTCCTTCCTGAGGAACCTAGGTATCACGGGGCTCTCTGGTCAACACATCACTGTGCTGCTATCTTCTCCTGTATGAACAATGCCATTTCCCAGAGAGGAATATTCCCAATCGGGTCGGCTGAGTCCTGGGCAGGTCTCTCTCATACAATATCTTCCAGGGGACTGAGATCAAGGGGGTGGTGGCCTTTGCCAGCACAGAAGACCTTCATCCCAGGAGAGGGGCTGCGGCCTGACAGGAAGTCGAGGGGCAGAGATGCCCAAGTAGGTAGCCATGTGCTCTGCGGCTGCTGCCCCACCCTCCCCAGCTGGTGCCATGGCTCTGTGGCCGTTGCTAAGCATCCAGAAGGCCCAGGTGGGCCCTACCTGCCTTGGAGCAGGCACACGGCATGAGGTGGGCACAAGGCCCGGGCAGGAGCCAGGCCGCCCCCGCCTGCCCGCCCTCCTCTCACTTGGCAGCAGCCAGCAGAAGCCATTAGCGCCTGGCAGCCCGTGTCCCACAGCCCTGACAAACGCCTTAAATGTTGTCGCCAAGGCTCCAGCTGTCCCGCCGGCCACCTTTACTCCTCGTAATAACCAAGTGTCGAGGCTGATTGCAGCAGCGGGAAGCAGCCAGTATTCAGAGAAGCTTTTACCCTGGGCATTTCCACCTGGCCGCCAGGCTGTGTAGACCCCACCCTCCGCCTCCAGGCCTTTGTCTGCCTGTCGCCTCTGCCCAGGTTCATAGCTTTGTCGGCAGACCAGCTGAGGCTCCTCTGATCTGTGTCCCTGGTGGCACCCATTGCTGCTGCCACCACCAGAGCGAGCAGGAATAATGAGGTGGCATAGCTGGCATGGGCACCCAATGAAATGACAGACTGAGTGGGAAGAAGGGGCTCTGATGGGGCTTCTCTGGGTGACCTCTATACGGGAGCTCCTTTTTCATCTTGGGTCATCTTGACCTCTTCTCTTGGTCTTGCTTTCCTTGTCAGCAGAATGAAAATAAGGTCCGGGTGCCCTGCAACTGAGACTTAGTATGTGTGAGGCAAAGTGTGAACCATGACAAGCTGGGAAGATGCATGGCTGTGTGTGAGCAGAGCAACCTGGGATGGAGAGAGAGCTGGGGTGTGCCAGACCTGACCCTGACAGCTCCTCTCACTCCCTCCTCCAAACCCCTACACTTCTTGGGGCTCAGGTTGTCCTCCACCTCTACCTGAGCTTGTTCGTTAGACTTGGTCTTCCTTTTCCTGGGACTCTCTCTCTCTCTCTCTCTCTCTCTCTCTCTCTCTCTCTCTCTCTCTCTCTCTCTCTCTCTCTCTCTCTCTCTCTCTCTTTCTCTCTTCTAATATCTTTATTTATGCCTGGAGCCCAGAGCTGGTCTTATGCCAGAAAACTTCAGGGGTAATATCTCCTCGTATTTAGGTCAAGGCTTTTCCTTTCCATTTTCCCCATATTTTGCTGGGCCTATGCAAACAACAACAATTGCCGCCCTAACACAATTTTTACTCTATTTCTTTAACTCTTATCCTTAAAAAAAAAAAAAAAAAGAAAGAAAGAAAAAGAAAAAGAAAAAAACAAAACAAAACAAAAAGAAGAAGAGCTTACTAAACCTTCAGCTAAGGCTTTAATGAGTTCAATGGTGATTCAATAATTTTCAAAACTATACTTGCTGCTGAACTTTTTCTTCTTCCCTTTCTCTTTCATCTCTTTAGTTTTTTTTCTATTTTTTAATAACTTTGCCTTTGTTCTTCCTGTGTTATGATCAATTGTGCCAACTATGTGATGTATTTTCTTTAAATAAATTTAAAATAATAATAATAATAATAATAATAATAATAATAATAATAATGGGGCCGAAGAGATAGCATGGAGGTAAGGCGTTTACCTTGCATGCAGAAGGTCTGTGGTTCAAATCCCGGCATCCCATATGGTCCCCCAAGCCTGCCAGGAGCGATTTCTGAGCCTGGAGCCAGGAGTAACCCCTGAGAGCTGCAAATGTGACCCATAATAATAATAATAATAATAATAATAATAATAATAATAATAATATCTTTATTTAAGTACCATGATTACAAATATGTTTGTAGTTGGGTTTCAGTCATAATAAGGACACCCCCCTTCAGGGCAACATTCCTACCACAAATGTCCCCATCTCCTTCCCTGTCACCCCATTCCTGTATTCAAGACAGGCATTCTATTTCTCTTACTTATTAACATTGTCATGATAGTTGTTTGTTTTCTAACTGCACTCACCACTCTTTGTGGTGATCTTCATATCATGAACCGGTCCTTAGCCCTCATTGCTATTATCTCTGGGTATTATTACAATACTGTCTTATTTTTCTTAAATCCCACAGATGAGTTTGTTTGGTTTTATTTGTTTTGGGGTCACACCCGGCAGCACTCAGGGTTACTCCTGACTCTGAGCTCAGAAATCTCTCCTGGCAGCTTCGAGGGACCATATGGGATGCCAGAATTTGAACCAACCACCATCAGTCCTAGATGGGCTGCTTGCAAGGCAAATGCCCTACCACTGTGCTATCTCTCCAGCCCCAATCCCACAGATGAGTGAGACTATTCTGTGCCTATCTCTTTCCCCTGACTTATTTCACTCAGCATAATAGTTTCCATGTCCATCCAGGAATATGAAAATTTTATGACTTAATTTTTCCTGACAACATCATAGTATTCCATTGTGTATATGGACCATAGTTTCTTTAGCCACTCATCTGTTGTCAGGTCTCTGGGTTATTTCCAGTTTCTGGCTATTGTAAATAGTGCTGCAATAAATATAGGTGAGCAGAAGGCCTCCTTTCTTGGTCTAACCACGGTTCTCTGCCACAGGTTTCATGAGCCTTTGAATGTTCAGAAAACCACCCCCTGTCCTGTGTCCCTGCCCCCCTCCCAGCTTCCTGTGACTGACATTTGAGCAGCCCCACTTTAGAGAAGAAACAGTCAAGGTTCAGAGAAGTGTGTATGATGCAGCTTCCTGGCCTTTCCCATTGGGCCGATCAGACAAATCAGCTAACCCCATTCTCCCTGGGGTTGGGCCAGCCTAGTTTTGAGGCTCCTTTCCTGAGACACCCAGAGATGAGCATAAGTGTTCAAGCCAGGGCCCGAAGAGATAGCATAGCGGCGTTTGCCTTGCAAGCAGTCGATCCAGGACCAAAGGTGATTGGTTCAAATCCCGGTGTCCCACATGGTCCCCCGTGCCTGCCAGGAGCTATTTCTGAGCAGACAGCCAGGAGTCACGCCTGAGCACCGCCGGGTGTGACCCAAAAACCAAAAAAAAAAAAAAAAAGTGTTCAAGCCAGATTTAGAAAGGTTGATTTATTAGGCCCCTGCATCATTTGTTAAGTCACAGCATCATTTGTTTGCAGGTTCCCCCACCTTCTAATGATTCTGGAGAGTGATGGGTAGTGCTGTCCCAGACCAGACTCTCCTCAAGGCTGGTGTTAGTGACTGATGATGGTGGGTGTGGAGGTAGTGATGGGTATGGGGCTAACAGTAGACATGGTGATGGTACAAACACTGGCAGTGAGAGTGGGAGCAAAGCAGACAAAGCCCCCAAGCTGATAGGAATGAAATTGGCAATGATGACAGAGGTGACAGCTCTGGTGATGGAATGGCAGTGGCCATGAAGGAGAATGTTGATGATGACCAAAGGGGGACTGTGGTGCTGAGAGAAGCAACAATGGAGACGCATTCTGGTAGCGGTTAGATGGCAGGCCTGGCAGGGCTCCTGGTGGAGTATGCCACACAGGGCTGCCCACTAAGCAGCCCTGTCCCAAGGCAAGACAGTGGGGCCTTCTTGATACTCTTTTTCTTTTAACCTCCAGTGAGCACAGCCTTCTGGGTAATGAGATGCAAATTGACAGAAAAGACAATGAGGCAGCCTGCGGCCGGTGGGGCAGCTTTTAGAGTCAGGCTGATTGCCTTCGTGCCAATTTGCATGACATTATCTGTGCATGTCTTCTCCAGCAGCGCATGCATTTCATCAGAGGTCACCTGGATAGTTGCTTCCCTCAGGGTGGTGACCTGTAGTCCAGACCTGAGCTCAGGGAGGACCCATCCATGCTGACCTACCCAGATCTTCAGTACATGGCTCCAAAGATGTGGGGCTGCAGGGAAGGCCAGATACTGGGGGAAAGGGAGACTTTGTGGTAGGCCAGAGCCTGTGGCAAGTGAGGCAGGAATCCTGGTGTGATGGACTAGAATGGCTAGTCCAGCCACCCTGGTTGGCAATGAGAGCATGTTGCTAAGAAAAACAAACAGGCCAGGACCAGAGTGATAGCACAGCAGTAGGCATTTGCCTTGCATGCTGCTAACCCGAACCTGTCCTGGGTTTGATCCCTGGCATCCCTGAGCCTACCAGGAGCGATTTCTGAGCACAGAGCCAGGAGTAATCCCTGAGTGCCTCTGGATGTGGCCCCAAAATAAAAATGAAAATAAATAAACAGGCCCTCCTTGAAGAGATCCTGGCCTGGACATCCAGGCTCTACCTCTAACTGCATTGCTGCCTCAGTATCCCTGTGACCTCCTTTCATCTTGAAGATGATGTTCACCAGGTCAGGCTGTTTGTGATGCACTCACAAGAGGCTAGGCCAGCGCCATGTGAGTGCCACAAATTGCCACCTGCTGAGCAGGCCTGTCCAGGCTGCTGAAGTCAGTACAAGGACCATCTGTACTGGCCAAAAAAATACTCTTCAGGGGCCAGAGTGATAACACAGCAGTAGGGCGTTTGCCTTGCATGCAGACTACCCAGGACGGACTCGGGTTCAATCCCCCGCATCTCATATGATCCCCCTGCCAGGAGCGATTTCTGAGAGCAAAGCCAGAAGTAACCCTTTAGCACCGATGGGTGTGGACCAAAAAACAAACAAACAAACAAACAAAAAGGCTTCAGTGGTTCCCAAGCCCAGCCCTTTAGACTGTAGGCACAGTCCTGTCCCTGTCCATGGTGCTGAATGCTTGGTTCAACCTCTCTTTTTTTTGTTTTGTTTTGTTTTATTTTGGTTTTGGGTCACACCTGGTGACGCTCAGGGGTTCCTCCTGGCTATGCGCTCAGAAGTCGCTCCTGGCTTGGGGGACCATATGGGACGCCAGGGGATCGAACCGCGGTCCGTCCCAGGGTAGTGCTGGCAAGGCAGACACCTTACCTCTAGCGCCACCACGCCGGCCCCTCAGCCTCTATCTTTGCCCCCGAAACCCTCTCACCCAATCCTTCCCAAAGTCCCCACACTCTTCCCAGGAGAGATATAATGGGGCCAGGACTTCTGTCCTCCTTCCCTGTGCCTGCCCACCCACTGTCCCTCAGTCACACCCCTGGGCCCTTCTAGTGTCGCCTCCCTCCTCTTCCCTGTCCCACTCCCTCTCCCTGTTCCCCGAAGTTGGTCCTAATCAGAGCTAATCAGAAGATTATGAGCTGCCTGATTACTGATTAGATCCCTAATGTTAATAGAGTCTAGAAGGGCCTGCTCAGGCTGTGTTTTAGGGGAAAGTATAAAAACAACATCACAGGAAGAGAGCATGGTACTGGGAGGGGCTTCTGCGATACTGTCCTCATGGACGGGGCTCAGGCTGATGGGGTGGTGGCTTGCTTTCTTAAGGGGCACATTTCTTTTTTTTTTTTTTTTTTTTTTTTTTGGGTTTTTGGGTTTTTGGGTCACACCCGGCGTTGCTCAGGGGTGACTCCTGGCTGTCTGCTCAGAAATAGCTCCTGGCAGGCACAGGGGACCATATGGGACACCGGGATTCGAACCAACCACCTTTGGTCCTGGGTCGGCTGTTTGCAAGGCAAACACCGCTGTGCTATCTCTCCGGGCCCAGGGGCACATTTCTTAGCAGAGGGACTTCCTAACACCCTTATGTTCTGCCAATGATTTTGCTGCTGTCCCAGGTAGCTCTGCCTACTAAGGTCATCAACTTTATCAGGACAGTGCAATTGAGTCGTAATAGAGAGGGGGAAACCAGGAAAAACTATCTGAGGGCACAGAGTATTGAGGAGGGCTGTGTATGCTGAGGCCTATACTGATAGTATAGGGTTTGGGAGCAGAGTATGTCTGTACTGACAGTGTGGGGTGTGGGAGCAGGCTTTCTTCTGACTGACCTGAGCTTATGAAGGGCCCATGTTCACCATCCCTGCAGGACCTTTCCTTTCAATCACACTGACTGCTGCTTCCCATTTCTACAAGGCAGGCAAGTGGGGATACCAGTGATGTTCTTCATCCAGTTCAGGTTGATGTCAGGTCAGTCATAGCTTGAAGCACCCTCAGACCTGGGCGTGGATCCTGCCTCACTCCACCCACTTCACTGTGTCTCACAGACCTATGCCATGTCACTGATGCTGCATCCAGGCTGATGCCTGCTGCCACTTGTGATGCTCAGGAAACCTTGGACTGGCAGTCCTCAGGGCCCTCCTGAGCCACCTGCTCATCAACCAAGGTGCAGCCTGTGGCCTGGGGCATTTCAAAGTGCCCTAATCCCTGCCCTGCCAGAACCAGCTGCAGGAGCCAGCCCCTGTACTGTAGGAGAAAGTGAAACACTGCAGTGCTGGGGTTGCCCAAGGTGCTGGCAACTATCCTGGCAGGGTCATCAGGTTTCCAAGGAGAAGGGCACTGACTGGGAGGAGGTAAAGTAGGACAAGGAGGGGGCCGGAGAGATAGCATGAAGGTAAGGCGTTTGCCTTTCATGCAGGAGGTCATCGGTTCGAATCCCGGCGCCCCATATGGTCCCCTGTGCCTGCCAGGAGCAATTTCTGAGCCTGGAGCCAGGAATAACCCCTGAGCACTGCCGGGTGTGACCCAAAAACCAAAAAAAAAAAAAAAAAAGGAGGACAAGGAGGGAAAGGGACAGGCAGTGTAGACTCAGAACACACACAGCAGAGTAGTAGGGCAGAGTTAGCATGGTGGGCAATGGTGGGGTTGGCAGAATTAGCCTGTAAACTGGCAGCCAGCAGGAAGAGTGTAGTGGAGGCCTAGAAGTAGCACTGGGCAGGGGCACAGGAGCCCCAGAGGTTTGGAGGTGCAGGGCAATTGAGTAGGTGCTCAAGTAGCTTGAGTTGTAAGGTGTTCTAGAAAGGTCAGATCAGGAAGGAAGGAAGGAAGGAAGGAAGGAAGGAAGGAAGGAAGGAAGGAAGGAAGGAAGGAAGGAAGGAAGGAAGGAAGGAAGGAAGGAAGGAAGGAGGGAGGGAGGGAGGGAGGGAGGGAGGGAGGGAGGGAGAAGGAAGGAGGGAGGGAGGAAGGAAGGAAGGAAGGAAGGAAGGAGGGAGGGAGGGAGGGAGGGAGGGAGAAGGAAGGAGGGAGGGAGGGAGGGAGGGAGAGAGGGAGGAAGGAAGGAAGGAAGGAAGGAAGGAAGGAAGGAAGGAAGGAAGGAAGGAAGGAAGGAAGGAAGGAAGGAAGGAAGGAAGGAAGGAAGGAAGGAAGGAAGGAAGGAAGGAAGGAAGGAAGGAAGGAAGGAAGGAAGGAAGGAAGGAAAAGGAGGGAGGGTTGGATTGTATAACCTTGTATAACCCAAAACAAAGATCATCCTGGTTTTTGGTATCTGTTTGTTTACAACTTGGATTCACCCAAAACAAACATTGTTCTATATGTAAACCTGGGCAGGACAGGCTGAGGATAGCCTGAGCTATCTGCCCTGACTCTCCTTACTCCCCCCACCTGGGGGTGGTCTCTGCACTCAATCAAATCAGTTCTTGCAGGCATCTTGGGAGAATACAAGATAGAAGATTGCCAGACTATATGTGTTTCATCCTCAGCCTGGTCTGGATTATTACGTGCAGCAACTGCTTTAGACTGGATCACCTGGGGATGGAGATACGATGCATGGGGTGATTTTACAAGGAAGGGAAGGAAGAAGGGAGGAAGAGAATCATAGGAATAGGGACTTTGCAGGAGAGCAGCTTCCAAGAGGTGACCTTGGGGAAGTGATGGCTCATGTGGGGGGTGGGAAGAACTGATTGAGTGGAATATCCTAATGGGCCAGAGCAAAACCAAAACCCAGGCCAGGGTGCTGGGCGTGGTGGACACAATAGTGCCCAGGAGGACAGCCCCTAGCATGAGCTGAAAGGGAACTATGCAAAGCCAAGGTCAGAGAAGCTGAAACCAGAAGCAATGTTCAGGAGTTCCTGGGCATGAGGTTGAGAGCAGAGGCAACCCAAAATCTGGGATTTATCTCCAGTGAGTCCACACCTTGCTCTCAGCCCACACCCCTGAGCCCAGGCTCCAAAGCAGATGAGGGTGGAGGTGGCAACAGGATGTTAGAAACAGAACATGCTGGTTGGTGGCCCAGGGGCTGTGCATTCCCACATCAATCACACACCTTCACACACACATGCGAGACTCTAGGACTGGCTTGACAAGGTGAAACAGCAGCGCAGCTTCCCCTGGCCCACTCAGACTGATGGAGGACTCCACTCCTCTAACCATTGCGCAATCTGCATGGTTTTTCTAGAGAATAAAGATTGGATGAATGACACCAGATCAGAATTTAATGGTAGAAAAACTGACAAAACAACCAAATGATGAGGCACTCACCAATTCCTAGAGTCCAATCATTGACAATCTTTGAGAGTTTGATGCTGGGAGCCAAGCGGGGTGCCAGTTAGGTTAGACTTACGAGATGGAGTTGGACAGGGCAGTATTTGGCAGCTTCAAAGCCCACAAGCTCATCCTTCAACTCAAGCTGGCTCCTTAAGGCTGGGCACCAGGACTGCCTCCAAAATATGCTGGGTTGTTGGGTGGGGCTGTTTTGTTTTGTTCTGTTTTTGTTTTTCAGCCACACCCGGTGATACTCAGGGGTTACTCCTGGCTTGGGGGACCATATGGGATGCCAGGGGATCGAACCGCAGTCGGTCCTAGGCTAACGTGGAGCTTTTGTTGGGATAGGCATACCTGGCCGTGTTCAGGGGTTATTCTTAGCACTTTGCTCAGGAGCTACTCCTGGTAGTGCTCAGGGGACCAAATTTGGTGCTTAGGGCTCTGAACTGAGGTCAGCCATATGCAAAGCAATGCCTTAATGCCTTAATTTCCAGCCCTTGATTTGATTCTTACTAGGCACCTCTCACAGGTGCTCACTTAGAAGCCGACACAGTGACCATATCAGCTGTCTTGCTCCCTCAGCCCAGGATGCAGGGGCCATACTCAACCCCTGGAAGCATCCCCAAGAGATGAAGTCTTCTGGGGCTAGGTTTCCCTCTATAGGTTCTGAAAACTGCCCTGTACATCTGGTTTCTTTTTTGTTGTTGTTTTGGGTGTTTTGGGCCACACTCAGCAGTGCTCAGGGGTTACTTCTGGCTCTGCACTCAGAAATCGCTCCTGACAAGCTCAGGGGACCATATGAGATGCCGGGAATCGAACCCAGGTCTGTCCTAACTAATCCCCATGCAAGGTAAATGCCCTACTGCTGTGCTATCTCTCTGGCCCCTGCTCTATACATCTGAATAGCACCCCTGACGCTTCATTCTAAGCACACACATGACTTTCATCCAGGGCAAGGCCCTACTTCTGCACTGATCGTGATTTCAGGTAAGAGCTGAAGCCAGGGAGCTGTGGCACCTCCGTCCTTAACTTCAGAGCATGCAGCTTTCCTGACAGGCGCTTCATTGGAGAATGACAGCCTGAAATGGAAAGATGGGCTTTCAAAAGGTGCACCCTGGCCAGAGCACAGAATGTTCTAGGATGTCCTGTCTCTGGGACCTCTTCATCACCCTCCCCTCTTCATATTTTTCCTGGAAAATGGAAAAACAGGTCGGAGTGGGTGAAGGGCACAGAATCAACACCTCCGCCATAATGGCTGCAGGGAAGGAGCCAGCCTGGGCCCTGGGGGTGGAGAGGCAGGTGCCCACCTACAAAGGGGACCTCTACAGAGAATGAGATTTTCCCTGTTACATGTATTCTGACCTTTTTTTTTGAACAAAAAAATCCATTTTACTAATTTTTTTTTTTTATCAACTCACCAAGGACGCTGCGCAGCCGGTGAAGGAAAGGTCAGGGAGCCTGTCGCTCCCACAATTGCACCGCAGCCCCCTCACATGACAGCCCTTGGCAGCTGCCAGCGGCCACTGCAGTTCAGGTCTGGGCTTTGAGAGGTGTTTGGTTAGTTCCAGAGATGATTTTCTCTTTAAGCTGGAAACACGGTTAATATCAAAAGGGTGGGTCAGTGTGCATTTCATGCCTGTTTGATCGGGATAAAAGTTATTATAACAGGGGCTGGAGAGATAGCACAGCGATAGGGCCTTGTATGCAGCTGATTCAGGACAGATGGTGGTTCAAATCCCGGCATCCCGTATGGTCCCCCAAGCCTGCCAGGAGCAACTTCTGAATGCAGAGCCAGGAGGAACCCCTGAGCACCACCATGTGTGACCCAAAAACAAAAACAAAAAACAAGTTATTATAACAAAGGAATTGGCAACCAGCTGTAGAACTCATAGATCTGTCTATGTCTCTCTCTCCCTTCCTCCTCTACCCCCAGAGGGCTGCAGCTGAGGTCATGGGGCTCCACATAGCCTCCAGGGAGGCCTCTACTGAAAGGCAAGGGGTCCAGAGCCCCAGAGGCCAGAAGGGCTGAACTAAGAGCAGATCTGGGCCTGGGCCATGGACAACTTCCCTGCTCTCTGCCTCAGTCCCAGGGAGCTTCCACAGCAGGGAGTTGAGGAAAGGCACAATGCTCATTCTGATGAGCACAAGGCTGGGACTAGACAGTTCTTTCCAAAAACCAGGGAGGTCACAGACTGGTAGGCAAGAGGTCCAGCACCCCAAATGCCAGAAGGCCTGAACTGAGAGCAGGTCTGGGCCTGTGCCAGAGATAACTTCCTTGCTCTGTGCCTCAACCCCAGGGAGCTTCCACAGCAGGGAGGTGAGGAGAAGCACAGTGTTCCTTCTGTTAAGAACAAGGCTGGGGGGGTAGGGTGGTGGCGCTAGAGGTAAGGTGCCTGCCTTGCCTGCGCTAGCCTAGGATGGACCACAGTTCAATCCCCCAGCGTCCCATATGGTCCCCCAAGCCAGGAGCGACTTCTGAGCGCATACCCAGGAGTAATCCCTGAGTGTTACCAGGTGTGGCCCAAAACCAAAAAAAAACAAAAAACAAACAAACAAAAAAATAACCAAGGCTGGGACTAGGATTTTGTTCCAAGGACCAGGAAGGCCATAGACAGGCAGGCAAGGGGTCCAGAACCCCAGATGCCAGAAGGTCTAAACCAAGAGCTGTCCTGGGCCTGGACCCTAGACAACTTCCCCACGCTCTGCTGCCACACTTGCCAGAGTCCTGAGGACTGAACCCTTGACTTCCTTAGCTTCTCACTCTGCCTGAGGGGGTCCAGGATTTAAAAAAAAAAAAAAAAAAAAAAAAAAAAAAAACATAAAACTATGGTGGTGAACAGAGAAAAAGGGTGGAATAGTTCTTTTAGGTCAGAGGACAGATCTGCTTATGTGTGGAAAGTCACACATGTAAGGAAGGTATTAAGCCATACCCCTGAAATTCTATGATCTTAAAATCTAGGTGGAAAGGGCCAGAGAGATAGCACATTGGGTAGTGCCCAGGAGGCATGGTATGGGCGATGCATCTACCAGGAAGCCAGGAAGTTGGCCATGTGTCCTGTGCGAGCCATGGGTCCTGGTCAGTCCAAAGTCCTTTGACCGTGCCCATCCAGGGGAGTGGAACTACATGCCAATGTCCTGGTGACAGACCTGGAACTGCCTCCCAACCAGCATTTCTGCCTGGCCACATAGGCTCCTCCAGGATCTCATGGTCCTTGATGCAGTGGCACTTGCCTGGAGCAGCAGTGGACAGACAGACAAAGGCCCCTTCAGTGGACGTGGCAGGAAGGAAGCTGTACAAGACCAACCTCCCCACCCCCACAACCTGTATGCCTTGCTCTATTGTCAGTCCCCCCCCAGCTCTCTCCCTGCTAAACTGCATTTTGCTTCATTATTATGCAAATATTTTAATTATGCAGATATGTTTTTAGACAGTTTTAAATATGTATATTATTTACTCATTAGACCATAACAGCTCTGGAAATTGGAAATCTGTATTTAGTATCTATCAGTGCACAATACAGAACTAATACAGGGCCCACAGGGGGATAGTACAGGAGGAAGTGATGGCAGCAGTGATAGGGTGGGGCTAGGCAGGGGCTTCAGGGCGATGTGGTGCTTCTCCCTCTTAGGTTCTAAATCCAATGACACCAGGGGTGGGCTCTAAGCATCATCTGTGAAGGGATGAGTGATGGATCGCCTCTTCTGGGGAAGGGTCTGTGCCCAACTGATCTGGTTCTGCCCTAGGCTTTCATAGTCCAATGGCCTGGGAAGGACTGGATTGGTTTAGGGTTTTGTTGATTTTGCACACTGAGATGTGGTGATGGGTTTCAGACCTGGATTTGATGCCTTCACCACTTCTTCATCGGGCCTGTGGCATTGACACAAATGTCCTGAGTCCCAATCCTTGCACCTTTAATTGTTTTTGTTCTTTGGGCCACACTCGGTGACACTCAGGGGTAACTCCTGGCTATGTACTCAGAAATCGCTCCTGGCTTGGGGTACCATATGGTATGCCAGGGATCAAACCGAGTTCCGTCCTGGGTCAGCTGCATGCAAGGCAAATGCCCTACTGCTGTGCTATCACTCCAGCCCCTTGAACTTGTAATTGTAAGGAAACTAAAGATTCCACCTGTCAGCACTGGTGTAAGAAGGGCAGGAAGGACTCCATCCAGCCCCCTCCCCTAAAACATTCCCCCACACCCCATGTTGGATTAGTGGCACCCAGGCAGGTGGCAGGTGTGTCCCCATCATTGGTATCTATCTTCCTTGCATTCCCCAGGGAGTGTTCTTGGTGCTGGAAATGGCTGCCTCTGGCCTCCACCACCAAGCACCCATCATAGCCGCAGATCTCAAAATGGAAGATCCAGATCTCAATATCTTGCAGTCCAAGGGCTCAGTCCCTTTCATCCTAAGCCTCTCCTGTCCTCTTGGAAGAGGAAGTCACAGTTCCGTCCAATTAAGGACCAACACCCATACAGCTCTTCCCTCTGGGCTGCATTCAGCAAATCCTGATTGTAGAACTGTTGTTCTTTTGGCCCCTCCATGCTCAGACAGCGTGAGAGGGTCACTTAGATGAAGGGGGATTAGAGGTGGCCAAAGAAAAGTAAGTAAGTGGACCCTGCCTGGGTGAAGAGGATGACGAAATCATGGGTTCCACCCCCCACTCTATCATTAATCCTCCCAGCATGCAGAGAAGCCCTCCCTCCAGGGACTGGCCTTTGAGGGGCCCCCACTGTGGTCCCAGGTCCCTCATTTCAGGTTCCACGTCTGTCTCAGCTCACAGCAATTTAACTTAGTGAAATTTGAAGGTGTCTGTGGGGGGCTGCTCCCCAGGGGAGCTTTGTGCCTGGCCCAGCACTCTGCCAGCCCTCCTCTTTCTTGCCTTTTCCTGTAAGAACAGTTTGCAGAGCTGAAGGAAATTGATTGTTAAGTGAAACTCCTGATAATTGCATCTGAAATGCCCGCTGTTCTCGTGATGGACCTGGCCGTGAGCAGCCCAGCTCAGCCATCCCACCACGGTTCCACCGCCCAGCCAAGATTGGGGGTGGGGACTTGGCTGGCAAGGCAAGCCGCCCCCTCATCCTGAGCAGCCCAACACCCCTGAGAGATGAGAAGAAGAATCTCAGAGGCATATGGGGGACCCATCCGCACACCTAGAATTACACCCCACTTCTCCCAGGTCATAGGCGTTGACCTTGACTTAGCAGATGTTCATTATGCATCTACTGTGCGCCTGGCCCAGGCTCCTCCCGTCATCAGCTCACCCGTTAGCAGAGATGGCTACATTCAGTGCAGAGCTAACAGGACAAAGAAACGGTGTTTGAAGGCTCCTGAGTGCTGTGATGGAAAGATTGGGGCCAGAAGGAATCAGGGAATGGGAGAAAAGGAGTGGTTTAAAGGAGGACCTCTAGACGAAGGAGTGAAAACAGGCCAGAAGCAAGTGGGAAAGCACCCGGGGTGGGAGGTGGGATGAGGGGGATGTGAAAGGCCTTAGAGCAGAACCAGAATGGAGGGAGGAGAGAGGGAAGCACAATAAGCACTTGGGTTGAGGGATGGGAAAGAACATCTACCTCCAATCAACCAGGAGCCCTGGAGTGTTCTCCCTTTATCTCTTTTAAACATTTGTTTATTTATTTATTTATTTAGGTTTTGGGGCCAATCCCGGCAGCGCTCAGGGGTTACTCCTGGCTCTGCACTCAGAAATCGTCCGTGACAAGCTCGAGGGAATCATATGGGATGCCGGGAATCGAACCACTGTTTCCTGGTTTGGTCAAGTGCAAGGCAAACGCCCTACGCCCTATCGATGTGTTATCACTCTGGCCCCTCTCCCTTTATCTCTAAGCCTCAGTTTTCTCCTCTGCCCAGCCTTCAGGGAGCACCCAAGAGAAAGGAGCAGTGAGGAAACCCCAGAGGACTATCCACTCTGTGTAGCTTCTGGCCCTTGGAGCAACAAGCTACCCATGAGTAAACCAGTCACTCTCCAATTAAAAGCAGAAAGTCGAGACTCAGGGTGATGTTGGATTAGAGGAGGGATGCGTTCAAGGAAATCAGAACTTGAATCCAGGCCCGGGGGACCAGAAACCAGGCTCTGCTCACCACTGAGGGGATTCCCAATCCCCTACCTCTCATCCTCTGGCCTGCCTAGGCAGTGAATAGTCACAGCTTTCCCACTCCAGCCCCATTCAGCTGCCTGGGCCCTTCCCCCGCATCACCAGGCCTTCTGTGTTTAGCAGTTTTCACACGTCCAGCGCCCGGGGATGGACTGATTGATCTGTAACACCGAAAAAATAATAATGGCTTGATCGTTACTGAGGATTAAAAGTAATCCTTTCGCTGTGGCTATTGCAACTCCGTTATTCACGAGTCAGCAGGCTGACCCGGGCCTTCAAGCCCCTGGAGCCCCTGCGAGTTCAAGGAGCCGGGGCAGTGCCCTGGAGCTGGTGAGGCCAGCAGCCCCCATGTTCCTGGAGCCTGGGAATCCCAGAATCAGAACTGAGCCCTGAGAACAGGAAGGAGCTAGCGCCCCCTGCCAAGGGCAGAGATGGGGCAGGAGAGCTCCTCAGGCTTGGCCCATTTGGAGAGGGAGCCTCATAAACCCAGCTTTTCTGTGGCTAGGGAACAACCTTGTTCCCACTTGTGCCTAGGGCTCACCTCTCACCCTGGATATCCATCAGCACTGTGGTGGTAAATGTCACCAACTGGGCTGGCTGCAGTCACCTCCGAGGGCCTGGGGTCAGGGTGCACTGCTTGTAGTCTGTATTGAGAGCTCCAAGATGAAAGTGAGGGACAAGGATAAGCACAGGCAGACCCGGGGGCTCAGGAAAGCTTCACTTTTTTTATGTGCAGAGAACCTGAGAAACTTGGAGACATAGAATTGGGCCCACATCTTGAAAATCTAAGTGCCATGTGGAGAATAGATGGCATAAGACAAAATGTGAAGCAAAAGGCTGAAAGAACAGCATCTGGAGGCCAGGATGATGGTATAGTAGGTAGAGCATTTGCCTTTCACATAGTCAACTTGGGTTCAATCCCCAGCACTCCAATATATATATAGTCCCCTGAGCCCACCAGGAGTGATTCCTGAGTTCAGAGCCCAGAGTAAGCCCTGAACAATGCTGGATATGGCCAAAAAGAAAAGGGGTGCAGACGGGGAAAAATACCGTGGCTGACAAGGATGGAACAGGCTGTCGTCTACATGAAATCAGGTTGGAACTGTGGTGGCAGTGGTTTCAGGTGCCAGGAATTATGCCATTAGAATGAGCTCCAGTGGAACTGAGGGTTACCCCGAGGAAGTGTCCAAGAGATCAGGAGGAGCCAGGATTGGAGGCAACTGGGAGTAGGGAGGCCTGAGGTCCTGTGGTGAAGCCAGAGGCTGTGGGCGAACAGGCTCTGAAGAAACATTTGTCAAAGAATGGAACCTAGAAAAGCAGATGGAGAAAATGGAGTAGGTAAGGTGCTTGCTTGCATTTGTCCAAACTTGTTTGAGTTCTAGCATGGCATATGGTCCCTGAGCCATACCACTGAACATAGGGCCAGGAGTAAGCTCTGAGTACTATGGGTATGGCCCAACTCCCATCCCACACCATAAGGATAATAATTATAACAATAGGGGTCTGAGCAGTGGCGCGGCTGTAGGGCATTTGCCTAGCATGAGGCTAACCTAGGATGGACCGGGTGTCCCATATGATCCCCCAAGCCAGGAGTGATTTCTGAGTGCATAGCCGGGAGTAACCACTGAGCTCACTGGGTGTGGCCCAAAAATCCAAAATAAATAAATAAATAACAATAATAATAGTAAAAGGTCTGGAGCCATAGTTGTAGTACAGTGGCTAGGGTACTTGCCTTGCACATAACCAACACAAGTTAGATCCCAGGCACTCCATACGGTTGCACGAAGCCTTGCCAATAGTGACCCCTCAACACAGAGTCAGGTGTAAGCCTAAGCACAGCAGGATGTGGCCCAAAAAATCAAAATAATGATAATAAAAATGAAAGGTTTAGAAGTGGGCATGAAACTCAGCTAGACAACTTTTGCCTTACATGTGGGAGGCCCTAAGTTTGATTCCTGACAAATCAAATAATAATAATAATAATAACAAAATAAAAGTAATGAGGCTTAGGGACAGGCATCAGCCCTCTTCATCCCTCTCCTGCTTGTGCTCTGTCCTTCAGAATTTGGCCGATGCTGCAGAGAACTTCCAGAAATCCCACCGCTGGCAAGACAACATCAAGGTAAGAACTACAGGTCCTTCCCCAGGCCTGCAGTGGGGAAGGGGCATTGCTCAGACCCACTAAATAGCGCAAAAGCCTCTCTGGAATGGAGCTGGGAAGCCAGTACTCAGTAAACCTTTGAGACTCCCCTGAGTGCTGGGACATGGGGTACCGAAGGAATGTCTTGTTTTGTCCTGGAGGAGTTAGTGCCCCCCACACACACACTAGACCACAGGCTACCTTAAGGAATATTTCCCAAAGTTGGAGTGAAAGAACAGCAGTAGGGTGTTTGCCATGCACATGGCCAACCTAGGACAGACCCAGGTCCAATCCCCCAGTATCCTATATGGTCCCCCAAGCCTGCCGGGAGTGATTTCTGTGCACAGAGTAACCCCTGAGAACTGCTGGGTGTGGCACAAAACAACAAAAAAATGTGTTCTCAAAGTTGGTGCCCCCTTGGCAGTGAAGGAAAAGCCTTGGGGTGAAGGTCTGCATACTGACCTGAATAGGGCACTGGAGAGGAGTCCCCCTTCTGCCTGAAACTCTCACCTGCAGCCAACATGGCAGGTTCATTATCGAGTCTATTCCTGCATGTCTGAACCAAGCCTTTCCCCTCACACTGGCCTATGGGCTTCTAAAGGCAGGGCAGAGAGGCTAAGATCACAAGGTAAGAAGCCTCTTGTCTGACTGCGACCAAAGGAATAGCACTGCAGATTGAGTGATTACCTTGTATTCAGCCATTCTGTACTCTGAGCTCAGGTTTTAATCCCTACATCCCATACGTTCCCCCAAGCACCTTCAGGAATAATCTTTGCCACAAAGCTAGGAATAACTCCAGAGCACCACTCACAAAAGAAAGAGAAAGAAAGAAAGGAAGGAAGGAGGGCCCGGAGAGATAGCACAGCGGCGTTTGCCTTGCAAGCAGCTGATCCAGGACCAAAGGTGGTTGGTTCGAATCCCGGTGTCCCATATGGTCCCCTGTGCCTGCCAGGAGCGATTTCTGAGCATAGAGCCAGGAGTAACCCCTGAGCACCGCCGGGTGTGACCCAAAAAACCAAAAAAAAAAAAAAAAAAAAAAAGGAAGGAAGGAAGGAAGGAAGGAAGGAAGGAAGGAAGGAAGGAAGGAAGGAAGGAAGGAAGGAAGGAAGGAAGGAAGGAAGGATGGAAGGAAGGAAGGAAGGAAGGATGGAAGGAAGGAAGGAAGGAAGGAAGGAAGGAAGGAAGGAAGGAAGGAAGGAAGGAAGGAAAAAAGGAAGGAGGGAAGGAAGGAGGGAAGGAGGGAAGGAAGGAAGGAAGGAAGGAAGGAGGGAGGGAAGGAAGAAAGAAGGAAGGAAGGAAGGAAGGAAGGAAGGAAGGAAGGAAGGAAGGAAGGATGGAAGGAAGGAAGGAAGGAAGGAAGGAAGGAAGGAAGGAAGGAAGGAAGGAAGGAAGGAAGGAAGGAAGGAAGGAAGGAAGGAAGGAAGGAAGGAAGGAAGGAAGGAAGGAAAAAAGGAAGGAGGGAAGGAGGGAAGGAAGGAAGGAAGGAAGGAGGGAGGGAAGGAAGAAAGAAGGAAGGAAGGAAGGAAGGAAGGAGGAAGGAAGGAAGGAAGGAAGGAAGGAAGGAAGGAAGGAAGGAAGGAAGGAAGGAAGGAAGGAAGGAAGGAAGGAAGGAAGGAAGGAAGGAAACATTTTGTCTGGTTTGATGAAACAGGTTTCTCGAGGGCCTTGGAGGTAGTTCAAAGCCTGAACACAAGTTTTGCATGAAAAAAGGGAGGCCTGGGCCCGGAGAGATAGCACAGCGGTGTTTGCCTTGCAAACTTGCATCTTGCCTTGCAAGCAGCCGATCCAGGACCAAAGGTGGCTGGTTCAAATCCCGGTGTCTCATATGGTCCCCCGTGCCTGCCAGGAGCTATTTCTGAGCAGACAGCCAGGAGTAACCCCTAAGCACCGCCGGGTGTGACCCAAAAACCAAAAAAAAAATAAAAGAAAAATAAAAGAAAAAAGGGAGGCCTGCATTCAATCCCTACCACCACATGGCTCTCCAGGGCAACCCCTAAAACACAATGCCTGAAGTAAACCCCAAAAATGCTAGATGTGAGCCCAAATAAAAAAAATGTTAAGAAGCAGCTGCCTCTCAAGTCAAGGAACAGAGAGTCCAGGGCCCAAATGAGCAGGAAGATGTACAAATTTGGGGCCCACCCAATATTGAATTCTTCCTTGCCCAGGCTGGGCTGGGTCCCCCCGCCCTTTCTGGGCTATAAGCAGATACATCCCTACCAGGAGCACAGTTACCAGGAGGAATTTGTCTGTGTGTGGGAGCTCAGTGTTCAGCTTTCTCCTACCCGAGAGAAGTGGGGCACAAACTTGGCTTTCCAGGAACTGTGGGCTGGTGGGAACCTAGCTCTAAGGACATCCCAAAGTGAAGCAAACTGGAGATGGGAATTTCATCCTCTCCCAGCTCGAGGAGGCCCCAGACTAGGGGGGCCGCACAACCACAAAATTAAGGGGACCAGCTGCGTCAACCACAGAATCCTCACCTCTTGCAGTGCAGCGGAGGATGCTCCAACAACGTGGGAGCAGAGGTGTGAGTACTGATATAGTTAGAACCGTCTGGAGTTGCAAGCCAAGAATGTTGGGGACAAGTGGGGAGCCACTGACCTCTGGCACCCCTCACAAATTCAGGTCGTTGAATTGACTGTGGTGTTGGACTGTGGCTGCAAATTTCTTCACCCTTCACCCTTTCTGTCAGGCCTCATTTCAAAGATTCACAGTCACCCAGAAGGGAAACTGAGGCAGGTTCTTCCAAGACTTAGTACCCAGGATAATAGAATGCCAGTTCTACTGTCAGAGCTCACAGCAGCAGTTCAGGTACCTGAAGGTGGGAATGGTCTCTGATTAAACCAGGACAAAGCCCCCTCAGGACCCTGGTGTAGGGGAATCCTTCCCCCAACTTCCTTTTCCCCTAACCTCTTCTTTTGGTATTGGGATTGGGGTACTGGGATTAGGGGTTAGTTTGAATAAAGAGGGGAGTCTGAATTTGGTCTGGAGGGAGAAAAGAATGGCAGAGGGAGCACATGGCAGAGAGAGGCCATGAAGCAAAAAGCAGGCTGACTCCGGTTAATCTTTTCCTCACACTGCTTGGTGTATTATTTCTTCGTCGCTACCCTGCTTCATCAAACCAGTCGGCCTAAGGAGATAGAAACACGATCCTGGGGGCTGTCTCACCAGCACATGGATTTATATTTTTATTTTACAACCTGGGACCCCTGAGCCCAACCAAGGAATAGGGGCAGACCCCTAACTCACTGTTGCTGTAGGCCTGGCATCAGGAGATGATGAGATTATTCATCCCTTTTTTTTTTTTTTTTTTTTTTTTGGTTTTTGGGTCTCATCCGGCAGTGCTCAGGGGTTACTCCTGGCTCCATGCTCAGAAGTCGCTCCTCGCAAGCACGGGGGACCATATGGGACGCCGGGATTCGAACCGATGACCTTCTGCATGAAAGGCAAACGCCTTACCTCCATGCTATCTCTCCGGCCCCTATTCATCCCTTTTTAACTGATGAGAAAACAGGCACAAAGTGGTATACTCGCCTGAGTTACCTGTTGGAAGCAGCATTCATAAGCAGTCTGTCAGGTCCTGGGGTTCACACCTATGATCCGGACACCTCAGTTAGTTCAAACCTCCTCCCCAACCCCAGCACCCCTTGCCTACACCCTGGGTCTCTGCTGCCCTTAGAACACAGCAGGGTGGGGATCTCATGAATTTCCCAGGGAACATATGAGTGACCACATGACCCCATAAACCAGTCACCCACCTCATTCCAGTGCCCACATGCCCATCACTAGGCCCTGAGCCTCCTCAGCCCCTTGGTCAAAATTCAGGATGACAGCTGCCACCTCGTCCTTGTCCCTACCTGCAGGTAACCTCTGCCCAGACCATCTGCCCCTCCATCTCTGAATCTTAAGGACCTCCCGCACCCACCTTGCCCACCATTTACCCTACATGCTTGCCTTCCTGCAGGACAGGATTACAGAGCAGGAATAGGAGAGCAGGTGCAGATCAGAAAATAGGATAGAGTGGACTTGAGAGAGAATGCAGCAGATAACTGGCCTTCCATGCCACAGACCCATCCACGGAATCCAGGTTCCATCCCTGGCATCCCATATGATCCCTTGATCCCCTCCAGGAGTGATTCCTGAGAAATGAGCCTGGAGTAGTCTCTGAGCAACACCAGTTGTATCCCCAAAAACCCAAACCCCATCACAAAAAAAAAAAAGTAGGAATAGAAAGATTTATACTCTACTTAGCTTTCCTGCCTTCCTTGTTCAAAGCCCCAACTATTGGGGCCAGAGAGATAGCATAGCGATAGAGCCCTAGTCAGATGGTGGTTCGATTCTCAGCACCCCATATGGTCCCCCAAGCCTGCCAGGAATGATTTCTTCTGAGTGCAGAGCCAGGAGTAACCCCTGAGCAACACTGGGTTTGGTCCAAAAACAAAACAAACAAAAAATTCCCACCTATTTTCTCCTCTCTCAGCCCTATTTAAGCCCAAACCTGTTTTCTCCTCCCAGCATTTCAGAAGACCCAAGATTTCCACAGCCTGCTGAACCCATGGTTTTCAGCTCCCAATGAGGCAGAAGCAGCTTATCTCAGGCCAATATGGGCTACACCAGACCTGCCAGGCAGGAAAGCATCAGGGGCACTGGGGACCCACACAATCATGGTCCCTTATGAGGTTCAGCAGGGCTCCCCCATCTGCTGTAATTTCCCTGTTTGGCAAATGAACAGCTGTGTGTGTGCCTGTTAGCTTAGGCTCACTCTACAAGAGCATGAAACCTCCAAGTGTCGGGCCACTTAAGTGCCAAGTGGCTGGCACTATGGGTGTGTCTTGAGAACACCAGTCTTGGCCTCTGGATACTCCTGTCAGGAGTAGATCAGAGTGGGCTTAAGTTGACTTCCATCCCGTGGGTTCCACCTGAGATACCCCAGCCCTGCTGCTCATGCTCACCACCCTCCACAGTCGTCTCTGGTCCTGCTTTGTTGTCTACCCCACCGGCTGCTTGGACAGGATGGAGCTGTGTCCAACCCCCTTCCCAGAAGAGTCAGCATCCTATTCTTTTCTGGAAGCATGGCAGCACTCCCCACTGCCAGGCTGGAAGGTGTTGGTGTTAATGACCCTGGCAGCCAGCAGCTCAGCAAAGAGGGAGAGCCTCAAGCATCTGCCCATGGGGACTGTTCATGCTAGGGACTGGGAAACGGTGAGCTAATACTGGGAAGGTCAGTTGTCTTTCTCCCTGGCTGGCACAACACCTACCCTTGACACAGAGTTCTTCCCTGTAACCTTTAGGAGGTGACACATAGGAATCATGTTTCTCCCAACTGGAAAAGGCACCACCTGTGCCTCCTCCCAACTCCACAGCAAACCCCTGCCTAGGCTCCCTCTGCCAATAATACCCTTGCCGCCATCTTTAAGAGGTCCAGGCCTGGGGCCAGGGAGATAGCATAGTGGTAAGGCATTTGCCTTGCATGCAGAAGGTCGGTGGTTCAAATCCCGACATCCCATATGGTCCCCCGAGCCTGCCAGGAGTGATTTCTAAGTGTAGAGCCAAGAGTAACCCCTGAGAGCTGCCGGGTGTGACCCCTCCAGGTCCCCCCCAAAAAAAGAGGTCCAGGCCTCTACCCTTCAGCTAACTTCCTGAGTCTTCTCTCTCTGACCCCAGCTGTCCACAGCACCCAACTTTGGTGCCTCCATCTTGGAGAGTGTCCTGGGAAAACTGTCCTAGCCAGCATCCCCTGGGCCCTTCCACCTGTCCCTCTCAAGGCTCCTCTAATCTAAACTCAGTTGCCCATCACCTGACGATGTGCCTAACCAGGAGCCCAGCACACAGAGTGACCAGATGTCTTCTTATTTCTGAACGTGGCTCCAGAATTTCAAGCATAAAGGAAACAGATAGACATGGGACCTGCTGTTTGATCAGCAGAAAGTGTTCCCCACCTTCACCCATACCCCATCTGTACCAGCCCTAGACTTGAAGGGTCCAGAGTCTGCAGGGTCCAGATTGAGACAGGAATGAAAGAACTATCTGGACAAGAAGCCCTAAGCCAAGACCTCAAGCCTCTGACATGGCAGATTGAGGGAATGTATGGCTCCCCAGGGAATCCATTAGTCCCTAGGGAAAAAGAGATCTGGAGAGCAGACAGCACCTCTGCAGCTGCCACAGAGAGGGAGCAGGTGTCCTGCTATCCAGACAGTTGGGGTAGAGATGATCACCTGCTGGACACAGTCTGATGCCAGCCCTTCACTCCACTAGCATTCTCTGCCACCAGCTCTGGATGGAGGAGCTGGGCCAAAGCAGGGGTGGGAGAAGGAGGAAAAGCCATTGCCTCTGCCTCTGTGTCAATGCTGGAGCTTCAGAAAGTGTAAGTGGGGAGGTGGCCCAGAGCTGGGAGTGCCTTGCAGCCTGACTGCCAGAGACTGACGCTGTGGGAATAAGGAACTCTGCCAGGAACTCAAGAACAGACTGTGGAGGCCAGGCCAGAGGGGCTGGCTAATGGCACAGGTGGCCCCACCCTGAGGTCTGCCCCTGCCATTGGGCATAGCCAGATAGCACTCTTGGAAGTCAGTCCTTTGAGCCGAGCTGGCTGCTGGCCTTGCACAAGGCCTGGTCTGCCCAGGTCCTAGCAGTCACTTCCTCTGCCCTCCCTATGCCCACACCCCCCCCCTCAAACCCTTACCTGCCAACACCGTCTCGAATTGTTCCAGCTAAGAAGAGATTGTGTCATCTGACCCAGTCCCTTCCTTCCATGGCTATAAACATGGATCCATGGAGCAGGAGTGAGCTCGAGAGGCAGTTTCTCCTACTCGGCTTGGGCAGAATGACCCTAAAATGTAGGCAGCTGGAAAAAGTCTTTATGGTGTGACCCTGGTCAACCATAGAAAGGTGTGGCCCTTTCATCCTAAGGCCTGCCTTTGGGTTGTGGGGTACACACATACAGAAAACCCCTGGGGAGAGGCTTGGCTGCAAGATACCCTGTCCTCTTCACCCCTTCTTCCTGATTGGCTAAGTGGGAGTCCAGATTCCCATATCATCCTTCTCAGAGGCTGTGAGCGATACCTTTGCCTTCTGAGAAATGGCTGACCTCCTGGCCTTCCCAGGGGGGGACACTGGGATCTCCATCTCCAGTGTTCAGGAATTTAGTCTAAATCACGGGTTGCAGGTGGCAAAGGACCCTGTGAACCCAGTGAGTAGGGGCCCTGGTGTAGACACTGGACACTGCAGAGGCCAGAGTGAACCAGGGAAGCCTCCCCAGAGACTCTGCGCCCTGCTTCTCCAGCCCCCAGCTCCACAGTGCTGCTCACAGTTGTGCTGACAATGGACTTTTGCACAAGTGACCTTGCACCTCTCTCTGCTGAGGAGGGGGCCAGAGCAGGCCTCTGGAGGTCAGTGCGGCAGAGAGGGGTCCTGACCGCTTGTATTCAAGCTCCTGAGGAACAAGAACCAAAATCCCCTGCACTCTGCAGGGGGGCAGGAAACACTCCTGTGTGGGATGTGCAGCTCCCCCTGTATTCCTAATTCCCAGCATCTGACCCTCTGCAGAGCTCATGAGACAGGAGGTCAGATAAGAAAGAGAGCCGCAGGGCTGTTTGGGAATGTGAGGGCAGGGGGCCCCCCCCCACATGGGCTGCAGGTGCCCCAGGAATAGCAGACAGGGTGCCCCACCCCCGCCCACGCCCTTCCCCGTCCTTGCAGGTTTTCCTCCCAAATTGGGGGGTGAAACCCGGAGCTCTCATCTGCAGTCCTCCCACCACGCCCGCCTGTTTTCATTACGAAGGGAAAGAGCATCAGAGCCATGTTTATAACCCCCTTTTAGATAACAAATCACATTTTCTTTTCGCTCACGAGTGTGTTGAATTGATATTTCTCCCCCTCGGTTTAATGGGTTTGTGTGTTCAGGAATGATCTTCATCAGCCGAAAGTCCTTATTGTGTTTGATGTAATGTCAGCTTTCATTACGCACTTTGGTCAGAGGCGAGCGCAGGGAAAGGCCGAGCACCCTGGAAGGGGGGGACGGGGGCAGCCCCAGCCCCTTTCCAGCTGCTCATCTGGGCTCCAGCCCTCTGGGATGGATAGGCAGTGAGGTAGGTGGGAGATGAGTCTGACAAGCGCTAGAGTGAGGATAGCAAGGCTCTCTTTCCCCTGTGATGGGATGGGGGGAGTCACAGGCTGTCCGGCCCCAAGTGTGAGGCACAAAAATGCCAACAGTGGGGCTGAACTGACAGCACAGTGGTAGGGCATTTGCCTTGCGCGCTGCTGACCCCAGACGGACCTGGGTTAGATCCTTATGGTCCCCCAAACCTGCCAAGAGCGATTTCTGAGTGCAGAGTCAGTAGTAACCCCTGAATGCTGCTGGGTGTGGCCCAAAAACCAAAAAGAGAAAGAAAATGCTGCCAGTGACCAAAATTGGCCTTTGGTTGTTCATTCAGGAAGACGTTTTGGGACCCCTAGAAGGTTCAAAGAGGGACTAGAGCAATAGCATAGCAGGTAGGGCTGACCTCGAGTGCTGCTGACCCCAGACAGACCTGGGTTCAATCTTCAGCATCCCATACGGTACCCCAAGCCTACCAGACATGATTTCTGAGCGCAGAGCCAGGAGTAATCCCTGAATGCCACTGGGTGTGGCCCCAAAAAATAAATGCCACCAGTGACCAAAACTGGCCTTTGGTATTTCATTCAGGAAGATGTTGTGGGACCCCAAGAGGGCTCACAGAGGGTCTGGAGCAATGGCACAGTGAGTAGGGCATTTGCCTTGCATGCAGCTGACTTGGGTTCTTTTTGTTTGTTTTTGGGTCATACCCGGCAATACTCAGAGGTTACTCCTGGCTCTATGCTCAGAAATCACCCCCAGCAGGCTCAGGGGATCACATGGGATGCCGGGACTTGAACCAGCGACCTTCAGCATGTAAGGCAAACGCCTTAACACTGTGCTATCTCTTCGGCCCCTGACTTGGGTTCTATCCCTGGCATCCCATATGGTCCCCCAAGCCTGCCAAGAGTGATTTCTGAGCGCAGAGCCAGGAGTAGCCCCTGAGTGCCACTGAGCATGCCCCCCCTCCAAAAAAAAAAACCAAGAGAGCTTAAAGTGTTGGAGTTTGTGGGAGCTCCAGGTTCTATCCCTGAGCACCACCACTGGTTGTGCTCCCCACCCCGCTCCACAAAAAAGAGGTTGCCATCTTGTGCAATCCTGGTGCCAAGCAAGAAGTCAGTGTTCCTGAATGCTAGGACTGTGCCTCCAGGCCCAGCCAGAAACCCGCACCCCCAGATATGAGGGATACCAGCCCTGACTATTTCCAACAAGCTCCATGCTGGACCACATGAGTCTGAGGCCTCAAACCCAGCATGCCACTAAGTCCAACTCTGCCCTGCAGCAGGAGAAATCTGAAGGGCTCAGAGAAGGAACAACACTGCCTTGCTATCACACAGCACTTGGGGCCTAGCCAGACTTAGGTAGTGAGTCTCCAGGATGGCTGTGCCCATTGTGGAGTGGCCTCTGTGCTAGCCATATGCCAGGCAGACCCTTGGGGCACACTTAATCACTGCCCTATTTGGTGCCCATAAAGAAGCAGAGCATGGGGGTCTGCCAGCGCTGGTCTGGCTGTGGGAAACCGGGCTAAGGCCTAAGGAGGAGACACGGCCGATGGTCCTGGCTGGGGCCAAGGGAGCCAGCACAGGGCAGCCTCTGCTGAGCGGGTGCCACTTGATGCCACAAGGTTCACCTTCTGGCGGCCTCTGTCAGCCGAGCTCGGCTCTGATTAAAGATCATTAAACAGGAAATTAGCCCGTTTGTGTTACGGGTCCCCGGGGTGGCCAGTGATTATGACGCGCAGATGGCCCAGAACCCAGGCGGGCAGCGGGGACCAGGGGTGGGGTGGCGCCAGCAGGCGAGGGCCAGAGGCAGCACGGGGGCTGGGCTCTGTTGTCTGCCGTTCCTGTTGTGTAAACCCCCTTGTATTTCACAACAAATCACAGATAATTAATAAGTACATGCCCGTAATGAGCAGGCTTTTTAATAGAAGAAATTGGAAATGTAGTGTCGAGTCATTATTTCACTCTTCCCCACACTTGGCTGCTTCTGTCTTCCTCACTCCCCATCCCGCCTCTGCGCACGGGACTCTCCCCCACACCCAGCCTCCTGGCAGGCTGCAGGCCAGGAACCCCACTCCTGGAGTCGGGGAGGGGTGAGGAGGTGCTGCCAGTGTGACTCACGCAGCTCTCCCTGATGGCAGCGCTGGGTGTGGGAGCAGTGAGCTGGGGCTGCGGGAGACCTTGAGGGCGAGGACTGAGGCCTCTTCTCACCCACCAGGAGGACGACATCTTATACTACGATGCCAAGGCTGATGCGGAGCTGGTGAGTGTCCCCACTTGCCCTGCCAGGGCCTTACACCCCTCTCCAACTCTCAGCTGCCTCCTCCCACATAAAGGAGTGTTCATGGGGCTGGAGATATAGCACAGTAGTAGGGTGTTTACCTTGCACACAGCCAATCCAGGAGGGATGGTGGTTCGATTCCGGCATCCTATATGGTCCCCCATGACTATCAGGAGGGATTTTTGAGCACAAAGCCAGGAGTAACCCCTGAGTGCCACCACCGCCGGATGTGGCCCAACCATGCCCCCCAAAAAATATGGAGTGTTCAGACTCGGAACCCAGCCCTGCAGAATCGGGGTTGCCCACACCAACCACAATTCCCATAAGGCTTTATCCCTCCAGCCTGAGTGTCTGTGCCCTTCTTGAAATGGAGGACTGCCCCCCCATCCTCCTCCCTCCCCAAGGTCAAGTAGGGTACAGTAAGGTCACAGAGGGAGCAGTGAAGGTTCATGGCAGGAAGCCAAAGGCAGCACTGTCCAAGTGCAAATCAGCTGGAGGAGGGAACCCCGGCCTCATACACTGCCCCCTACCCACCACCCCTGCTAACCGACAGGCAGTGGCAGCCTGACCCCAGGCCTACACCTCAAGAGAAGGGGTCACCCCTGCAAGTAAGGAGTGATGCTCCTCTTGTACCCACATCTCTGAAGAACTCGACCCCCCCCCCCATCTAGGGAAGTCTGGTCACCGAGGTATCAGGTGGACCGTGCAGTGTGGTGATGTTGCCTGCCAAGGTGACAGGAGCATCCTGAGCAGATTGGTCCCAACAACTCTTGTGTCTGGGGTTCCGCCCACACTGGTTGATTCAGGACACCCCAGATCCTGTCTTCTCCAAGGCCCACAAGCCAGGGTGGGGGGAGGGGGCGTCTTGGAGTGAGTAGGAATATGCAGCCACTGCAGAAGCCCTGCAGGCTTGAGAAGGATCCCTCCAGGGGTCCCTGGCACTAGGCTAGCCTGGGGGCGCCTTGGGGGGGGGGAGGCAGAGGCAGGCCCGGAGCAGGAGGGGCGGGGCTAAAGCAGGTGTGCGTCCCTGAGCCTCCGTGGCTTCCAGAGAAGTTGCTAAAATTAAAGCTGGAATCTGAAATTCAAATGAAGAACGAACCTTTAATTAGACCCTGAATCTAATTCCTTACCCCCCTCAGCAGCGGGCTGTAATTTTAGCAATCAGTGCATTAAATATAAATCGGGAGACTGTAGCTACCCACTCAAAAAGCCCCTGAGTATGGGGGTGGCTTTGGCCCACTGGGAGGTTCCTTGGCCGAGTTGGTGCCCAGCCTGCTGCTACCAGAACATGCTGAATTCTGCTCCCAGAAGCTCCAATCTATATCTAGGGCCTCCAACCCCTGATTCCTTGACTAGCTTGCAGTCCCCTAGCTGTGTTTAAGGATCCTGGGCAGGGCTGGAGGCCTTCAGGCCAGGCCCTGATATAAATAACAGCAGGAATATGTTTGCCAACTCCCCTGCTTGTTGTGTTGTTGTGTGTTGTGTGTGTGTGTTTTAATCTTTGCCAGAGGTACAGTTAGAGATCTTTCTAGACCATTTACTTTTAAATTACCAGCCAGAAGGTGGGGGCGGGGTGGGGAAGAGAAGGAAAGAAAAAGTTCGCCAGCTGATAGCTTATCAGAACAGAATCCAAATGTCACATTAGTTGGGAAAGTTGGGAGATTAAATTTCCCAGCGCCCTTCATGTGCAGCTGACATTTCGGGCCTTTCTTCTCCCTCCCGCGCCTCCTGCTTCTCCAGGACGTGAGTGGTGCCTGCACAGAGGTGGTGGCTCCCTGTTCTGGCCACTGTGCTTGGCAGCCCCCCCACTCACACCTTTTCCCCCCATCCAAGGGTTTTGGAGGCTCCTCCCAGGGTCTCCAGGGCAGTCAGAAGAGCAGATGGCGTGGGCTTGCTATAGAACATGGCCTGGAGAAGGAATGGACATTTGCTGCAGACCCTTCTGAGTACCCAAGCCTGCCTGCTATACCCCCACTCCTGTTATGCTCCCACGGGGCAAGAATTCTTCCCCCCTGGCTGAGGATGAACCCTGCATCCTCAAGGGGAGGAGAGAGCACAGCTGCACGGGGAGGACCATCCTGTACAGTCAGTCAGCCACTCTTTCTCAAGCAAGACTAAGGCTGTGCAAAACCTGGAGGCAGGAACAGGGGCGGGGACCCAAATGAGCTAGTGCTCAGGGTAGTCACAGGCTTTTTTTTTTGGGGGGGGGCAGGGGAGCCTGTGGCATGTTCCACTGCTCTGTCCCTCCTCCCAGCGCACAAAGCCCCCGAGTTCTGCCTGCTTCAGGCTCCGTTTCTCCTTCCCCCTCTCTTCTCTTCCCCCTTGCACACCTGCACCGTGCCTGCCCACCCTGCTCGGCTGCGGCATCAGCCACCGTAGTGGCAGACCCACTCCTGCCAGCCGTGGTGGTGGTGGGCGGGGGTGCACGGCGCATGCCCAGCCTGCCCAGCCAAGAGACGCCATAATTGGCACCTGTCAGACGGCTGCAGCTCATTTTAGAAAGTCAACGGGGCCTTTCAGTCCTGCTGCTGCTGCTGCTGGCGCCGCAGGACTGAAGCCCCCTCCTCTGCTCACCGTGCTAGCCCACTCCGGAACAGCCCACCTCCTACGGCAGGGGTGGTCTCCCTACCCCAAGTGGGTGGAGTGTACCTATGCTGGATCCCCAAAAACTCCCTGCAGGGTTTGTGGGGGCCCATGGAAGCAAGGGAGTCTGAGGGGGGGGGGCCTATGTGTATGCTTGAAGCCAAGATATGCCATCCCTCTTACCCCTGGCTCAGCTAACAGGTTCCCAGGGATGTGGTGATGGTACGGATTTGGTTCTAAAATTTGGGTTTAACAACTGTGGGCATGGAAGGTTGGGGGTACAGAGGCCTCCTGGGTGACGGGGGGGTGGGAGAATCCCAGGCCTCTCCCTTTCTGTCCAACTGCAATGGACTCTGAGATGCCCCATCACCTCAATTCCAGCCCTTCACTGCTGGTCTGAGCTCACTGTTCTCTAGCCCTGACGTTGCTTTTGGGTTGGGGGCTTCCTTTCCACAGGACGACCCTGAGATTGAGGATATGGAGAGGGGCTCCAAGGCCAGCACCCTGAGGCTGGACTTCATTGAGGACTCAAACTTTAAGAACAAAGTCAACTATTCCTACACAGCCGTGCAGATCCCCACGGACATCTACAAAGGCTGTGAGTGAACGTGATAGATCGGAGAAGCTCTCCCCAGCTCCAGAGCAGCCCCCCACTGCCCGCCATGGTCAGGTCCAGTGCCAGACTGTGCCATCCTCTTGGACCCAAGGTCATACAGGCTTACCTTGGGACTGGGAGATTAGGCAGGGATGAAGACATTTGCTTTGCATGTGATAGTCTCCATTTTGATCCTGAGCACCACTGCTGGCAGTGCCCCCCACCTCCAGCACTGATGAGTGTGGCTAAAAACAAAAAAATACACTCACCTCTGACTCACCCACCTCCTGCTAGTATCACTCAGGGGCACAACCTAGTGCTAAAACTGCAGGTGACAAAGCCCAGCCCATATGCGCACATGTCTGCATTGAATGTCACACACACACACACACACACACACACACACTGCTCTACCCCCAGCTGGCTCATCCCTGCCTGCTCCCACAACAGCCCCCTCCTGTCCCCAGGAAGGTTGAAGAGCAACCCCAGCCAGAGACACAGATAGACAAGGGGTTGGAGGACAGGAATATCCCCTCCTCTCTCTAGGTGGGGAGGTGGGAAGGGATTATTTGAGACGTCAAGCTCTAAGGACCTGCGGGGCAGCTTTGCACAAAGGAGTAGCTGAGATCACTCTAGCATGAGGGATCTGAGTCTCGCAGGAGGAGGAACATCTTAGGTGGGGATGCAGAGGCAGTGAGTCACTGAAGGGCTTGGGGTCTGTGGCATACATCTCAGAATTCCAGGCACCAGAGAGATAGCACAGCAGTTAATGCACTTGCCTTGTACGTGGCTCTGATACAATAATGGTTTGAACCCCAGCACCCCTTGAGCACCACCAGATGTGCACCCCCACAAAAAAAAAGAAAAGAATCCAAAGAGCCCATGAGATGGAGGGGGCTGCAGACAGAAGTCCTAGAGCTGCTAGGGAGACACTAGAATGTAAGGGACTCTCCCTGGTTCCTGCAGGAGGAAGGAACCCCACCCCAGGCCCCCACCCCGGGCCCCTCCACAGCCACTTACACACAGGCCACCTGCCCGAGCCAGTCGAGGGGCGCTATCACAAGCAGACACACTAATTAAAACGAGAGCCACACCACCCTCCCCAGTCACCCCTCGCTACCCACACAAATTACATTTTATATGTTTTTTATTTACTGTGTCACTTTTAATTAAATCTGTAATTGCCTGCCTGAGGGGGCATGGTCCCCATTTTCCAAGCCTGCGTGGTGGGTGCATGGGTGCGTAGGGCCGGGTGTTTTGGGTCTGTGTCTTGCAGCGTGTGTTCAGGGTGGTTATGCAGCCTATAGGGTACCCCAACCTGGACAGCTTCTCTCTGGACTCTTAATCTGAGTCAGGAATGCCCTTTGCCTGCAGCGAGAAGAGCTTTTGATACAATTTGTTCTTGTTCTCCTGTGCGTATGGGGAAACTGAGACCAGGGAAGGTTGAGAGTGAGGGTTGTGCAAAGCAGACAGTAGTATGGATGATAGTTCAGAGCATGACTTTATTTTACTCTTAAGAGAAAAAATAGAGGGCCCGGAGAGATAGCACAGCGGCGTTTGCCTTGCAAGCAGCCGATCCAGGACCAAAGATGGTTGGTTCAAATCCCGGTGTCCCATATGATCCCCCGTGCCTGCCAGGTGTGCACCGCCGGGTGTGGCCCAAAAACCAAAAAGAAAAAAATAGAAATGATACAACTCCATTTCTAAATTAGGAACAGGACCATCACATACTATATTCAAGAGGCACAGCCAGGGGCCGGAGTGATAGCACAGCGGTAGGGTGCAGCTGGTCCAGGATCAACATGTCCCATATACTTCCCACGAGCCAGGAGCGATTTCTGAACCCAGAGCAAGGAGTATCCCTGAGTACTGCCGGGTGTGACCGAAAATAAAAGGGGGAGCAGAGGTACAAGGGACTAGGGGAACAAGCAAGACAGCAGAGACCCACATCCATAGACATGAGGGCAGGTGCCCAGGATTGTGTGAGTACCCTTTAGGCCAGAAATTCCCGAAGTGGGTCATACCACCCCTTTGGGGGTGCTGAACTGATCCAGGATTTAATAGAAGCCTCAGATAAATTGGAAGTGCTTTCTATTTGTTTGCTAAAGAAGGTAGATTTTCAGGGGAGCACTGGCTGGCTTTTTCAGTAAAGGGGCCAGTAAGTTCAGCAGTCTGGGAGCCTGTGGGCAGAGCCTTAACTATCTCTATTTACAGCTGGTCATACTCTGGAAGGGTCCATGTGCAAAGAACCATGCATGACCTCTGGAAGACCTTCTCTGGTTGTGGGGGCACCTTTGCTAGAGATGGGGGTAAGGGTGGCAGGGCACTTACAAGAAAGAAATCAAAAAACCCAGAGACAGAAATAACAGTATTGGTATAGGGGGGCACAGAGCCAGGTCACCCCGTGCAGGACAGGCACACAGCATAGGTGAGGCTATGCCATGCATGTCAGGAAAATTTAGGAGGGACTAGCAGGGGTCCTCAAACTTTTTAAACAGGGAGCCAGTTCACTGTCCCTCAGACCACTGGAGGGTCTGACTATAGTAAAAACAAAACTTAGGAACGAATTCTTATGCACACTGCATGTATCTTATTTTGCAATGAAGAAACCAAACAGATACAAATACAATATGTGGCCCGCGGGCCATAGTTTGAGGACCACTGGCTAGAGAGATAGCACAGCTGTAGGGTATTTGCCTTGCATGAGGCAGAGGGACCCAGTTCAATTCCTGGCACCCATATGGTCCCCCAGCATTCCAGGGGCAATTTTTGAGTTCAGAGTCAGAAGTAACCCTGAGCACCACTGGTTATGGCCCAACAACCAACCAATCAATCAATAAATAAATAAATAAATAAATAAATAAAGTTAAAAAAAAAAAAAGAAAAAATGTAGGGCTGTTATGAAGTGAAAGCAGGGAAGGTATCCAGTGGGAGGGCTCTAGATGCCCAAATCTGCCCAGGTAAAGGGTCTGCAGGCTGGACTCCATTTATGAATAGCCACATGGGGCCGGAGAGATAGCATGGAGGTAAGGCATTTGCCTCACATGCGGAAGGATGGTGGTTCGAATCCTGGCATCCTACATGGTCCCCGAGCCTGCCAGGAGCAATTTCTGAGCGTAGAGCCAGGAGGAACCCCTGAGCACTGCTGGGTGTGACCCCCCCAAAAAAAAAGAAGTTAGCCACATGGGTGCACCTGGGAAGGTATCCACAGGAAATCACACCTGCAGCTCCAGAGGTCAGTCAAAGAGAGACTGGGGAGCTGGTGTGGGAGACCCCATGAAGGGACCTCACTCAAGGCACGTCCACAGGGACTCCTGTGTCCACAGCAATAGAGCCTACTGGCAGGCAGGAGCAAGGGGGAGAGTGTGCCTGGCTGGACAGGGAGGGAAACTAACTACAGTGTCCCTGTAGCGTGTGTGTGTGTGTGTGTGTGTGTGTGTGTGTGTGTGTGGTGTGTACCAGTGTTGAATTGGATCATGGCACAGTCCCTGCCCCTTCTGGAGCCCACGCACCCTCCCCTGCCTGCTCCTGGCCCCAGTTGATTAATCATGGAGCTGAGTGGCTTCCAGCTTATCAGGTACCTTAATAGCTGAATAATTCCAGCCCCATCATCGGGCCCTTAATTGCTTTCTTGTGGCTACGGCCTGGAGTGCATGCTGAGTGGGTGAGCGCCCCAGAGCAGTGGCAGGCTCCAGGATGACAGAGGACGGGCATCGCAGTCACACACATCCCTGCCAGTGGGGGCTGCCCCTCACGGGTGGCTGTGGCTATTTCTTCTGTGGCTGGAGGGGACAATGACTTACTTGCAGGAGAGTGATGATCAGTAAGCCCTCCTAGACGAGCTGGTGAACCTGGAACAGTAGGCACCTGCAGGGCCCGAGCAACGTTGAGGCTCTCTGGGGGCACGTGTGGGGTTCGGCAGGGGCCCAGCTGGTATTTCCCACCCCAGCCCCATGCGTCCCCCACAGCCACCGTCATCCTCAACGAACTCAACTGGACAGAGGCCCTGGAGAACGTGTTCATCGAGAACCGCAGGCAGGACCCCACGCTGCTGTGGCAGGTGTTCGGCAGCGCTACGGGGGTCACACGCTACTACCCAGGTGGGTGGCGGCCTTCCTCCCACCCTCAACTCGGGGGATGTGGGGCTCCCCTGCCAGGCCCCTCAGCTGCCAGAACGGCCCCTCATCCCCTTTCCTCCCACAGCTACCCCATGGCGAGCCCCCAAGAAAATAGACCTGTATGATGTCCGGAGGAGACCCTGGTGAGCCTAGGAGGGTGGGGTTGGGCCGCCCCCCAGGTCCCCCCGTCGCTCCTTCCCCCTCCCTCCCTGTATCCAGGCCTCCAAGCAGGGCGCAGCCAGCTCTGTCCAATTTTCATTTCACACATCGTTGCCACTGGAAAATGGATCCCATCACCCGGACAGGCCTCCCAGCTGCCTCTGCCCCCCGTCTGCTGCCCCCACACAGCACCCTTTCAGGGCTGAGGAATCAGGCTGATTGGGGGTTCCCGAGGAGGGCCTGCTCTATAGAAGGGCTAGCTCTTGTCCCACCCATGTGAGCCCTCCTGAAGTAGCCCCCTGCCTCGGTCCTCAATGCTCGGGTTGGCCTCCCCTTACCCTCTCTGGGTCATCTGCCATGGGACTGGATCCCATGGGCCATGCATGAGCAGGGACGGTTTTCCTTGGACGTGGAGCCCTCGATGCAGAGAAAAGCAACTGGCCTGAGCACTGGGTGCTGAGCAAGATGGCCTCAGCTGGCCCTCATTGAGGCTTCCCCCGGCAGGTATATCCAGGGGGCCTCTTCACCCAAAGACATGGTCATCATCGTGGATGTGTGAGTGAGCAATGCTGGCAGGTGGGAAGGCAGGAGGGCGTGGGGCTAGAACTGGCTGCTGGGAAGCAGGAAGGGAAAAGGGGGGCAGAGCACCTGCCACCCCGACTTGGCGTCTCCTTGACCTCCACAGGAGTGGCAGCGTGAGCGGCCTGACCCTGAAGCTGATGAAGACGTCCGTCTGCGAAATGTTGGACACACTCTCCGACGACGACTACGTGAACGTGGCCTCGGTGTGTGCGGTGGGGGTGAGAGGCCACCCTGGGTGGTGGCGCCCCCCAGCCTGTGCCCCCAAGCGGAACCTGCTCATCAAGCTCCCTTGTCCCTGCAGTTCAACGAGAAGGCTCAGCCTATATCATGCTTCACCCACTTGGTACAAGCCAATGTGCGGAATAAGAAGGTGTTCAAGGAAGCTGTGCAGGGGATGGTGGCCAAGGGTACCACAGGCTACAAGGCCGGCTTCGAGTACGCCTTCGACCAGCTGCAGAACGTGAGCCCCGGGGTAGCGAGTTGGGCAGCCAAGGGTGGGTGAGGGCCCGGGTTTGGTATACTCAGCAGATCGAGACAGATGGCCCTGTTAGCACCCAAAAAGCTAACAGGCTTCCTGAGTGTGGTGGCAGGAGGGCCACAAGGGCCAGACCTGCCTGCTGAAGGGAACTGGCCCTGGGATACAGAAGGTGCTAAGCCCCTGACTGCCTTCCTCCAGTCCAACATCACCCGCGCCAACTGCAACAAGATGATCATGATGTTCACGGACGGCGGCGAGGACCGAGTGCAGGATGTTTTTGAGAAATACAATTGGCCCAACCGGACGGTGAGGCATAGCATGGAGCTGGGCCGGCCCCGTGGAGGGGAGGGCTGTCCCCACCAGCGGTTGGCAGTGACCTCAAACTCATGCAGGTACGAGTCTTCACATTCTCCGTGGGGCAACACAACTATGATGTGACGCCGCTGCAGTGGATGGCCTGCACCAACAAAGGTACTGCAGCACACTGGCCGGCAGATCCTGTGGGGTCTGGCCCGCCTGTCCACCTGCCCATTCCTCCAGCCAGTTTCCCAGCTGCTGGCTCCACCGCTGTCTGTCCCTCTTTCTCTCTCTCTCTCTGACTGGCTAGTTCCATCTAAATGAGTAGTTTCTGCCCATCTGTCTGTCCATTGTCCATCTGTCCCTGTTTCCTGGTTATCCCATCTCCTTCCCTCCACCACTCCCCCCGTGCAATGAACCTGGTCCTAGATGGGTCATGATTGCCACTGTCATCGGAGAATAGGGACTTCAGGCCTCAGGCTCCTCCCTTCACCCCAGCTCTGCTTCCTTATACCCCTGGACTCATGGGATCTCTCTGAGCATTGTTCCCACTTCTCGAGCAATAGCTAACATGAATCAGGGAGGAGTGACATCCCAAAAGAGGAGCCGGGAGACAGGACTGCAGACACATCCAGGGGTCTGCCTGTGTCCCCTTTCCTTACAGGTTACTATTTTGAGATTCCTTCCATTGGTGCCATCCGCATCAACACACAGGTGAGATTGTGGGGGACCACCTCTTGGCTTCTGACGGATGTCTGGGATGTGGGCTACTGTGTGGTGAGAACGCCCCCTGGTGGCGACTGTGGGGAAGCAGAACAGGGACTTGGATGGGAGAGCCAGCCCCTGACCCCTGCCCTCTGACCCCTCCCAGGAATATCTGGATGTGCTAGGACGACCCATGGTTCTGGCAGGCAAGGAAGCCAAGCAAGTTCAGTGGACCAACGTGTATGAGGATGCGCTGGTAAGGCCTCTGGGCAGTGGATGAGGGGGGCTGGCTGCCTCCCCAAGAGGTGCCCACAGGGCTAGGTTCCCTGAGGGACCATCTGAGGATAAGCCGACAGTGAACCCAGAGTGTGTTCTCTGTCTGAACTTGGGTGCCCAGCAGGCCACAGACTGATCCATCCTCCTCTTCCTTCAGGGGCTGGGATTGGTGGTGACAGGGACCCTCCCTGTTTTCAATCTGACACAGGATGGCCCGGGGGAAAAGAAGGTGAGCTTTGCCCCATGGAAGGTGGGAGTGCATGCCCTTCTGGGACAGACAAGCCTGAAAACTGAACTGGGCAGTGGCTTGTGAGACCTTGAGGCCTCAAGCCTGGGCCTCTCCCTGGCACAAAGCCCATTGTAGACCACTATGTCTTGCTCCTAGAACCAGCTGATCCTGGGTGTGATGGGCATCGATGTGGCTCTGAATGATATCAAGAGGCTGACGCCCAACTACACGGTAAGTGCTCACCTGGACACAGGCCAGGCTCAGCAGACAGCCCTGATGTGGATGACACCGCCTCGCAGGCACCTTTGAGTCCAGGCAGCCAGAGAACGCATCCAGAAGAGGTGGCCTTGGACCTTTAACCAGGGCCTGCAAACCCCATAAGTTGGTGAAGCTCTGCCAATGAAACTCATACCCAGACTCAATTCTGCCTTTGTATAAAGATAGCCACAGACAAAACATAAGTGGGCCTGGCTGTTGTTCCATTAGTTTTATTTGTGGACATTGAAGTTTGAATTTCAGGTCATTTTCACGTCATGAAATATAATTATTCTTAGAAAATAACTGGAGGGGCCAGAGAGATAGCCTGGAGGTAGGGTATTTGCCTTTCATCCTGAGAACGGTGGTTCAAATCCCAGCACCCCATATAGTCCCCTGTGCCTGCCAGGAGCAATTTCTGAGCGTAGAGCCAGGAGTAACCCCTAAGCCCTGCCGGATGTGACCCAAAAACCAAAAAAAAAAAAAAAAAAAAAAAGAAAAGAAAAGAAAATAACTGGATTGGGTTGTGACTCAGTGGTAGAATAAGTGAATATACAAGACCTTGTCCTCGAGCCCTTACCGTAGGGCAGATGGGAGTGGCCCTGGTGGGCACCGCACAGCACTGAATTTGTGACCCTGGCCCCTCCTGAGAGCTACCAGGTATGCCCCACCACCATGAGTTAAAAATATATTTCAGGGGGCCTGGAGAGATAGCACATCGGCGTTTGCCTTGCAAGCAGCTGATCCAGAACCAAAGGTGGTTGGTTCGAATCCCAGCGTCCCATATGGTCCCCCGTGCCTGCCAGGAGCTATTTCTGAGCAGATAGCCAGGAGTAACCCCTGAGCACCGCCGGGTGTGGCCCAAAATCCAAAAAAAAAAAAAAAAAAAAAAAAAAAATTTCAGGGAGCCAGAATGATAGCACAGCAGTAGGGCATTTGCCTTGCACGTGGCTGCCCAAGACAGACCTCGATTCAATCCCCAGCATCCCATATGGCCCCCCAAAGCCAGGAGTGATTTCTGAGTGAAGAGCCAGGAGTAACCCCTGAGCATCACTGGGTGTGGCCCCCCCCCCAAAATATATATATATTATATATATATTTCAGGGCCAGAGCAGGTAAGGTGTTTGCCTTGCACATGGCCAACCCAGGTTTGATCCATGGCATCCCATATGGTCCCCCAAGCCCACCAGGAGTGATTTCTGAGCACAGAGCAAGTACAGAGTACTGCTGGGTGTGGTTCCAAAACAAAAAATATTTTTTTTAAATGTTGAGAGTTGTTATTGTGGTACGCAGGGACCATCAGAGCCACCCCTAGTGGTGCTGGAAGCAAAAAACAGACTCACAACCACACTGGAGATGAAATTCAGCTCACACACACAAGACCTGTGCTCTATTGCTGAGCCACAGCACTGTTTTAGGGACCAGAAACAAAATACTGAGGTTAAAACACTTGCCTTACATAAAAAGCTGACCCTGGTTCTATCTCTGGCAATGATGAGTGCAGTTCCTAAATCCAGAACTGGAAGTAGCTTCTGAACATTGCCAGATGTGGCCTAAAATTCTAAAAATATTAAAAAATTAAAAAAATTAAAACAAAAAAAAAACAGGCCAGAGCGATAGTATAGCGTAGGGCTCTTGTTTTGCACATGGCCAATCCAGGTTCAATCCTTGGCATCCCACATGGTCCTCTGTGCACTGCCAGGAGTAATTCCTGAGTGCAGAGCCAAGAGAAATCCCTGAGTATCACCAGGTATGTCCCAAAAAAACAAACAAGACACAAAACAAACAAAAATCTACAACATTCTTGGAACTAAAAAGATAATACAGTGATTAAAGAACTTACCTTGCAAGTTGTTGAGTCAGATTTGATCCCCAGCACCCCATATGATCCTCAAAGTCTATCAGGAGTGATCCCTAACACAGATCCCTAACACAGAATAAGCCCTGAGTACCACCAGGGCTGCCCCCCCTCCAAAAAAAATACCCACAACATTATTGGAGCTAGAAAGATAGTATAGTGGATAAGGTGCTTGCTTTGCAAGCTGCTGACTCGGGTTTGATCTCCCAGCCCCCATATGGTCCCATGAATACCAGGAGTGACCCCTGAATACAGAGTCAGGAGTAAGCCCTGAGCACATCTGGATGTGGTCCTTAAACAAAATAACACGCAAACTACAAAACCATTCTTAGTTCACAGCCACTCAGTAATATAACAGGCCAGATGTGTGCCATAGTTATGAACTGTTGATAAAACAGGAGTGTCTTGGGAAGAAAAGAAGGGAGGATGTAACTTGGAAGTAGGGACACACTCTGAACCAAGGCTTAAGGATATAAGACAGGAAAAGACCCTAGCAGAGAGGATACAAGTGTGGCGGCACCCCAAACCTGGGCCCCATGAGGGCCTGATGTTGACTCCACATACTGTGAGAAGCAGGCTCTGATGTAAAGGCTGAATTCATGTGGGCTCCCATTTCCTCTTCCTTTCCTTTCATCCAGAAGGGATACCCCAGGGGCTGGAGAGATAGTACAGTAGTAAGGCTTGCATATAGCCAACACAGGACAGACCCTGGTTTGATTCCCAGCATCCCATATGGTACCCCAGGCCTGCCAGGAGCAATTTCTGAGTGCAAAGCCAGGAGTAACCCCTGAACACTGCTAGGTATAATTCCCCCCCCCCCAAAAAAAAAAAAAAACAAGAATCCTAGGTCTTGGACTTCCCAGGGTACCTACCCTACGCTCTGCTGAGATGAAGCCAAGCAGAGGTGAGAGCAAAGCTATGTTTAGCAGTTTTATGGATGAATAAAGGTGGGACACCCCAACTGACCAACAGTTCTGTAAGAATCAGGGATGGGTGCAAGTAAACCCCACAAAAATGGTCATCCCTGGCTGGCCAGGGCTGGTGCCTATGTCTGGCATTAAAGGCAAGCTATGCCACAGGGCATAGGGGTGTGTGGAGGCCTTGGCCAGGCAGGCACCAGCAGCCCTCAAGGCAGATCAGGACAGATCAGGATGCTGGGAATTCTACCCAGCAATCTCAACCCTGAGTCCACAATTTTACCCCCAGCTTGGTGCCAACGGCTACGTATTTGCCATTGACCTGAACGGCTACGTCTTGCTGCACCCCAACCTTAAGCCCCAGGTGAGAGGAGTATTGGGGAGAGGGCATGCTATGCGAGACAGAGATCCCTGACTTCATGCCCCACCTCCCCTAGACTACCAACTTCCGGGAGCCTGTGACCCTGGACTTCCTGGATGCAGAACTGGAGGATGAGAACAAGGAAGAGGTAGGAAGCGTGGGAGTAGGAATGGGGGCACAGGGTACAGAAGAGGAAAGGGGCTGCACCCCTCCTTGTCTCGCCTTCCCAGATCCGTCGGAGCATGATCGATGGCAACAAGGGCCACAGGCAGATCCGAGCCTTGGTCAAGTCTCTGGATGAGGTAAGACGATGGGTCGGGGCCCCCATCTGCCTCAGTCCTCCGGCCCATCACAGTACCTCACCCAGTCTCTTCTCACAGCGGTACATAGATGAGGTAATGCGGAACTACACCTGGGTACCTATACGGAGCACCAACTACAGGTGAGCAGGCCAGGGTTGGGGTTGGGGGTCACCCCAGAATCAGGGCCAAAGCACTGCTATCCCCCTTCTCTCCCACCCCGGTCTGCTGGCACTCAGACACTGTGCCATGGGACCCCAGCCATTCGCTGCTCACCCAGAACTCAATGTTTGGGTCCTGCTGGCCTTCGGAAGCCAACACCACCTCCTGGGCACACAGGACATCCTGGCTGTCCCAAGATGGCTGCTGAAGTCTCCCCACGGCTACCACTCTCTTGGGTTCCACCAGTCCCTGGGTTTTGGTCCCCAGATGTCATCCTCAGCGTTGTCACAGGCAGCAGGGCCTGGGTGGATCAGGCCTGGTCAGCACAGGCTTTCTCCTGTGCACCATGAACTACCCCATCTCACACACACACACACACACACACACAGGAACCAGCCAGGTCTAACACACACACACACACACACACACACACACACACACACACACACACACACACACACACACGAACCAGCCAGGCCTACCCACTTTGGGTTAGTGCCGGCTCAGCCTTCATCTGGTATCTCTGGGAAATTTGACCCTTTTCTTGGGCAGCACCCTCACCCCATCCACCCAGCTCATCACTGAGCTTCCTGACCCCGAGAGCTCCTGCCAGCCACATGGAGGAAACTCTGTGGAGAGTTGGTGTGCTGGGAGTGGCTGTTGGGAGTGAGGGATGGAACGGCAGTGAGCCTAGGGTGCTGCCTTGTGGGCTGAGTTCTCTCACAACTAACCAGATCAGTGTTCCTATGTTCAGGGGACAGTACCAGGGCCCAGGCCTGCCCACCCAGCCCCAAGGCCCTGAGGACAGACTATGGCTGCCTCCCTCCAATACTGACCCGGCTCCTCCTCTCCCTCCTTCCTAGCCTCGGGCTAGTGCTCCCGCCCTACAGCACTTTCTACCTCCAGGCCAACCTCAGTGACCAGATCCTGCAGGTCAAGTGTAAGTGGCCCGTCCCTGCCTGCGCCCTGCACCCCGCCTCTGCCCCGCACCCTGGCCAGAACCAGCCGCTTGCGGCAAGACAGCCCCCCCTGCCCCATCTGCCCAGCCCCCAAGTGCCCACAGGCTGGGGCACTGGCCATGGCCTTTGGAAAGTCTGTGGAAATCTGCATGCTTGCCTTTTCTTAGATTCGGTTCTAGACCATTCTCTCATGGTTTCCATTAAGGTTTCTGTTTTTGGTTTCTCCTGCTCTGTGTCTTCCCTCCTTAGCCTGCCACCTCCGCACACTCCTGGGGGCTGCACTCCTGGAAGACACCCCCTCCTCTCTTCTCTCCTTCCCTGCTCCCCACAGCTCTCCCTCCCCCACATCCCTTCTTCTGTTACCCCCTCAATCCTTTAGCCTTACTTCCTTCTCCTCACCTCCACCCTCACTTGCCTTTCCCTTCCCTTCCTTTTCTCTCCCTCTGAGTTACTTGCCTTTCACCCCATTCACCCGCCCTCTCCTTCCCTCAGCCCTGTACCCCCACTCTGGCCCTGCCTCTCCTCTCTCCTTCCCTCCCCACTCCTCTGCCTGAAGCTTGTCCCTGCATGTCCTGCTCACCCTGGGCCTCCCCCAAGAGGCCTCCGGAGCCTGCGGCCCCCGCCTGCCACCGCCAGAGGTCACTGGGAGGGAGGCTGGGGCTCCGGCCCCACCAGGTGCCCCCCACCTGCCTGGCCGACTGGGGCTCATCTCTTTGATTTTTTCTTGCTCTCTCTTTCTCTCTCATGTCGTTTTTTGCAAGAAGTTTCCTTTCGGTATGATGATGAGACACAATATTTTCATTCAAACAGCCATTGAATAAAATATTGTTTGTGCCCCTCCCCTTCCCCTCCCCCTTTTCGTTTGTTTTTGTGTTTGTGTTGTTTTTGTTTTCCTCGCTTTCTCTCTTGGTGGACTGTCCCAGTGCCAATCAGCAAACTGAAGGGCAAGTATATTAAGAACCAGTGCACCCTCCTTCTCCCCACCCTGCTTGCCCCCCTCCCTGCCCAGGACCAGCCAAACCCCTGCTCTCCAGGAACCCCACCCAGCATCCCCTTGGTTCCTCTAGTTCTTGCCTTTCCTCTGACCCCTGAACCCCATTAGAGAAAGGGACCCTTGACCCTGGCGGCCCTGCCTGCAGGGTCCTATGTTCTGAGAGCTCAGGGCCTCTCTCGCCCTCCACCCTGGGGACAGGCTCCTTTTTTCTGTCCCTCCAAGACAACTCAACAGTGGGGCCAGAGCTGGATGCCTCTTACCACCTGAGCTGTAGGAAGACAAGCCCTCAGAAGGGCTGCCGTGAGAATACAGGAAAGCGCCTGCAGCTTCCCCTGGGCTCATTCTCCCTCCTCAGATCTCCGACAGGGGCTCCAAAGTGGATGATAACACCCCTTGAGTAGGAAAGAGAAGATGTGGAGACCTTCAGACCCTCAACCCAGGCAGGGATCAGAATAGGGGGGCAACCAGTGACCTGCAGAGTGAGACCTGAGACGGGTCCTGGACAGTTCTGTGACAATTTATGCCCCTAGACCCTACCACCCACTATGTCAAAGGCCCTACTCCTGCAGACAGCAATCAGTATGGCAGGTGTCCTAAGGGAAGAAAGGCAGATGCGAGGGTGGACCTAGCTGGCAATTGAGAGGGGATCTGTCTGGACGCCAGGAGACAGGCTTGATGGCAAATGTGCTGGATGTAAAGAAAGGTCTCTGGGCCTCAGAGAGACCTTGAGAAAGAGAAGAAGAGAATCCCAAAGCAGACAGGGGAGCAAGGCACTAAGAGGGCTGCATGGTACACAGGGCTGTGGTACGTAGGGCATACAGAACCTCAAAAGGTCTCGGGACTCATAGCCTGGAAGGTGACTGCACAGAGCCCCTGGGTCCTGCCAGCTCAGTCCAATGAAGGGAAGACAGCTGTTCACACTGGCCCAGATTAGAGGTGGGGTCATGCCCTGCTCCCACTGGCTTGAGTTGTCTTTCCTCCACCCCACCTCCTTCCCAGTGACCCCAGAAATGCAGGGCCCTGGGAGGAAGCCGGCCATAGTCTAGCCTCCCCCTCCTCCCTACCTCCTCTTCTTTCTCCCCTTCCCTGTCGGCTTGTGTCCAGACCCTGCCTCACAGTCCCATCAGAAAGCAACGGTCCAACCAGTGACTGCCCAGCCCGCCAGCCATCCTGAATGCCCCGCTCCTGGAATCTTGCAGTGCATTGTGGGAGTGTTTGGAAACAGGAAAGACCCCCTTCTTCTGCAAAAATCACCAACCAGGGGAGAGGGCAAAGGAAGAGAGGTCACTGTTGCGATACACCAAGACAGGCTTCCTGTGCACAATGGCTGAGTGTGCAAGGGACTCCTCCCAATATAGGCCGGCCAGATGGCCAGTCCACTGGATTGGGAAAGACACAGAAGCATCTCAGAGGGCGCATCACCAGATTCCAGCATCCACATGCACTGCTCATTCCCATGCGCACACACGCATACACACAAACATACTCCCCTCCACACACACACACACACACACACACACACACACACACCCCTCCAGATCACAAGCCTTATACGGAGGTGCATTCCCTCAATAGCACCTCACAACTCTGGAGCCCCCAGCACTCCTCCCTGTTAGGAAATAAGCTAAGAGTGAGATATTAGGAAGAAACCTTGCTGGACTGCTTCCCCTCCTCCCCCCAATCCCCACTGTCTCCATCCTGAGAGCAGTTGGTAGGTTAAAGCAGCGTCCCTACCCCCCACTGGCCCTCAGACTCTCCTCCCAGTGTGGGAACATTCCCAGGCACCCCTTGCCCCAGTCAGGGCCATGGGACTCCCCACAATGCACTGCTGCCCACTCCCCCAGCTGCCCCCACTGTCTCTGGTTGGACTGTCTCTGCCCCGTGAGAAACCCCCTCGGTTTGGCCATGTTGATGCCTGACACAGAACAAAAGCGAGACCTTACCAAAATGCAAACAGCTGCAGCAAAGAAAGAGAGATAAAAATCTGCTGCCAAAAGCCAATTCCCTTCCTCAAAGTCTCTTTGGAGGCAAAGGAAGCTCAGCATGCGGTTTTTTTCCATGATGGATGTGATAAGAGCGAGACTGGCGCCTCCCCCAGACCATGCATATATATATAGCAGTGTGTGTTTATATATATGTGTGTGTGTGTGTCCGTGTATATGTGCTATACAGCCGTATGGGAGCATATACAGCCACGCCAAGGGACTCACTGCCGACAGAGGACCTGCCTGGGCAACATATTGGCTATAACTGCCCTCTCCTCCTGCCATGCTCTAGTCTCCACAGGCCCACCCCTCCCCACCTGCCCCTTCACTCTGGCTCGAACTTGAACGTGGAAGTGATGGGTTCCCTCTTTGCTGGTGCCTCCCCCAACCCCTCCAGCCACCCTCCTCCCTGTCCCTCCAGCCCCCTCAGCTCGGAGCCCCCTGGCCTCCTGCCTCCCCAGCCCCCGCCGGATAACCCCCCGTTTCTGTTGCAGATTTTGAGTTCCTGCTCCCCAGCAGTTTTGAGTCTGAAGGACATGTTTTCATTGCTCCCAGGTAGCTTGCGTGTGGCCTTGCTGAGGTGTCCTCCCCCACCCCGACCGCCCTGGCCCGCCTCCTGCACTGCTGCCTGGAGCTCTGTGTGTCTGTCCTGTGCAGTGTCACCAACACCCCCCCCATGCATAGCCCCCACTGTGCATGCGGCAGCGTGCACACCGGGGCCATGTAGCCGCCCCAGGCAGCTCTGGCCAGCGTTCTGGTTCCACCCTGGTCTGGGATGGGAGAGAACTCTGCATTTCTCAGCACCTTCCCGCTCTCCCAGGTTCCCAAGAAGGAGCCTCCTCTGCCTTGGGCCGGTTGTCTGCAGTTTCCCCCCACACTGGGCAGCCGCTGCTCCGGTTTGTGGTGCCTCCCCTACTGCCCCAACCTGTACTCCATATTTGTCCTGTGTCAGTGTTTGCCAAGCCAGCCAGAGCCTCTGTGGGCAGTGCCAAGTCTAGAGGTGGTGGCTCACTGAGTGGGGCATGGGAGGCGGAGACTTTGAGGAGCAAGCGGGCACAGAGGGCTCAGAGTCCAGGGGAGGCAAAGCCTGCAGGGTCTGAGCACCTGCTGAACGCAGAACACCTCTGCCTGTGAGCGGGCTCAATAGTAGTTGCCCTATGTCCGAGCCTGGGCTGAGGGCAAGTGGGTGCAGTGACAGAGACCCAGAGGGCACCCTGAGGCACCACACGGGCTCTGGACACACCTCCCCCTCCACGTGTGTGCACGTGCGTGCATGCACCTAGTTCTCTGTGACCGTGTAGATGTGTGTTCGTGTTTGTGAGTCCCTCTGTGTGCTCGGGAGAGTCCACGTGGAAATACAAAGCAGGCGTCCCTGGCTGTAGGGACATGCGAACAGGCTCGGGGAGCATAGGAACCCTGAAAGCAGGGACTGCTCCTGTCACCTCTGTGTCTTTGGCTCAGGACAGCTCAATAAGTTGTATTGGTGAGTGAATGAAGTAACCCACACATGTCAGTTGTAAATACCGGGCCAGACTGCAGGTGACATCTGTCAACCCTGGCAGGTGGATGCCACTCTGGGTACATCAGCTGTGGCTTCTACACGTAGGCCTACAGACTAAGATATCCCATAGAGGGCCCGAGGGCCAGAAGACAGTGGTGACTGGCACCCAAGCTGTGGACCCTACCAGCCTGGAGAGGCAGCATGTTTCTTAACCTGTCAACCATCACTCATAATAGCCTCAGGGAAGGCTGGTGATGAGGGGAAAGTGAGACAGGGTAGGAGCAAGCTCTTTTATCAGGCAGAGGGACAGCTCTCCAGACTGCCTAAGAAGCAGACCTTCCTGTACCCCGCACCCCACATCTTTTCCTGACAAGAGCCTCAAGGAGGAATGAGACCTATTCACCCTGGGGAAGAGCGTTCCTGCCAGGAAACATCAGTTGTAGGGCCCCTGTCCCCCTGATGTCTGTAATCTCTGGAGTATGACAGGAAGGGCTGAGGCTCCAGGACTTTATACTGTGGCCAAAAAGCAGCAGAACGAAGTCTTAGACTCAACTGCCAGGATCCCGCCCTGTACTTTGTACCCACAGGACTTATCCCCAGCTCCCACACGCAAGTGGATGTGGCCTAGCAGCAGTGTGGCACTACCCTGGGGGTTGGGGAGACTGTCCCATGCAGCGTCTCATCTGTGTGACTGTGCATGGGAGCCCCATCTCCATGTGTTTACTGGGGCCTTGGAGCCATACTGGGCACATGGATCCAGTGACATGGGAAGTGGATGAATCTGCAGATTCTTGCTTGTGGCAAAAGAAAGTACCAGGCCTTCACTGTGGTGTCAGCCCTCACCGGTCCAGATCAGCCTGGCCAGCAGAATGGCTGCAGCCTGTAAGATATACATGACTTCTGCCCCCAGGAAAACCAGGTGGTCCCAATTAAAATCTAAATCATGAGTCCAGAGAGATAATACAGCAGATAGGGCTCTTGCCTTGCATGTAAGATGACCTAGGTTCAGTCCCCAGAACCCCATATGGACCCTTGAGCCCTACCAGGAGTAATCTCTAAATATCACAGGTGTGGCCCAGAAATAAAAATAAAATGTGAATCATGGGGTCAGAGAGATTATACAGTGGGTAGTGCATTTTCCTTGCACATAGCAGACCTGGGCTCAATCCCCAGCATCCCATACGATGCCCAAAGCCCTCCAGGAGTAAGTCCTGAGTGTGGCCTCCAAACCAAAAAAATAAAATGTGAAACATGCCCATGCCTGCCCCCCCCCAACGAAGCCTGGGTTTCTCATTCTGGCTAGGCAGACTTGTGGGAAGCCTTGACACCCCTGACTTGTCCAACTCCCCCCAAGACCATTCTTCTTGCCCCTCCCCACCCCCCAGAGAGTACTGCAAGGACCTGAATGCCTCAGACAACAACACTGAGTTCCTGAAAAACTTCATTGAGCTCATGGAAAAAGTGACTCCAGACTCTAAGCAATGTGAGTGCCTGGGGACTTTGGGCCTGGTAGTGCCTGGGCAGCCTAGGGGAATCCAATCCCAAGCAAAACCAGGCTATGAGGAAGGTTTTAGTGAAGCCTAGAGCTGAGGAGCGGGAATCAAGAGCCTCCATTAGACACCCTGCACCCTGCCCTTCCCTTCCAGGTAACAACTTCCTCCTACACAATCTGATCCTGGACACAGGCATCACACAGCAGCTGGTGGAGCGGGTGTGGCGGGACCAGGATCTCAACACGTAGGCCCTGCTGAGCCAAGGGGGTGGGGCAGGAAATTTGGGGACCCCAGGTTCTGGTTCTGTCTCCAAAGGCAAGTCTAAGAACTCACCTCCTTCTCCCCAGGTACAGCCTTCTGGCGGTGTTTGCCTCCACAGACGGCGGCATCACACGTGTTTTCCCCAACAAGTAAGAGTGTGACCCCATGAACTCACATGTCCCAGGCCCGCTTCTGTCTTGCTGCCACTCTGTCCCCCATGAGCCCCTGTTCCATCAACCTCTGCCTGCCTCGGTAACCAGGGCAGCTGAGGACTGGACAGAGAACCCCGAGCCTTTCAATGCCAGCTTCTACCGGCGCAGCCTGGATAACCACGGCTACATCTTCAAACCCCCACACCAGGATGGTGAGTGTACATGGGGACCCCACCAGAGGTGGTTGTACCTTCACACAGCTCTTCTCTCTAAGACCTGTCATATGTTTGCTGGCTGAGACTCTAAGACCTGTCATATGTTTGCTGGCTGAGACAGACAAGGAGAAATACTGGGCTTGGGAGTAAGCAATGAATTGGGGCAGTAGATTCTCCACAGAACCTATCAGAAAGTGGTCGGGGTGGCCATCCACTTCTGAATGCCCACCGACCCCATCCCTAGCCCTGCTAAGGCCTGTGGAGCTGGAGAACAACACTGTGGGCATCCTGGTCAGCACAGCTGTGGAGCTCAGCTTGGGTGGACGGACACTGAGACCAGCAGGTAAATGCCTAGGATGGAGACAAACAGACAACAGGCAGATGCTGCCAGACAAGCAAGCATTGATGCCCTCCTACTCGTCCTCCCCCCAGTGGTAGGTGTTAAACTGGACCTAGAAGCCTGGGCTGAGAAGTTCAAGGTGCTAGCTAGCAACCGAACCCATCACGACCAGCCTCAGAAGGTACTTGAGCAGGCATGGCAGTATCCCCTTCCAAGAACCCCAGGATCTCCCTACCAAGAGCTCCCAGGCGGCTCTGATCTCTAGGGGAATACGGGGTATTAGTAGTAGCTTGGGAACCCAGATGGATGAAGCGGGATGGAAACCTGGAGGACACTTCATGGTACTTGCTTTCTGCCCAGCAGTGCGGCCCCAGCAGCCACTGTGAAATGGACTGCGAGGTTAACAATGAGGTGCGTGTACCCCAACCCTCGCTGGCCCTGGCCCTTGGCCTTTGGAGCCTAACATGCCCACTCAATTTTCCAGCTGTAACCACAACTGGGGGCTAATGCCCCCTAAACTCTGGTCTTGGACACCTATGGCCTGAGCCCTGAGTCCCCTTTCCTGCTCTCCCCACCACCTCAGGACCTGCTGTGTGTACTCATTGACGATGGGGGGTTCCTGGTGCTGTCAAATCAGAATCACCAGTGGGACCAGGTGAGGTCCCACTGTTCACAGAGCTGTGGAAGGCTGGGAGGCCAGTTTCTGAGCTTCCTGGGGAGGTTGGCATTGCCAGTACGAGTGACCGTAGCCCCCTCTTGAACCCAGGTGGGCAGGTTCTTCAGTGAGGTGGATGCCAACCTGATGCTGGCCCTGTACAATAACTCCTTCTATGCCCGCAAGGAGTCCTACGACTACCAGGCCGCCTGTGCCCCCCAGCCTCCTGGCAACCTGGGTGCTGCACCCCGCGGTGTCTTTGTGGTGAGTGCCAGGGACACCAGATGGAAGGATCTGGGCCTGGGACAGCTGGCCCCTGCCACCTCTGACTAGGGATCTGGGGGACCCTAAGAGGGAGGCAGCACATAAGCAGCCCACACCCCTCTCTGCTGCAGCCCACCATCGCAGACTTCCTTAACCTGGCCTGGTGGACCTCGGCCGCCGCCTGGTGAGTCTGGGAGAGGAGGCAGGCCGGGAGGGCCTCGGACAGGGCGCTGGGCCCCGACTCCGACTGGCCACTCCCGCTCCGTGTTGCAGGTCCCTGTGCCAGCAGCTTCTCTACGGCCTCCTCTACCACAGCTGGTTCCAAGCAGGTAGGTTTGCATCATGGAGGCCCGGCCCAAGCTAAGAGGTTGGTTGCACATAGAGACCCGGCCAATGCATGCTAAGAGGGTAGCAACACCTGGAGGCCCAGCCCATGCTAAGAGGGTTGCAACACCTGGAGGCCTGGCCTATGCTAAGTACGTTGCAACACCTGGAGGCCCAGCCCATGCTAAGAGGGTTGCACCTGGAGGCCTGACCCATGCTAAGAGGGTTGCAACACCTGGAGGCTCAGCCCATGCTAAGAGGGTTGCACCTGGAGGCCTGAACCATGCTAAGGGGGTTGCAACACCTGGAGGCCCGGCCCATGCTAAGAGGTTTCAACACCTGGAGGCCCGACCCATGCATCCCCAGAGCTGCACGGGGCTTCCCGGCGCGGGCGCGGGCTAGGGCTCAGGTGCTCGGCGCCTTCGCAGACCCCGCGGAGGCCGAAGGGGGCCCCGAGGGGCGAGAGAGCAGCTGCGTCATGAAGCAGACCCAGTACTACTTCGGCTCGGTCAACGTCTCCTACAACGCCATCATCGACTGCGGCAACTGTTCCAGGTGAGGGCGGGGCGCGAGGGGCGGGCCCAGGGCGTGGTCTTAGGGAGGTGTGTGGGCGTGGCTATGCTTGGGAGGAACTTGAAGGTAGGGAGGCACTGAGGGCGTGGCCATGTTTGGGGCGTGGCTTCCGGAGAAGCTTGAGGGCGGGACCTCAGGGAGGCGTCTGGAGTATGGTCATGCTTGGAGGCGTGGCCCCGAGAGGAGCTTGAGGGCGGGGCCTCCGGGAGCTCCCTGTGGGCGTGGTCATGTTTGGGGGCGGGGCCTTGGGAGAAGCTCGAAGGCGTGGCCTCAGGGAGGCACCTGGGGGCGTGGCCACGCTTGGAGCGGGACCTCGGGAAGAGCTGGAGGGCGGGGCCGAAAGGATAATGGGGCGGGGCCACAGGGAGGCATGGGGCATGACCATGTTTGGAAGCGGCCTCGCTTCGGGAGGGGCTTGAGGGCGTGGCCTCGGGAAGCGCTTAAAAGCGGGCGGGGCGTGGTTTGCGCGAGGGCGTGGTCACTCGACGCCCCGCCCCCGGGCCGCCCCCAGGCTCTTCCACGCCCAGCGACTGGCCAACACCAACCTGCTCTTCGTGGTGGCGGAGAAGCCGCTGTGCAGCCAGTGCGAGGCGGGCCGGCTGCTGCAGAAGGAGACGCACTGTATCCTCCCCGCCCGCCCCGGGGTCGGTCAGCCCACCCCGCAGTGCTCCCCACTCTGCCCCGCCCGCCCATGCACCCCACGCCGCCTCCTTGACTCCCCACCCATGCCCAGCGGACGGCCCGGAGCAGTGCGAGCTGGTGCAGAGGCCGCGGTACCGGAGGGGGCCGCACATCTGCTTCGACTACAACGCGACGGTAAGGGGCGGGAGGCCGAGGGACACGCACCCCGCACCCCCGGCCCGGGGCACCCCGCGATCGCCCGTGTCTGCGCCCACCCGCAGGAAGATACCTCAGACTGCGGCCGCGGAGCGTCCTTCCCGCCGTCGCTGGGCGTCCTGGCGTCGCTGCAGCTGCTGCTGCTGCTCCTGGGCCTGCCTCCCCGGCCGCACCCCCAAGTCCACGCCCACCGCCGCTGAGCTCCCCGCCCGCCCGCCCCGCACCCCCTCTCTGGCACCACCGCAGAGCCTCGCCCCTCCTTCAGCAAGGACCCACTTTTCCAGATCCCACCCCCAGGTCTGCACCCAGGAGTGGGGGGGCTCCCCAAAGGAGGACCCCCCTCCTCCGGCCACCTGTCACCGCAGAACTGACAAAGTGTCCCCCATTTTTCTCCCCTGCCCTTTGAACTTACCCTCCCACCCCACCCCACCCCGGGGCTGGGACAGGAATGAAGCAGCAGTAGGTGCCAAACCCCAAACCCGGCCCCACTGCCCCACCTCATTCATGCTCCCCTTTTTCGGGGAGACCTAGGCCTAACCTGGCCCATCTGCCCTATCCAAATCCAAATCCTGATTCTCTGGGAGAGTCTTGGAGGACTTTGAGGTGGGGCGGTTTGGGGCCTGGAGCATCTCAGCTTAAGTCAAGGCACAAGTAGGGTTCTGGGGAGCCTCTTAGTGAGGGGGTTCTGGTCCTCTCCGACTGCTGCCACACCCCAGCAAGAACACTGGATCAGATATTGCCCCACCCACACCTACCTGGAGCCCTGAGGACAGAGAGTGACCTCCCATTTAGACATGCCCAGAAGGACACAAGCAGAAACGGCCCCCCACAAACAACGGGGTGCAATATGGGCCCACAAAGCCTTACGCAGAGCCAAGGATTGGCAGGAGGGTTGGTACATACACGATCATCTCCCACTCACTGCCCACCACAAACATGACCTGCAGTCTGCTGGCCCTCTGCCTCTAAAGCTGAATGTCAAACAGTGCCAAATGTTGGAGCAGGGGGTGAAGAGCCCTCTGTGCTACCCTAACCCCCGGTGTCCCCAAAAGGCCCCCCTCGCCCCGCAGGTGCTCATTGTAACCATTTCTCACCAGTGTCAGGCCTCCAGTGGGACCATGTGCCCCTGTCTGCACCCCTTGGCAGAGGACCCCTCACCAGATGTTACCCCTTTGCCTTAGCAGGGGTGTCTTGGTCTCTCCTAGCTGGACTGTTCCACCCTAATCTGGCCCTTACACTCAGGCCTATGCCCAACCCCATCTCCTCCCATACACATACTTCTTGACCCCCAGGAGGCCAATTTGCTCTTTTCTGCTGAACATTTGCACACACACACACACACACACACACACACACACACACACACACACACACAAACTCTGCACAGAGAGGCTGGGCCCCAAGCACATCTCTTCACACCATTCATTCGGGTCATTTCTCCAAAAGGCACCCCAGCCTGGGACCAGCAGGGGACTGAGGGCAGGGGGTTCAGATGGACTGGGAGGAGGGGGGAGGGTGGTACATTAATTAATGGCCCTGTTAATTAATGTCATGTTGCTTGTTGCTTTCTCAGTGTGTGTATGGTCCGTGCCCGCTGCTGGTGCCAGGGTGGGCGCCACACTGCACACCCAGCCTAGATGCCAGCCGTGTCTTGCGGGGGTGTGTGTGTAACTGTAGTATAGTCAGGTGCTCAATGGAGAATATAAAAATAAAAAAGAATCAAACATATACAGAAAAAAAATTTTTTAAGTTAAGAAACAAAAACGACAGAAAAACAGGCAAAACAATCCCATCAGGTAGTTGTCCAACAAGCCCCAGCTAGGTTTTATTCTACTTATCACCCACCCAACCTGGCGGCCCTCACCTCGGGCTTGGGGGGACCTATGAGGGACTGGGGGGGGCCATTTCCTTTCTCTCTGCCCTTTTTTTGGTTGTTGTTCTATTTTGTACAGACAAGTCGGAAAAACAAAAGCGACAAAAAAGTCAAGAAACTTTGTAAATTATTGTGTGTGTGATTCCTTGTAAAATATTTTCAAATGGTTTATTACAAAAGATCAGTTATTAAATAATGTTCATATTTTCACTTCAAATGATTCCCATCCACTGTGTCTGGCCTATGCTGAGGGTTGGGTAGCTGGAAACAGGGACTTAGTCCCACTTACTGGTCCACTGGTAGGAAAAGCATCGTGACCTTGGTCTTCAGGGGAGGGAGTGTGGGCATAGCATTTCCCAGGCCTCCTACGCCATCCAGTTTTTGTCTTGTGTAATTGTCTCAAAGGGCTCTGGGAAAACTATTTTTGGGGGATGGGGAAGGCACTCCCAATGGTCCCAATGGTCGGAGGGGTTATTCCCGGCTTTGTGCTCAGGATCATGTGGGCCTGGGAATCAACCCCACATTCTAGATATATATGCTTTAGGTAGGGACTGAAGAGAAAGCAGGTAGCAGGTAGGGCATTTGCCTTGCATGAGATGAGCTGGATTCAATCCCTGGCACCATATACTCAGTATGGAACACTGAGCGTGGCCAGAAGTGACCCCTGAATGCAGAGCCGTGGTAAACCCTGAGGTGTAGTCCTGCATCCCCCCAACATATATAAACCCCAGAAACAAAATTACTCATGCTCCAACCCTTTGAGCTGTCTCCCAGTCCTTCTCTCCCATCTTCTTTTCTAAGCCTCCTGGCTTTTGATCTGGAGACTTTTTTTGTTTACTTCTTACTCTTACTTACTCTTGGCTCTGCATGCCGGGATCACTCTTGGTGAGACTAGGGAAACCATATAGGATGCCAAGGATTGAACCTGGGTCAACCATGTACAAGGCAAGCATCCTACCTGCTGTATTATCACTCCAGCCCCCAGAGACATGTTTTGTTTTGAGCCATACCTGATGATGCTCACGGTTACTTCTGGCTCTGCACTCAGGAATTATTCCTGGGTGCTCAGAAGATCATATGAGGTGGTGGGATTGAATCTAGGAAAGTCACATACAAGGCAATTCCCTATTCTCTATACTATCACTCTGGCCCCTGAGAGATCTCAAATACTAAGTGGCAGAAGACATCCCAGATCTCAGTAAAGACACCTTTGTTTCTTCACAACTCGATAGGGGTTAACCATAGAGTAACACCTAACTAGCACCCCCTAAGATAGTTCCCATGCCTCGAAATAGTTCCAGAGGTCCTGGCATAGACATGCTAGATAAAGAATAGCCAGTTAGATTTTTTTTTTCTTGTTTGTTTTGGGGCTACATCTGGCAATGCTCAGGACTTACTCCTGGCTCTGTGCTCAGGGGTCACTCCTAGCAGGAACCATATGGCAGTGTCCATTGAATCCCTGCCTCATCTGCTGTACTATTTCTCTGGCCCCTCCACCATAATTATAAGGTAGCCTGTGCTACCTATCTTATACAGTTATAGGATGGACTGTAATTTTACATCTTAACTCCTTTTGATCTCATGGTAGGTTCTATCACTTCTATCTTACTTCCCATGAAATTGAATTTCAAAGAAGTTCAGAAACTGGCCAGAAATATACTATAGAGGCTAAGTAGCTTGCCTTGTATGCAGCACACCCAAGTTCAATCCTCATCCACAAGCACCCAACTTGGTCCTCTGAACACAAAGCCAGGAGTAAGGCCTGGGCACTGCCACGTATGGCCCAAAATGAGAACAAAATAAAGAAAAGGTTCAGAAACTTGGCTGACATCACACAGGTACCAAATGGCCAATCAAACTTTCCAATTAATTAGACCGCCCTCCTCCCCCAGGAGTTGCCACCATGTGGTCTGAGCAATAGCACAGTGGGTAGGCTTTGCACACAGCTAACCTAGATTTGATCCCCGGGATCTCATATAGTCCCTTGAGCTGTCCAGAAGTAATTTTTATTTTATTTTTTTTTTTTTTGGTTTTGGGGTCACACCCGTTGACGCTCAGGGCTTGCTTACTTCTAGCTATGCGCTCAGAAATCGCTCCTAGCTTGGGGGGCCCTATGGGACACCGGGGATCGAACCCAGGTCCGTCCTGGGGTGCAAGGCAAACGCCCTACCGCTGCGCTATCGCCCCAGCCCCACCAGGAGTAATTTCTGAACACAGAGCCAGGAGGTAACCCCTGAACTGGATGTGGCCCAAAAACCAAAGAGAGGGGCCGGAGTGATAGCACAACGGGTAGGGGATTTGCCTTGCACTTGGCCGGCCCGGGTTCGATCCCGGGCTTCCCATATGGTCTCCTGGGCCTGCCACCAGGACCAACCAAGACTCCAACCCACACACTTGCCTGCAAGAAAACACCCACTCCATTGCTCTTTCCCGAAGAATCAGCAAGCGTGTGTCCTGAGGCCCTGCCACCTCTGGGTGCCCGCAGCTCCAGAGACGAACTGTCTTCAACTCCACCAGCCCTGAACTCGCCCACCCGAGCCAGCTTGTCTAGTCTAGCACCCGTCCCACCACCGAGCTGACCCTGGCGCACAGCCTGCTGGGGATTGTAGTTTTCCGACTGCCGTTTCCCCCGCCTCGCCTCGATCTGGGACTACATGTGCCGGCATGCCCCGGGGCCGGAAGTCCGGAGGGCTGCGCACGGCCTGCCGGGACGCGCAGGCGCAGGAGCGCTGTTTGTCGGCTCCGCGTAGGGAGGAGGAACGCGCGCAGCTAGCCAGCCGAGACCCAGCTGGGGTCGAGTCGGGTTTCTGCTCGGGGGACCGGATGGAGGAAGCGGAGTCCTGAGAGTGACAGCAAGCAGCGCGGCGGGCCGGTGCGGGGCCCAGGGGGCCGGAGCCGCCTCGGGCCTGGGCTTGGGGCCCGCGGGGCCCACTGGGGGGCCGCGCGACGGACGGCTGGAGCCGCCCGACCGGAAGCGGCGCCCGGGGCCGGGCCATCGGCCGCCCGTAGGCCAGCGACTCGGCCGGGCCCGGGCCTCCCCGCCGCCCAGCTCTCCGGGACCATGCATCGCGCCTGGCCGGGCGCTCGCCAGCACCTGGGCGCCGTGCTGGCCGGCGCCAGCGTGGTGGTGAAAGCCCTGTGCGCCGCCGTGCTGGGCCTCTACCTGCTGGCCTTCGCCGTGGACACGAGCTGCCTGGCCGTCACGCCGGGCTACCTCTTCCCCCCCAACTTCTGGGTCTGGACGCTGGCCACGCACGGGCTCGTGGAGCTGCACGCCTGGGACGTGGCCCTGAGCCTGGCCACCGTGGTGGCGGCGGGCCGGCTGCTGGAGCCGCTCTGGGGGGCCCTGGAGCTGCTGGTCTTCTTCTCCGTGGTGAGCGTGTCCGTCGGGCTGCTCGGGGCCTTGGCCTACCTCCTCACCTACATGGCCTCCTTCAACCTGGACTACCTGTTCACCGTCCGCATCCACGGCGCCCTGGGCTTCCTGGGGGGCGTGCTCGTGGCCCTCAAGCAGACCATGGGGGACTGCGTGGTGCTGCGGGTGCCGCAGGTGCGGGTCAGCGTGGTGCCCATGCTGCTGCTGGCCCTGCTGGTGTTGCTCCGGCTGGCCACGCTGCTGCAGAGCCCGGCCCTGGCCTCCTACGGCTTCGGGCTGCTCTCGGGCTGGGTGTATCTTCGCTTCTACCAGCGCCACAGCCGAGGCCGAGGGGACATGGCCGACCACTTTGCCTTCGCCACCTTCTTCCCCGAGATCCTGCAGCCCGTGGTGGGGCTCGTGGCCAACTTGGTGCACGGCCTCCTGGTGAAGGTGAAGATCTGCCAGAAGACGGTGAAGCGCTACGACGTGGGGGCGCCGTCCTCCATCACCATCAGCCTCCCGGGCACCGACCCTCAGGATGCGGAGCGGAGAAGGTACCGTGGCCTCTCGTGCACCCTTGTCAAGCTAGGGAAGTGTTGCTTGGTCGAGCCCTAGTCCAGCCCTTGAGAGGCTTGCCGTGCTTAGGTGGCAGCCAGGGGTCAGGTGTTGGGCAGATTCAGAAAGATCCAGTACCGTGTGTGTGACTCACTCTTGAGACTAAACAGCCTTTAAAGAGATCTGGAAACCAGTAAGTATTTTCCAACGCTAGGGACTGAAAGTTGCTTTCCTCTGCATAGGCCACTTAACAAATCTCAAAGAACGCCCGGTTTTCTTTGGTGGTTTGTGAAGGGCTAAAAGGAAGTGTGATACATATAACCCTGGCCTTGTCCCACACAATATTGGGATCTGAGAGCCCAAACCTATGGGAGCTAGAAGCCCTCTGGAGTATCCCAGTTCCCAAATGCCTCAGTTCAAATATTGTATTTTTCTGCCATTTATTCACTGAGAGGGAAACTTAGGATATCAATAGGGTTACCTATCCCACAAAGTCTGTGTGCTCAAACCCAGCCTCGTGATCCAAAGGAACCTGCTGACCACACTTCAATGTAGAAACCACATTTTCATTATCTGTAAACCAAGCCTGGCTGAATTACTCACTGCATACACTTTGACCAGGACAAGATACATCTTTTTTTGTTTTGTCTTGCTTCGCCACACACAGGGGTTACTCCTGGCTCTATGCTCAGAAATCACTGCCGGCAGGCTCAGGGGACCACTGTGCTATCACTCTGGCCCCATCTTTGTTTTGTTTTGTTTTTTGGGCCACACCCGTTTGATGCTCCGGGGTTACTCCTGGCTAAGTGCTCAGAAATTGCCCCTGGCTTGGGGGGACCATATAGGACGCCGGAGGATCGAACCGAGGTCACGGTCACAATCTTTCCTTGGCTAGTGCTTGCAAGGCAGACAGACACCTTACCTCTAGCGCCACCTTGCCGGCCCCACATCTTTTTTTTTTTTTTTTAATCGAGCTTGTTCTCTGCTCAGATCTATGAACTTGAGTGATCTGAGCTCCATTGGAATAGGCACTCTTTCTCCGTTTTGGTTTGGTTTTTGGGCCACACCCGGTAGTGGTCAGGGGTTACTCCTAGCTCTGTGCTCCGAAATCGCTCCTGGCAGGTCAGGGGACCATATGGGATGCCGGATTCGAACCATTAGCGGTCCTGGGTCGGCCGCTTGCAAGGCAAACGCCCTACCACTGTGCTATCTCTCCAGCCCCACACTCTTTCTTTCTCAAAGTTTTCTTTTGCTCACCTAAGAAACAAGTTCTTAGCAGACCAATTTATGAGTTCTGAAATCAGCCCCATATTTGCTTTCCAGTGGGCTATGGGATTAGATTCCATCCCTTTGTTTTGTTTTAAGGACCCACCATGGCTACACCTGGCAATGTTTGAGAGGCCGGGCAGTGCTGCTATCAAACCCAAAACTCTTTGTATGCCAGGTTTGTGCTTGATGCCTTTGAGACATCTCCCCAAGCCTGTTATTGAGGTAGTTTCCAGCTGGAAAGAATGACAGATTACTATGGACTAAAATGGGGGGCGTCAAAGACACACATGAAACTCCAGGCGTCAGAGATTAATTCTGTAACCTACACTTGTGTCTCTGGCTAATGAATCTTAAAAAAATGAAAAACAAACTACCTTAATCTTATCTTGTGGAAATGGAGCCAGAAGAATCAACTCTCACAGGTACTAGATTGCCCTCAAAGCCCTTAGGTGGACTTGGCCAGCTGTGGCCCATAAGTGAGAGTTCTTGGACTGTTGAAGTTGGCCAACAGTCAGTACATCCGTGCCCAGAACAGCAGAAATTGGACAGATGAATTGGGATGCCAGGGAGAGAGTATAGGGTGCTGCATATCTTATTGTTAGCTTACTCAGGAGTGCAAATTTCTCCAATCTATTTGACATCTAACTCCTTGCAGCTCCCACACCCCAATGGTTCTTAGTAGAAGGAAGTAGTTTCTCATTCGTGACTGTTGTAAGGAAGTCATTAACAGGTCACTGCTTTAGCATTTTAAGAGACCTAAAGGAGTTGAATGGAAGCAGGAGTCAAGGTCTGTTGCAGTAGGAAAAAAATTCTAAAAAAAAAAAAAAAAAAAAAGGTGTTCTGTAGGGCTGGAGCGAAAGCACAGCGGTAAGGCATCTGCTTTGCACGTGGCTAACATAGGATGGACCTTGATTCAAATCCCGGCATCCCATGTGGTCCCCCGAGCCTGCCAGGAGCAACTTCAGAGTGCAGAGCCAGGAGTCACCCAAAAACAAACAAACAAAAAAAACATTCTGGCCGTGCCATCTTGCTGCTTGTTGAGCTAAAGGGACAGGAGGGAAATATGCTGGGGCTTTCTGCACCTATGTCCTTGTTGCCTCTCCTGTCATATGTCCTGACACAAGGGAGATGTTGGTTCCCTGCTGGATCTGAAAATTCAGCAGGTGGTGTCCACACTGAGGCACCAAGGAGCCAAAGTAATGCTACCAGAAACTATCACTGGCAGCATGTACCTTCCACCTCCTTTTAGTACCGCCTTCACAGGTTGCCCTCAGGAGCCATAAGCTTAAGTTCTAGCCTATGCCCTATCCATGTGGAAGTTTTTCCTTCTCAGTCCTACAAGGACTGAGTATGATCCTGCAGTTTATTGTGGTCCTGGTGGTCTTGGAAGGAGAATATTACAGTTGGGTAGATGGAGTGAGCAACCCAAGCTGGCCTGTTTCCCAGGCTGAGAACTGAGGCAGGTGTTTGAATTTCAGCTTTCCCCACAGAGCCAATTCAAGAGACTCAAGACACCCTAATAAAGACTAGATGGGAGGGGCTGAAGCGATAACACAGTAGGTAGGGCATTTGCTTTGCACACAGACAACCCAGGTTCGATTCCCAGGATCCCATATGGTCCCTTGAGCCTGCCAGAAGTGATTTCTGAGCACAAAGCCACGAGTAACTCCTGAGCACATCCTATGTAGTGCCCCCCCCCCCCAAAAAAAATGAGGTAGGGATAAGTAAAAACCCTCTCCTTGGGTGTGGTGTCATTAGCCCTGGCAGAAACTCTTGTCCTAGGACTTGCTCTGCCACCCATCTGCCCATGGCACCAGTTCTGCCCATTCTGAAGCAACACCTTGATGTTGCTTGATGAAGACCCCCAGCTGGCCTTTTTTATAGTCTGTTAATGCCCCAGTTGAAGAAAAGGCTTGAGATTTTGAGTCCTAGTTCTGATAGTAGAGTGGATCCTGATCCAATTCCAGTAAGCCTAGACCCTGCATGGAGAGAGAGAATACCGGGAGCCCTCAGTAGTAAGAGGACTCAGCTTTCGGGAGAATAGCCAGGGCAGAGGCCAAATCCAGACCCAGAGTGACCTGCCCTCTTTCCTCTGACCAGGCAACTGGCCCTGAAGGCTCTGAACGAGCGGCTGAAGAGAGTGGAGGATCAATCTGTCTGGCCCAGCATGGACGACGATGAAGAGGAAGTCGAGGTCAAGGTGGAGAACTCGCCTTCAGACAAGGCCCCCACACTCCCAGGAAAGGGGCCTCTCCTAGAATCCAGCCTGATCACATTTGAGGCAGCTCCCCAAAAGCTGTAACTCCAGACACCTGGAGTTGTAATGCCTCCTCTTCCAAGCTCCCCTTGACACTCTCTCCACTACTCCGGGGCTTTTGACTGCTCTGAAGAGAGGGAAGAAGGCCCGCTGGGAATTCCCAGTCTTCAGTTTCTTGCCAACACTACCCAGGATTCCTGATAACCTGGTTCCAACTACAGACAACCACTATGCCAGGAATGGGGCCTCTAAGGCATCAGACAGTCCAGGCTATCTGAGGTAAGACTGTACCTCAGCAACCTGCCCCAAACAAGGGACAGGTGCCACAACTCCCAACTCAGCCTTCAAATCTGAGACTGGTTTCCTAGAGTCCTAGAGCCAAGGCAAGAATTTGCCAAAAGAGAAAAAAAAACCCACCTTTTGCCGGAGGTTAGGCTTGTGCAGGAGCACAGAGTTGCACATCCCTGCCCACCCCCAGAAAGACTATGTTCCTGTCAGGATTTCTGATTCCCTAGACTGTGGCGGTGGCTGCTTCAGAGCCAAAGTGGCCATGGTCCCCAGTTATTTTATACAGGACCACTTGACTGGGCAGCCAGGCCCAGCCTCGCAGTATCAATAAAGCAGTTCTTTAAGGTACGGCTCCTTGGCTACATGAGACCACCTTGTACAGCCCCTTACCATGCTAAGCTATATGGATTTTACCACTTCAAGGGCTTGGTCCCTCCCCAAGGCAACTCCAACTAGGAAAGCAGCTCATGGCCCCTACACTCACCATTATTAGCTCTGCCCACTGCCAACAACTCCAGAGCTGCCATCTCAGCCATACTTGTATTCTTTTCTTCCCACAGTCAAGGGAGGCTCTGGCCACAGACCTGACAATTGAAGACGCTTGATCAAAGCCTTTTGGGAGGGGGTCACACCCAGTGGTGCTTACCATAGCAGACAGGTGGGAGACTTACATTTTCAGTGACAACCCAACTTGCTAACATCTTGAGTGACACTCAGTAGCCAGGTACAGTGGCCTGCATGCTCCTAGTGAGCAGTCAGGGACACCAGTGCATTTCACCTGGCTGTCCAATATTTCATGTTGACAGCTGTTACAAGAACTACCCTCAACTCTGAGCTCTGCCAGTCTTTTATTTTGTTTTACTTTACTTTCTCTTGGACATACCAATGTAAATGTCAATTGAATTTCTGAAGAGGCAATCATGTAACTCATGTTTTATCCAAACACAATTCATATATATATAATATATATAATGTATATATGTATATATACATGTATATATATACACATATATATGCTGCTCTGAAAAAGGAGAGAGAAGGAAGGGGGAAGCACTCGGGAAGAAGTAAGAACGTTGCACACAGGACTACTACTCTGATTGCTCCAATGACCAGGTGGCCCTTTGACCTAGTCAACTAAGAGAGTCCAGCCCCAACTGGAGCAAACCCAGGTTTCCCTAAACTGGGAAGATTATGGCTGGATCCTTTTGCGGTACAAGTAGGCATTGCTCACTTGGTTCATGATGACCAAACTTGTAATAATGGGGCAGAGCACAGCCAGGTACCAAAACCCACCAGTGACTGTGGCAGTGAACCAGAGTGAGCACATGCCCAACAGGAGGCTGGAACTACCCAAGAGGTAGCACACTAGACCAGAAGTGGCATGATACAGCTTCAGCTTGGCCAGGGGCCATCGGGGTAACAATTTGGGGTAGAGTAGTCCCACCCCACCTGAGCACTGCAGCCCAGCCCACAGCACAGCTAGCAGCCCTGCCCGCCCATGCCAAGTGGCCAAGTGGGCTTTTCCCTGCTGTTCCTTGTGGAGGACGACAAGTCCCAGACCCAGCAGTGCACACAGCAGGGCCAGCAGCTGCAGTACCCAGTGATAGCGTGTTCGGCCCTTCCTCGAGAGGGAGCGCAGCAGTGAACTCTCAGGAGAAAAGACCAGCAGGGCCTCAGTCATCAGGAAAGAGAACTGGGGAGACAGGAATGGGACACGAAGTGAGGGTGCTGCCCAACAGAAGAAAAGAGCTTTAGATACAAGCTGCCAGTCAATGAGAGCAATCCCCCTTTATCCTCTTGCCATTGACAATATCCATTATGAGGGGAAAACCGGGAGAACTCCATCTGAGACAGAACATCCAGCTGAGTAACCATGAGGTGCCTCGACAAGTTTCTTGCTAGATGCTTTTCTGGAATATCATCTCTTCTTGTTACTCAGCAAACAATGTTTGAGATGTGACAGTTATAAATTATTCACAAGTTCTGCTCCCTTGACACAGAATGGATACAGTTTCTTGGCAAGCACTAGAGGCATTGGTGTACAGTTTCAGAGTAAACTGGATGTGTCATTAGAGATTACGTATAAAGGGTCAGAGTCAACCAAATGCATTCCTTTTCTTTTTCTTTTTCTTTTTTTTTTTTTTTACCATACCTAGTGATGGATCAGGGGCTACTCCCAGCTCTGTATGGGGGAAATGGAAAGATAACTAGAAGTACTCAGGGAATCATGCAGTGCTGAGAAACCCAGGTCTCCCACATGCAAAGCCTGCATTTTCCCCATTGTCCTGTCTCTCCAGCCCACTGCTCCAATGCATTCCTAAATTTCCTGCCTGGAGGTGAGTAGACCATCATTTTGTGCTTAAGGTGAGCTCAACCTGGGGTCAGAACAGTAGTATAGCAGTTGAGCATTTGCTCTGCACGTGACCAACTGGGTTCATTCTCTAGCATCCTACATGGTCCCCAGGAATAATTCCTGAGTGCAGAGCTGGAATAATCACTGAGCATCCCTGGATGTGGCCCAAGAACAATAAAAAAAATTGCACTTGGTCTTAAACGCTGGGATTCAAGGCAAGGATGGAATTGGGCAAGAGTTGACACATGGCAATTCCAACAGGCCATCAGGGTCATCACCCGTACCTATATTCCCTCCCTCAATTTTCGTAAGAGGTGGTCGGACCCACTACTTACAGCCAGAGACATAAGCACAGGGTGCCAGGAGAACAAACCTGGAATGAGAAGAGAAGGTGTTATGGAACTTACGCTAGAAGAATCCAGCCATACCAACCCTTATAGACAAGGGAAATGGCAGTTCACCACCCAAAGCAATATTGCCAGATTGTGAGCCAACCTCCTCTTGCAGCAACAAGGTGACCCGATGCCTATCATCTTTTCCCAGTTCCTCTCTGGGTCAGAGACAATGCTTGTGCCACTTTTCTGGCAGCCCCCCTCCTTCCTGCAGCCAGTCAATTAAAACACGAAGAAAAAGCCAGCCAGCCAGCCAAGTTGGCAGAGCACCCACATTCACCTGTCCCATCCTACTTATCCCTCCAACATTCCATGGCCTGTTCCAGTAAACGCAAGCTTTCCTTTGCCCTGGCTCCCCAGAAAAAAAGTGTAACTTCCCAGACATCAACTATGAATTTCACTTACTGGAGCCAGGTCTGGCAAGTACAGCCACAAAGATGGTGAAGCCCAAGGCCACAAGGTGGGCAGCAGCTCCAGAGGCAATGCGTAGAACTCTGTAGATGTGTGATTCGGTCTCCACAGAAAGGGCCATGGTCAGCCAAGCCGGTAGCTAGCCTGAAAGCATGATAAGAGTGGGTAGGAGGTCTCTGTCCACTCCTCACTGAAGCCTTAAGGGCAGGACAGGAATGCCAGCGTCTTCCAGGAAATTAAGGTAGAAAGGGAAAGTATCAAAGCAAGCACCAGGAATCATTCCTATGAAGAAGCAACAGTAGCCTATGAGCTTGTACACATGTGTCCATGTATACAATGTGTCCATGTATGAGCATTTAAACTGACACTGATCACTGGCCCACCTTCCAGGTAGGATGCGCAGGGCCGTGCCACGGACTACAAATCCCAGCATGCACCACGCGTCTCCTACCGGGGAGCACCAGGAGGAAGGATACGAAGCACTAGGGGGATTGTAGTTCCCGGTTGCATCCTCCCGGCAGCATGCATGCATGTGAGCGCAGCACCCTCCCGGGAGACTCGCATGCAACCTCTCGTGGCCAGATAACCTCACCTGCAGCACCGGCCGTACGCGGTGACTTCTTCCCGTTAGAAAACGAGCTACTCGGGGGGGCCCGGTCCTGCGCGCCCGCGCCTTTCCGTCGCCTCACTTCCGGGTGCGACGTCTTCCCGCTCGCCCAGGGACTTCCGGGATAAGCCCCACCCACCCCGCGGCCACGCCCCCCGAGTCTCACTGCGCAGGCGCTCAGAGCAGACCAGAGTCTCCAGGGCTGGAGGGCTGCGGCCTGCGCAGTCCCAACATTCTTGCTTTTCTCGCCTGTTCCTGCCGGGTGTGTTTCCAGTCTAGGCGCCTTTTCTCGCCCCGTTAGCGCCATGGGCAGCAGCTGCCGCATCGAATGCATTTTCTTCAGCGAATTCCACCCCACGCTGGGACCCAAGATCACCTATCAGGTATTACCTACCAATCAGGCTCTTGGGGTTGGGGTAACCCCAAGGTGGTGGTGGAGGATCCCTTGTGCTGCTGCCCGCAGGCATCCTGGCACTCCACTCGTTCGCAGAGAATCTCCGAGAGGAACCTCAAATCCTGGTCCCTGGCTCCCAGAGTGTTAAAGCAGACGATCATCACATAGAATTTATAGGGAATCGGGATTTGGGAGGCAGGGGAGGGGGGAAGGTAACCAGAGTGAATGATCCATTTATTCTGCATGCACAGAAATTTAGGCGAGGGAGGAGAGTTGGAGGGAATAGAATATGTATATAAAAATCAGGAGACATTAAAAAAACACACACACATAGTGTATGACTAGAAGCAATAATGCAGGCAGGTCTGGGTCTTAAACGATAGTACAGTTGGGTAGGGCGCTTGCCTTGCACACAGCCCACCATGGCTCTATCACTAGCTTCCCATATGATCCTCTGAGCACTGCTAGGAAGGAATAATACCTGAGTGCAGAGAAAGGAGTAATTCCTGAGCTTTGCCAGATGTGGCCCCCCCAAAAAAGATCATAATAATAGAGGCAGGGGCAAATAGAGTGGATAGGGCAACTGCTTGGCACACAGCTAATCAGGGTTCATTTCATATGACCCTCCCCAAGCCCACCAAGAGTTAACAAGCCCTGCACACTGTAAAATTATGCCCAAAGCATAATTTAAAAAATGAATAAATAGACCAGCATAAAGAAGAAAGAAGGGGGGGAACGCCAGAGAAGCAACTTTCTGGCTTTTAAATCACCCTGACTCTTAGTTCAAGACCCTCTGAGGCAGCATCTCTGAAATCTCAGGTGATCTTTTCTCAGCCACAGGTTATTCCAAGCAGCCACAGGTGAAAATGATGTAAATGGAGCATTCAGGGCACAAGGCTAGGGGACCAAACATTAGGCTAGGGGTAGGGGGGTTGTCACAGGAAGGAAACGGGATTGAAAGGGGCTCCAGTTGGACAAGGCTCAGCAATAGCTCTAAAGCACCTCTTCCATTTGGCTCCCCTCTCCAGGTTCCTGAAGATTTCATCTCCCGGGAGCTGTTTGACACTGTCCAAGTGTATATCATCACCAAACCAGAGCTGCAGAACAAGCTTATCACTGTGTGAGGCCCATGGAGTGGGGAGGAAAGAGGGGATCCCAGGAAGAGTGGATAGGCTTGGAGACTGGAGGAACTGACTCTTTCCATCATTTCTCCCCATCTAGTACAGCCATGGAGAAGAAATTGATTGGCTGCCCAGTATGCATCGAGCACAAGAAGTACAGCCGCAATGCCCTACTCTTCAACCTAGGCTTCGTGTGTGATGCCCAAGCCAAGACCTGTGCCCTGGAGCCCATTGTCAAAAAGCTAGCTGGTTACCTTACTACATTGGAGGTCAGCAATGGGCTTGGGTAGGTGGGCAGGCCGATCTGAGGAAGGTGCTCCCAGATCCCTAATCTGGGAACCTGCTAGAACAGGGTGCTGCTAGTCATGGATCCTAGTATATACCCACCATGTTGTCCATGCTCCATCTAGCTAGAGAGCAGCTTCGTGTCGACAGAAGAGAGCAAGCAGAAGTTGGTCCCCATCATGACAATCTTACTGGAGGAGCTAAATGCCTCAGGCCGGTGCACTCTGCCCATTGGTAAGGCCCAGCCTCTGCAAGGACAGCAGAGGGGGAGAGAGAGAGGAAAATGGCAGGGGAAGGTGACCCCAGGCAAAGATGAGACTTATTAACAAGTGGCTAGGAAATTGCCAAGACTTGGGTTGATGATGCCAGAGTCCAGTAAATTGTGGGAAAGCAGTTAGGTACAGAGAGGCCAGCAAGACCTCCCCAGTTCTTGCATGTTCCTTGACCTCTCTGGTTCTCATTCTCTTGCTCCTTAAAAGAGGAAAATTAATCCACCCATAACTTGCTGCTTACCTAAAAGGTTACTGGGAGGAATAGATGATAATTAAGGCCTCTTTGTAGGACTAGAAAGTTACTACAGTGGGTAAGGTGGTTGCCTTGCATGTACCTGACCCAGATTCGATCCCTAGCACCTCCTGTGATCTCCCCATGATCCCAGAGTACTGCTAGGTGTGGCCCAAAACTTAAAAAAAAAAAAAAAAAAAAGTGGCACTAAGGATATGAATGGGGACTCCTACAGATGAATCCAACACCATCCACTTGAAAGTGATTGAGCAGCGGCCTGATCCCCCTGTCGCCCAGGAATATGATGTGCCTGTCTTTACCAAGGACAAGGAGGACTTCTTCAATGCACAGTGGGACCTCACCACACAACAGGTGTGCCAGCTCCTTCCTGGCCACTATCACCTGAGGCTCCCTAGACCTTTGGCCTCATTCCGCTCCTACTGACCCTGCCCTACCCTGCCTAGATCCTGCCCTATATTGATGGTTTTCGCCACGTCCAAAAGATCTCAGCGGAGGCGGATGTGGAGCTCAACTTGGTGCGCATTGCGATCCAGAACCTGCTGTGAGTGAGGAAACCCTCTGCTTAGGGCAGGGTCACTTGGGGCCGGAGAGATAGCACAGCAAGCAGTAGGGCATTTGTCTTGCATGTGGCTAACTCAGGACAGACCCGGTTTGATTCCTAGCAGTCCATATAGTTCCCCGAGCTTGCCAGGAGTAATTTCTGAGCACAGAGCCAGGAGTAACCCCTGAGCATTGCCCGATGTGGCCCAAAAACCAATCAATCAATAAACTGCTTTATAAAATAAAGAACTTTGGGGCTGGAGAGATAGCATGGAGGTAAGGCGTTTGCCTTTCATGCGGAAGGTCATTGGTTCGAATCCTGGCATCCCATATGGTCCCCCAAGCCTGCCAGGAGCGATTTTTGAGCATGGAGCCAGGAGAAACCCTTGAGCACTACCAGGTGTTATACAAACCCTCCCCCCCCCCCGAAAAAAAAAATAAGAAAAGTTGAACACCTCTGTCTTTCTGTCTTCCCCAGGTACTATGGTGTGGTGACACTGGTGTCCATCCTCCAGGTAGGTGAGTCTGGATTCTCCTTGGAAAGTGGTGCATGTGACTGGGCCAAGCTGGGCCTGTATCATACTTCCTAGCCCTCACTTAGGCCCTGGTGCCTCTTGCTACCTCCTAGTACTCCAATGTGTACTGCCCGACACCTAAGGTCCAAGACCTGGTAGATGACAAGGCCCTGCAGGAGGCATGTCTGTCTTACGTGACCAAACAAGGTAATGACAGGCTCTGGGGGCAGCCACATGGGGGAGAGGAGGGCCACCTTAAGAGCCAGCCCCTGGTACCTATAGGGCACAAGAGGGCCAGTCTCCGCGATGTGTTCCAGCTGTACTGCAGCCTCAGCCCTGGCACTACTGTGAGAGATCTCATTGGTCGCCACCCCCAGCAGCTGCAGCGTGTGGATGAAAGGTCAGAGGGACCTTTATAGGGGGATAAGGGGTTTCCTGAGGCAAACCATTCTATATTTTGTGTGGAACCCCGGGGAGTTGGGAAGGTGGTCAGAGAGGAGGCAGGAAATTACTAATGAGCAGAAAAGCATAGTGGTACTGTTAGTCCAGGCAGGTTTCCTGGAGGTGATGCTCAGGATACTGCTGGAACAAACTGACCGAACTGCAAGGAGGCCTGGTCAGTGGTATCACCGCTCTTTCTCTCTTGCAATCCCATGCACCCCAGGAAACTTATCCAGTTCGGACTTATGAGGAACCTTATCCGACGGCTACAGAAATATCCTGTCCGCGTGTCTCGAGAAGAGAGGAGCCCTGCCCGACTTTACACAGGTTGCCACAGCTATGATGAGATATGCTGCAAGACAGGTGAAGACAGGCTGGGCTTCTGTGCCTGGGTCAGAGAGAGGTGGCCCGAGAAAAAACTGCTGACCTCACCTTTATCTCCCCTATCAGGCATGAGCTACCATGAGCTAGATGAACGGCTGGAAAATGACCCCAACATCATCATCTGCTGGAAATGAGGCTGGGGAAGATTCTCTCCTGCCCTGCCCTGTCTTATCCTGCCTGCCATCTGAAGGACAGACCAGCAGATTAGTCCATCCTGTCTCAAGGTTGACCCTTGACCTCTGTAAATAAAGTCCATCCGTTTCTACCTGCCTTCATTGATATCACCTCTGAGCTGGTCAGTGCAGATCCGTGCACTGGTGCTAAGATGCTATTTCCCCGTCCTGGAGTGCCATCTGCTGAGCAGGATGACAATGAACCCACTGATTATAAACCAAAAGAAAAATCAGGAGCTGGAGCAGTGGCGCAAGCGGTAGGGCATTTGCCTTGCACCCTCTAACCTAGGACGGACCACGGTTTGATCCCCCAGCGTCCCATATGGTCCCCCATGCCAGGAGCAATTTCTGAGCACATAGCTAGGAGTAACCCCTGAGCGTCACCGATGTGGCCCAAAAACCAAAAAAAGAGGGGCCGGAGAGATAGCATGGAGGTAAGGCGTTTGCCTTACATCCAGAAGGACGGTGGTTTGAATCCCAGCATCCCATATGATCCCCCGAGCCTGCCAGGGGAGATTTCTGAGCCCAGAGCCAGGAGTAACCCCTGAGCACTGCCAGGTGTGACCCAAAAAAAAAAAGAAGGGAGCTGAAAGAAAGAGTAGAGTGGGGGGGTGGGAGTTGGGGGCTGCTCTCAATTACATGGACAGGGAAGGTCCCCCTCAGGTGGGTTAAACTGTACCCTGAAGGAGGAAAGAAAAAAAGCCGCCCCTGGTTCAAGGGCTGAGCACTGCCAGAAGCAACCCCTGAGCATAAGTGGCCCAACAGCAAACCAAAAATGTCCCTGGCTGGGGAGGTGGCTTAGAAAGCTGGCACACATGCTTTGCTCAGGTGAGGTCAGAGGCCTGAGTTGGGCCCTGATAGCACCTGAATGATACCTGAGCACAGAGCACAGAAATAGGCCCTCAGCACCTTTGGCTGTGACCCAAAACCTAAAATAAAAGGAACTCAAGCTCCAGGCTGGAGAGTTAGTACAAAGGGTAAGACACTTTCCTTCCATGTGGAAGACCTGGGTTCAATCCCCAGCACTCCATGTGGTCTCCCCAAGTGTCACCAGGAGTAAGCCCTGAGCACCACTATGTGGACAAACACACACACACACACACACATACACACACACAATGTATTATAATAAAATTTAAAATAATAAATGAAGGGCTGGAGTGATAGTGCAGTGGTACGGTGTTTGCCTTGCACGTGGCTGCCCAGGATGGACCTGGGTTTGATCCCCTGCGTCCCATATGGTCCTCCAAACCAGGAGCGATTTCTGAGTGCATATCCAGGAGTAACCACTGAGCATCACCGGGTATGGCCAAAAACTCAAAATAAATAAAGAATAAATGAAGTTCTAACTCAGAAGGTGGACAGCTGCTTGGGCAGAAGTTTGAGGGTTTGATAGCGTCACCCTCGTGCTAGGAAGTAATATGTAATAAGCACCTATAAAAGAGCCCTGAAGGGGGCTAGAGAGATAAGTAGGGAATTTGCCTTCTCGTGATTAACCCAGATTTGATCCCTGGCAGTCCCATGAGCAGTAATTCCTGAGTGCTCAATTCCTAAATAGTGCCAGTGTGACCCAAAAAAAAAAAAATTAAAATGACATAAAAGACCCCCGGATGGAGTCAGAGTGCTGGTACAGAGGGCAGGGCATTTGCCTGGCACATAGCCAGGGTTCAATACCCAACATTCGTATGATCTTGAGTCCACCAGGAATGAACCCTGAGCACAGCAGAACCAGGAGTCTGGAGTGACACAGCCTGATGTAGCCCCAAATCAAAACCAAACAAAAACATCTCCCCACTGGGCAGGGAAGTAAGTAGGAAGGAGAATCTTGGGCTGGGCCATGCATCGCAGGAACCAGGTAAAACCACCAGGTGGAGTTGGGCAGCCAGAGAGGTGCCCAAGAGAGAGAGAGGCCGCGGGGAACCCATGCAGGACAAGCTGATCTGATGCCCTGGGAGACACTTTAGGCCGCAGGGGTGGCACGGAGTGGGAGGGGCCAAGAGCTGGCAGGAGCCAGCCCTCACCGCGCAGGCGCAGGGGCCCAGTTAACGGTTTCCGTGGCAACGCAAGCCACGCGGATTAACTGCTCCTGACAGGTCGCAGGCTTTGGCTCCGCCGGGAACTATCGTTCCTAAAGCATCTGCCCCCTGACCTCAGGCTGCCAGAGTCAGCTGGACCCGTCTCTGCACTCCCTGGCCTGGGCCCTGCCATGAGCGACCTAGATCTTCTGCTGCCCGGGGAGGCTGATGTGTTGGTGCAAGGACTGCGCAGCTTTCCGCTGCGGGAGATGGGCTCCGGAGGGTGAGGCAAGGGGAACTGGGGGTCCTGAGTCGCAGAGGGCCCAGGAGCTAGCTCCAAGGACTGGAACAGATGCTCTGTGTGCAGGAGACCCGGGTTTAATCTTTGCACATCTGTGCTTCCCTTTCTGTCCCCTTACCCCATACACACACAAACACACACCAAAGAAAAAGGGTCAGCAGAGTTATGGGATCAAAGTCCTCAGAAGAGTAGAATGTGTCCTTGATATTATGAGGTGGGGTTTGCCCAGTATTGAGGCAAACCTGGGGAGGCAAAGTTTTCTGGTGTTAAAGAATATGGTCCATCAGTAGGACCCCACTCTGTACTCCACTGCACACAACAGCACACAACTAGACACACCTACCTCTTGGGCAGGTGGAACCAGCAGCATGAAAACCTGGAGAAGCTGAACATGCAAGCCATTCTGGATGCCACCGCCAGCCAGGGTGAGCCCATCCAGGAGCTGCTGGTCACCCATGGGAAGGTATATTGGAGTCACAGGCTTATTCCTGCCACCACCACCACCCCTCTGTTGTAACTCTGGATACCTGCTCTTCCATCTGGCTGGTATGCAAATTCCCCAGAGGAATGTGATGCACATTGGCTGTTACAGCCCTATTGGACAGGGCCTTAGCAGCCCAGACCAGCTTGGGCACATGGGTGAATGAAGAGGTGGGTTTTGTTCGTTTTGGATTTTTTATTTTGGTTTGGTTTGTAGCCACACCTAGAAATGGTCAGGGGTTACTCCTGACTCTGCACTCAGGAATTACTCCTAGCAGTGACTCAGGGGATCATATGGGATGCTAGGGATCAAACCTGGGTAAACCACGTACTACTACTCTGGTCCCTAGATGAGGAGATGGGAATCTTAAAACACCCAGGCTGCAGGGGAAGGAAATTCTTAGTCCTGAGAGATTAGAGGCTTAACAGGCTGGAGTCATTGCTTTATATGCAGGAGGCCCAGACTCCATGATTCAACCAATTCATGATCCCACCAGGAGCAACCTAAACAAAAAGTCATACATATGGGACCAGAGAGATAAAATAGGAGGATAGTGGGGCCGGGCGGTGGCGCTGGAGGTAAGGTGCCTGCCTTGCCTGCGCTAGCCTAGGACGGACCGCGGTTCGATCCCCCGGCGTCCCATATGGTCCCCCAAGAAGCCAGGAGCAACTTCTGAGCGCATAGCCAGGAGTAACCCCTGAGCATCACAGGGTGTGGCCCAAAAACCAAAAAAAAAAAAAAATAGGAGGATAGTTACTTGCATTGCATGTAGTTGTTAAAACCACAATTTCAGTTTGAATACCTGGAACCATGTATGATCCCCTGGGTTCTGCTAGGGTCACTCCTGAGCATAGAACTAGAAATAGCCACCCAGGCATGCAAGGTATAAAATAATTGCACCCCTCCAAAGTCATAAATGCTCTGAGCACTTCCAGATATGACCCCACAAAAGACCTCACATAAATAAAGGCATTCCTAGATATACTGTAAGGTCAGAGGGAGCCCGCCACTGAAACTAAGGCTAAGTCTTTGTCATAAAAAGAATCTGTCCCTTGAGAAGTGAGTTGGTAATCAGTAGAGTGGAGAGCTAATACAGAGATTAAGTTTTTGTCTTGCATGCAGCAAACCCTATTTCAATCCCAGTACCACATACAGTTTCTTTTTTTTTTTTTTCCCCCTGGCAGGTTCAGAGGACCATATGGGATGCCGGGATTTGAACCAATGACCTTCTGTATGAAAGGCAAATGCCTTATCTCCATGCTATCTCTCTGGCCCCCACATACAATTTCTTTTTTTTTGTTTGTTTGTTTTGTTTTGTTTTTGTTTTTTTTGGGTCACACCGGGCGGTGCTCAGGGGTTACTCCTGGCTGTCTACTCAGAAATAGCTCCTGGCAGGCACAGGGGACCATATGGGACACCGGGATTCGAACCAACCACCTTTGGTCCTGGATCAGCTGCTTGCAAGGTAAACACCGCTGTGCTATCTCTCCGGGCCCCCACATACAGTTTCTTTTTTTTTTTTTTTTTTTTGGTTTTTGGGCCACACCCGGCAGTGCTCAGGGGTTACTCCTGGCTATCTGCTCAGAAATAGCTCCTGGCAGGCACGGGGGACCATATGGGACACCGGGATTCGAACCAACCACCTTTGGTCCTGGATCAGCTGCTTGCAAGGCAAACACCGCTGTGCTATCTCTCCGGGCCCACATACAGTTTCTTAAGCACTACTAGAAGTTATTCCTGGGCAGAGAGATAGAAGACTCTTCTAAGCACCTTGAAGTGTTGCCCCCCCACACTGAAAAAAGAGATTAAAAAAAAATTAGGGATTGGGCCCGGAGAGATAGCACAGCGGCGTTTGCCTTGCAAGCAGCCCATCCAGGACCAAAGGTGGTTGGTTCGAATCCCGGTGTCCCATATGGTCCCCTGTGCCTGCCAGGAGCTATTTCTGAGCAGACAGCCAGGAGTAACCCCTGAGCACCGCCGGGTGTGGCCCAAAAACCAAAAAAAAAAAAAAAAAAAATTAGGGATTAACCTTGCTGAAACAGAAGCTAGTAGATAACTTGAGCTACCACTCAACAAAAAAAATATTCTTCTGTAAGAAAAAGAAAATGGTAAAGCAGAAGTACACAAGAACCTCAAAAAACCAGAAGCCAGGGACAAGACAAGAGGCAGAAGTAGGAAGTCTGAGAGGGTCACATGGACAGAGAGGAGAGAACAAAGATTTGGGCAGAGGGGAAGAAAAGCAGCTTGAAAAAAAGACAAGGGCCTTGAAGCCCTGGTTGATGGGAAGCAGGAGGGGGCTGTCCTTACAGATGCCAAGAATAGTGGAAGGTATTATAGCAGCAAGAGAGAGGATGAGAAAGTGCTCATGGGACATGGAGGAATCTAGGGTTGAGAATATTTGGATGGGGCCGGAGAGATAGCATGGAGATAAGGCATTTGCCTTGCATGCAGAAGGATGGTGGTTCGAATCCTGGCATCCCATATGGTCCCCTGAGTCTGCCAGGAGCGATTTCTGAGCGTAGAGCCAGGAATAACCCCTGAACACTGCCAGGAGTGACCCCCCCAAAAATATATATATATTTGGGCAGGGCCAGAGCAATAATACAGCAGGAAGAGCACTTGGGTGGGTTCAATTCCCAGCATCACATAGGGTCCCCAGAGTACAGTCAGGGGTCTGATCTCTGTGCACAGAGCCAGAAGTAAGCCTTGAATACTGCTGTGTGTTACCTCACCAAAAATAATAATAATAATAATAATAATAATAATAATAATAATAATAATAATAATTTGGGGAGAGAAGTGGGGCTGGAGAGATAGCACAGAGGTAGGGCGTTTGTCTTGCAAGTGGCCAATCCATGATCCAAAGTGGTTCAAATTCCAGCATTCCATATGGTCCCCTGAGCCTGCCAGGAGTGATTTCTGAGCAAAGAGCCAGGAATAACCCCCTGAGCACTGCCAGGTGTGGCCTAAAAACAAACAAACAAAAAAGTTTTGGGAAGAGCTGAATAAGGCTGCACCAGGGACAGGTGCAATGGGATGGGAGGTTGCCAGGCCTAAGAAGGCTTCTCTTTGTCCCTGTCCTTCCCCTGCTCCCCCAGATCCCAATCCTGATAGAGGACCTGATTACAGTGGAGATGTGGAAGCAGAAGGTATTTCCAGTGCTGTGCAAACTAGAGGACTTCAAGCCTCAGAACACCTTCCCCATATACATGGTGGTGAGCTGCACCCCCAATTCCCCAATTCCCTCCCTAGTTAACCCTCTCGTGGGTGCTGGACTAGAGAGGAGAGCTGGCAACCCCTGCAGCAGCTCCAGGCTCTCTCTGTTAGGTTCATCACGAGGCCTCCATCATCAACCTCCTAGAGACTGTTTTCTTCCATAAGGTAAGGCCTGCCCTGCTCACATACCCCTGTCCAGGGCCTTGGTGTCTGTGGGAGGCAACAGACAGATCCCCCCCCCCATGCACCTGCTCCCCAGGAGGTGTGTGACTCAGCAGAAGACTCTGTCTTGGACCTACTGGACTACTGCCACCGCAAACTGACTCTCTTGGTGGCCCGGAGTAGCCACGGTAGCTCCCCGGAGGAGAAGGAGGAGGAGTCCCAGTACAGCAACCCCATGAAGGTGGGCCAAGCTTCTCTGGGATTGACCAAGGCCAGAGGGGCAGGGGTGGCCTTGTTTGAGCACCCTGTGGCCCACCAGGAGCTGCAGCAGCAGGCAGAGCAAATGGAGTTTGAAATTGCACTAAAGGCCCTCTCAGTGCTGCGCTACATTACAGACTGCGTGGACAGGTGGGCAGCCTGCTGTGGAGGGCTGGGAACTGGGCCTGTAGCCTGAGTTCATCCCCTCCCATTCCCCACCCCTAGCCTGTCTCTGAGCACCCTGAGCCGCATGCTCAGCACCCACAACCTGCCTTGCCTCCTGGTGGAGCTGCTGGAGCACAGTCCCTGGAGCCGACAGGGGGAAGGAGGTAGGCCTCCCTGCCAGCCTAGGCTCCATGCACTGCTCTGGTCTAGAGAGAAAGGACAGTGGGTAAAGTGCTTGCCTTGCATGTGCCCAAACTGGGTTCTATCCATGGCACTCCATATAGTCCCCTGAGCACCACCTACAGTGATCCCTGAGTAACCTCTGATCATCAAATGTGTATCACCCAAAAAATAAATCTCCCTGCTGCTAGGCCAGCCTCCAGGATTGTTGGACTAGAACACAGCTTACACATCCCTGAGCCCACAGAGAAGTGGGCTACCTTGCCAGCATGATCCTGGGCTTACCTTGGTTTGGCTTCTGCGTCAGTTTGAAGGATTTTCCTTGCTGTGGAGGGAAAAGCGCCCCGGTCTGGGCATGTCCAGTGACCTTGCCCGCTTCCTTTCCCTAGGCACACTGCAGCAGTTTGAGGAGGGCCGCTGGAAGACAGTGCCCCCCTCAGAGCAGCAAAAGCTGAGCAAGTTGGACGGACAGGTGTGGATCGCCCTTTACAACCTGTTGCTGAGCCCCGAGGCCCGGGCCCGCTACCACCTCACCAGCTTTGCCAAGGGACAGTTACTCAAGGTGAAGTCCTCCCACACTGCCCAAGGCCTTACTCACCCCAGATCGGTCAGCTTATCTTCACCCGCCCACCCGAACCCAGCCCTCATTTTAGACCTCTAGACCATGGGCCTCAGGAAACACATCCACTCCTGCAGAGGCTCCCAAATGTGTCTGACCTACCAAATAAACCCTTTCTCTCTTTTTTTTATTTTTTCTCTTTTGTGGGACACATCAGAGGTATGCTCAGGGCTTATTCCTGGTTCTCAGGGATCACTGCTGGCAGGGCTTGGGACCTTAGGCTGCAGTGCAGGATAGTGTCAGGGGCTAGATGGGATGTTGAGTGTCCAAACTTAAGTCATGTGCAAGGCAAGCACCCTACTTGCTATATTATCTCAAGACTCAATAAATGCTTTCTCAGGAAGAAAAAAAAAAAAAGAAAGAAACAAATCAGTGCCTACCCCAGAAATCTACTCTTTTTTTTTTTGGTTGTTTTGTTTTGGGGTCACATCTGGTGGTACTCAGGCTTTACTCCTGGCTCTGCACTCAGGGATTACTTCTGGCCAGTTCAGGGATCATATGGGGATTCAATCCAGGTTAGCCACGTGCAAGGCAAACATATTACCTTTTGCTCTGTACTTATTGCTCTGGCCCTGAACAACATCTGTCTTCTTTAAGGCAAAAACAGAAAGTGCCAAGTTACCCACAAGGTCACAAAGATCTCTCTCTCTCTCTCTCTCTTTTTTTTTTTTTTTTTCACAAAGATCTCTTAAATCATTCCAGCTAGTGTGATGTGGGCCCTGGGAGTACCCTTAGCCCGGCCCAGTTTCTCTCTGTTCTTTGATCCTTAAGTCAACATGACACCAACCTCTCCTGAACACCCTTACAGCTTCGGGCCTTCCTCACAGACACACTGGTTGACCAGCTTCCCAACCTGACAGACCTGCAGGCTTTCCTGGCCCACCTGGCCCTGACTGAAGCCCAGCCCCCCAAAAAGGACCTGGTGTTGGAGCAGGTAGGCATTAGGATAACCACTCGGTTTTTGAGTCACACCCGGTGGTGCTCAGGGGTTACTCCTGGCTCTGTACTCAGAAATTGCTCCTGGCAGGCAAGGGGGACCATATGGAATGCCGGGAATTGAACCTCGGTCTGTCTCAGGTCAACAGCATGCAAGGCAAATGCCCTACCGCTGTGCTATCTCTCCAGCACTGCTGCCCTCTTTATCCACTACTTCATGCCACTTACCCCTTTTCTCCACCAGATCCCAGAAATCTGGGAGAGGCTGGAGCGAGAGAACAAAGGCAAGTGGCGAGCTATTGCCAAACATCAGCTGCGAACTGTATTCAGCCCCTCAGAGCAGGAATTGCGGCTGCAGGCGCGAAGGTGAGGCCTGCTAGGGTGGTGGCAATGGTGGAAAGGAGTGTGGTGGAAAGGAGTGGAGGACAGCCGGGAGACGGGCAAGGGTACTCCTGTACCCCCTACCAGACCCAGCCAGCCAGAGAGACCCTCCTGACCCCTGTCCCAGGTGGGCTGAGACCTACAGACTGGATGTGCTGCAGGCAGTGGCTCCGGAGAGGCCCCATTGCGCCTGCTGCGGGGCAGAGGCCTCCAAGCGCTGTTCCAGGTGCCAGAATGAGTGGTACTGCCGCAGGTGAGAGGGACCCCCTAAAATCTGGAACTCAGGAACCCACCACCCCACTAGCTATGAGCCTCTGCCCTCCAACACGACTCTTCTGCCTGCAGGGAGTGCCAAGTCAAAGACTGGGAGAAACATGGCAAGGTCTGTGCACCGGCCACGAAGAGTGACAAAGCAAAGTGAGGGGTCCCACTGAGGGTCCCCCATTTGACCACAAGCTGAAAAAGAGTGCACCCCTGAACTTCTGTGCGCCCAGATGGAGAGCCAGGCAGGCGTGGGAGAGCCCCTGGGCCTCCTCTCCCCTCAGAGCAAGCAGCCCTTGCTTCCTGCCCCACCCCTTGGTAGGCTCACCCTGGGCTGGGGGTTGGGGTGCAAAGGCCGGATGTGGGGACCCTCTTCCTCTAAGCCGAGTAGTAAAGCTGGCCACCAGAAACGCTTGAGTGTGTCTGGGTGACCTTTTGCGGTCGTTGTCTTTTGGGGGACAGGAGGAAGGGAAGGTGATGATTCTGCAAGAGCATGCTCCAGACACCCCCATCCACCCACTACCCCGGCTCCCCACATCGCCTGCGGGCCCGGCACAGCCCCAGGCCCCGGTTTCCATTGCACATTGCGCGTTGCACCGCCCGGCCCCACCTCCAAGGGCAGCATCCATCCCGGGGGCGGCGCCGCATGGGTCCCTCCCGCCTGCCCGCCCCGATCTCGCCTCCCAGCCCGGGGAGCGGGGTTCTGAGGAGGCGAGCCCCGGCCCAGCCGGGCCATGTCAACCGACCCCGAGCTCATTGAGCTGCGGGAACTGACCCCCGCGCGGCGCCCAGGCCCGGGCCGCACCCGGCTGGAGCGCGCCAACGCGCTGCGCATCGCTCCGGGCCCCACGCGCGACCCCGCACGCCAGTTGACCCCCGGCCGCGGACACCGGTTCCAGCCCGCGGGGCCAGCCACGCACACTTGGTGCGATCTCTGCGGCGACTTCATCTGGGGCGTGGTGCGGAAGGGCCTCCAGTGCGCTTGTGAGTAGCGGCCCCCGCAAGCTGGCCAAGGGGGTCCTAGAAGGGGTCCCTGGCTCCAGGCCTGATGGCCATGGGATGGGGAGGGGGCAGTTGGGGATGATCCAGGGGACAGAGAGTTCGGGCAAAGAGGTTCCCGTCCTGCCCCACATGACCTGCCTGTCCAGGGGCTCTAGAGACCACCAATGAGTAACCAGGAACTTTATTTCAAGTTTTTATCTGGTTTATCTTTTTGGTTTTTATGCTTTTGGGGTCATACCAAAAAGGGGGGTTCTCCTGGCTCCAAATACAAGAATCATTCCTGGAAGTGTTGGAGGATCATATGGGAAGCAAGGGATCCAACCTAGTGTGGCCGGGTGCTGTATTATGTCTTTAGCCCCATTCTTGGCCTCTCTTGAGAAAGATTTTTCATAGGTACCTACCAGCCTTTTAAATCCATATTCCCAGGTCTGGCCTTTCTGAAAAAACTTGCGGGGGAGAGGAGTGCCCCTCTATTGTCAACTAGGTGCTAAAACATTAAACCTTGGGACTGGAGAGACAGTTCAGCTGAAAGGGTGCTTGCCTTGCATGGGCTTACCCCAGGTATCCCATATGGTTTCTTGAGCCCCACCAAGTAATTCTTGAGTGCAGATCAAGGAGTAACCCCCAAGCACCTCCAGGTGCGGACCAAAAAACAAATAAACAAAAGAACCCATGAAACATGGCCGTACTATTATTTGCCCTTCCAGGAATCACAGACAATCAGAGAGGTTGCTCTTCCACTTTCGTAGGCACCATCCAGATCATAAGGGATGATACTCAGCTCTCCAACCCTGAACCCTTCCTGAGGCCCATTGAATTCTTCATTAGAAGTGTATCAGAATTTAAATATATATATATATATATATATACAGACATACATACATATATAAAACATGGGGCCAGAGCAATAGCATAGAGATAGGGCATTTGCCTTGCACGTGACTGACCTAGGACGGACCCAGGTTCAATTCCCTGCATCCTATATATTCCCCCAAACCTTCCAGGAGCAATTTCTGAGTGCAAAGCCATGCACACCACTGGTGTGATCCAAAAAAAAAAAAATATATATATATATATATATATATATATATAATACACACACACATATATGATTCCGGGACTAGAGCGATAGCACTGTAGATGAGACATTTGCCTTGCACACAGCCAACCTTAGTTCTGTTTCTGGCATCCCATATGGTCCTTGAGCCCGCCAGGGATATTTCTAAGTGCAGATACAGGAGTAACCTCTGAGCACCACCAAGTGTGGCACAAAAACAAACGAAAAACATCATTCTAATAGAACTCCAAGGTTCAAAAACATTCCTCTGGGGCCGGAGAGATAGCACAGCTGTAAGGCGTTTGCCTTAGACGCAGAAGGATGGTGGTTCAAATCCCGGCATCCCATATGGTCCCCCGTGCCTGCCAAGAGTGATTTCTGAGCACAGAGCCAGGAGTAAGCCCTGAGCACTGCCGGGTGTGACCCAAAGACAAACAAACAAAAAAGCATTTCCAGAGTGTGAAGGGAGATGCTCTCATTCAGTACTCAAAAACAAACAAACAAACAAAAAAGCATTTCTCCATTCCATACAAATACTTAATTTCCTAGTGTACCAGGCCAGAGTGTGAAGGGAGATGCTCTCATTCAGTACAGGAGTCTGTCATGACCAGCAAAGTAACATGAGCAAGGATGAGCTGGGAAGCTACAGTGTACCCAAGGAGAAATGAAGTGATCAGGATGAGGAAAAACAGGACAATTTATCAGATCAGAAATGGAAGAATCAACGGCAGGGCATTTGCCTTGCAGGTGGCCAGTCCCTGGGTTAGATCCCTGGCATCCCATATGGTCCCCCAAGCCTGACAGGAGTGATTTCTGAGACCACCGGGGTGTGGCCCAAAACAAACAAACAAACAAAAAAGATATGGAAGAATCAAGAATGAGTTTGTGTGTGGGGCCGGGAAGGTGGCGCTAGAGGTAAGGTGTCTACCTTGCAAGCGCTAGCGTAGGACGGACCTCGGTTCAATCCCCCGGTGTCCCATATGGTCCTCCCAAGCCAGGGGCGATTTCTGAGCACATAGCCAGGAGTAACCCCTGAGCGTCAAACGGGTGTGGCCCAGAAAACAAAAAACAAAACAAAGAATGAGTTTGTGGGGCTGGAGAAATAGTATAGCAGGTAGGGTACTTACCTGGCATGTAGCCAATCAAGGCTCAATCCCCAGCACCCCATATCATTCATCAAGTGCTGCCAGGAGTAATCCCTGAGCATAGAGCCAGGAATAAGTCTTGAGCAAACCAGGTGTAGCCCCAAATTAAAAAAAAAAAATTTTTTTTTTTTGGTTTTTGGGCCACACCCGGCGGTGCTCAGGGATTACTCCTGGCTGTCTGCTCAGAAATAGCTCCTGGCAGGCATGGGGGACCATATGGGACACTGGGATTCGAACCAACCACCTTTGGTCCTGGATCGGCTGCTTGCAAGGCAAACGCCGCTGTGCTATCTCTCCGGGCCCATAATTAAAAATTTTTTTTTTTTTGGGGGGCCGGAGAGATAGCATGGAGGTAAGGCGTTTGCCTTTCATGCAGGAGGTCATCAGTTCGAATCCCGGCGCCCCATATGGTCCTCTGTGCCTGCCAGGAGCAATTTCTGAGCGTGGAGCCAGAAATAACCCCTGAGCACTGCCGGGTGTGACCCAAAAACCACAAAAAAAAAAAAAAAAAAAAAATTTTTTTTTTGGTTTTTTTTTTTTTTTTTTTTTTTTGGTTTTTGGGCCACACCCTGTGACGCTCAGGGGTTACTCCTGGCTATGTACTCAGAAGTTGCTCCTGGCTTCTTGGGGGACCATATGGGACGCCGGGGGATCGAACCGCGGTCCGCCCTAGGCTAGCGCAGGCAAGGCAGGCACCTTACCTCCAGCGCCACCGCCCGGCCCCTTTTTTTTGGTTTTTTTGGGCCACACCCTGTGACGCTCAGGGGTTACTCCTGGCTATGCGCTCAGAAGTTGCTCCTGGCTTCTTGGGACACAGGGGGATCGAACCTCGGTCCGTCCTAGGCTAGCGCAGACAAGGCAGGCACCTTACCTCCAGCGCCACCGCCCGGCCCCCATAATTAAAAATTTTTTAAAGATTGAAATTTCGTGTGGGTTTATTGTGTGTGTGGAGGGTTGTTTTGTCTCAAATTGGGAAGTAATAGCTATTGTTGCTGGGATACAAGTAACTCTTGTCAGGGTAGAAATAATACAGAAGAAAATTCAGTTAAGTTTTGAAACTGTTTAAAATGTAGGAGGCATTTGATTGTGGAAAGTGATAAGGCTGGGAGAGTTGAGTGTACACAGTGCAGGCAGAGAACAGGACCAGATCCTATGCCATTAAGAGTGGATCTGAGGGGCTGGAGAGAGAACATGGAGGTAGGTCATTTGCCTTGCATGCAGAAGGACGGTGGTTTGAATCCGGCATCCCATAGGATCCCCCAAGCATGCCAGGAGTGATTTCTGAGTATAGAGCCAGGAGTAATCCCTGAGCACTGCCGGGTGTTACCCCCCCTCAAAAAAAAAGAGTGGATTTGAAGGGTAGGACATTTGCCTTGCACAAGGCCCACCTGAGTTCGATCCTTGGTATCCCATATAGTCCTCTGAGCCTGCCAAGAGCGATTTCTGAGCGCAGAGCCAGGAGCAACCCCTGAGCACTAGCTGGGTGTGTCCAAAAAATACAAAACAAAACACAAAAAATGGATCTGAAACAACTAGCAAAACAGCTGCAGTGGAAATGGGAGGAAACCCAGGAGAGTGTGGGTTCCTGGGCACCCCTGGAAGCAAAGTAGAAAACATGCTCAAGGAGTGAATGTGCCTTGTTTCAAGGAGTGCTGAATGAGGCAGTGCACCAGGTGCTGAGGACCCTAAACCAAGTTAAGTTCCCTAGGGAAAGAGAAAAAGCGGATAGTCAAGTTGAAAGCGAGAAATCAGTGTATAGATCAGTGCTGAGAAATTTTGGTGTGAATAGAGACAGATGACAACTAGGGGATATGGGTTAAAGGGTTTTATTTGGGGCCTGAGAGATGGCATGGGGGTAGGACATTTGCCTTGCATGCAGAAGGACAGTAGTTCAAATCCCGGTATCCCATATGGTCCCCCAAACCTGCCAGGAGCAATTTCTGAGCATAGAGCCAGGAGTAACCCCTAAGAGCTGCCGGGTATGACCCAAAATCCAAAAAACAAAAAACAAAAAGAAAACGGGGGGGGGGGGTGATTTGGGCCAGCTATACCTGGTGATGCTCTGGGGTTATTCCAGCTCTGCAACCAGGAATTACTTCAGGCTGTGCTTGAGGGACCATATGGAACCCCAGTCGCCCTGGTGCCCTACCCACTAATATAGCTTTGAGGCCCGTTTGATTTGTGTGTGTGTGTGTGTTTTTGGGGGGGTCACACCCGGCAGTGCTCAGGGGTTACTCCTGGCTCCATGCTCAGAAATTGCTCCTGGCAGGCACGGGGGACCATATGGGACGCCGGGATTCGAACCGATGACCTTCTGCATGAAAGGCAAACGCCTTACCTCCATGCTATCTCTCAGGTCCCCCCGTTTGATTTTTTTTTTTAAGTAAAGAGGGGGAGGTGTAGGGGAGTTAATGCAGACTAGAAAAAGTTCTGTGCCTGGAGCTAGGGATCCAAATGTTGAGCAGGCCTGAGGACTTCCCACTAGTTTTCATAGGCTCAGGGACCAAGACTATAAAAGACCGTAGCAATAGAGAGAATGGTATATGATGCTGAGCACATAAAGTCTTCGCTCCGGGGCTCCTTGGCACGCTTTATCCAAGCTGGATGGGGGCTTCTTCGCCTCACAGCCAGACCTCTCTGCAGATTGCAAGTTCACCTGCCACTACCGTTGCCGCGCACTGGTCTGCTTGGATTGCTGCGGACCCCGGGATCTGGGCTGGGAGCCGGCGCTGGAACGGGACACGAATGTGGTGAGCCAGGAGGGCCTGGGAGGCTCAGAGGGCAAGGCAGGGAGGCACAAGGGAGCTGGCCAAACCTTACTAAGGCTTTCCAGAGGGTCGCCAGGGCTTTACATGTCAACACATGCGGTGGCAGAGTGGGGTTAGGGGCCGGAGAGATAGCATGGAGGTAGGTAGGGCGTTTGCTTTGCATGCAGACGGAAGGTGGCTCGATCCCTGGCATCCCATAGGGTCCCCGCTTGAGCCTGCCAGGAGTGATTTCTGAGTGTAGAGCCAGAAGTAACCCCTTAGTGCCACTGGGTGTTGTCTAAAAGAGCCAAAAAGAAAAAAAGAAATGACTCCTGGCAGGCTAGGGGACCCTGTAGGATATGCCAGGGATTGAGCTGGGCTTGGCTGTTGTACAAGGTACATGTCCTACCCACTGTGCTATTCTGGCCCCAGGATCGGAAAATATTTTTCTGTAAAGGTTTCAGGTAAACTCTGTTATCCGTGGGGCCAGAGAAATAGCATGGAAGTAGGGCGTTTGCTTTGCATGCAGAAGGACGATAGTTTGATCCCTGGCATCCCATATGGTCCCCTCCCTTGAGCCTGCCAGGAGCAATTTCTGAGCGTAGAGCCAGGAGGAACCCCTAAGCACAGCCAGGTGTGACCCAAAAATCCAAAAAAAAAAAAAAAAAAAAAAGTGGGTTAATTCTTAACTTTGCATAAGGGCTCTAAAGCAGGGGTCCTCAAACTTTTTAAACGGGGCCAGTTCACTGTCCCTCAGAGGGTCTGACTATAGTAAAAACAAAACTTATGAACGAATTCTTATGCACACTGCATAGATCTTATTTTGCAATGAAGAAACAAAACAGATACAAATACAGTATGTGGCCCGCGGGCCATAGGTGCCAGGAAGACTCATTGACCACTTTGCCTGGCATCCCAGCTCGGAGCCTCTGAGCTGCTCGGATCGCGCATGTGCAATCCTAGACCCTTCCCGCACCCGCGGGGGCGGGGCTTGTTGGCCACGCTGGTGCACATGCGCTCTCGCTCCCACCTGTTCCCCCCCCCACCATTTCCGGGGAGGTGGGGCCTTGCGAGGCGGAGTTTACAGTTGAGCCTCGTAATCTGATTGGCCGGTGAAGTCATGCCAGAAGGCGTGGCTTGGATTAAGACCCCGCCTTCCGTCCCGGCATCCTTTGCGTGAGCGTGACTTAAGCCTTCGAGCCTGGCTGCCTACGTTTCAGTGTTGTAACGGTTACCGCGGGGTGGGGCTGGCGTGCTTGGCGCCTGCGCGCACTCTCCCGCGCACGCGCACTCGCGTCCACGCAGGCGTCCGGGGCGGTGGTTGCAGCCGGGTGCAGGCGCGCGGGTGGCTCGGCGGGTGGTTGCAGCGACATGGGCGAGACGGACGCCGCTGGCACGCCGGCTTTCGAGATGACCTGGAGCAGCACGACCAGCAGCGGCTACTGCAGCCAGGAGGACTCGGACTCGGAGCTCGAGCAGTACTTCACGGCCCGCACCTCCCTGGCGCGGAAGCCGCGTCGAGAGCAGGTGGGGGGCCGGGCAGGGCTTGGGGTCTGGCTGCTCGCCTCCTCCAGCTGCTCCCCCCCCCACCGGTTGGACCAGGGGTGCCCCTTCCTGGGTTTGGGGGGGGCTGAACCAGGGGGTGCCCCTTCCTGGGCTTGGGGGGCTGAGCCAGGGGGTGCCCCTTCCTGGGCTTGGGGGGCTGAACCAGGGGGTGCCCCTTCCTGGGTTTGGGGGGCTGAACCAGGGGGTGCCCCTGCCTGGGTTTGGGGGGCTGAACCAGGGGGTGCCCCTTCCTGGGTTTGGGGGGGCTAGAGAGCTGGAAGGGGTGCTCCCTGGCTGGTCTCAGGACTATATCTGGAGTGCCAGGGGTTGAAACCCCCCCCCCAATTGGTGACATGCATGCATGGCCAGCACCCTAACTGCTTGCTCCATGGCCCCATAGCTTGAAAAAGAAAATTGGAACCCCCTGAGAGTCAAACCCCCAAACCAACTGCGCAGTCTGGATGGAGCACGCCCTCTCTATTTCCGCCTTTGGGGCGCTGCCACCACCCCCACCCCTTTTTCTGGGGGGGACCAGGAGGAGGAAATGGATTGGAGAGGGAGAGGGAGGTCTCGTGAGGCCTCCTCGGGAATCGAGAATGAATTGCGTTCAGGAGGGAGACCTAGGAAGGGGCCCACTCCCTCTCCCCCCATGTGCACCCCTGAAAGTTGCCCCAGCAGCTCTGGGCCCCAACCAGCTAGCTGATGGAACTGGGAGATCCTGAGTTCCCTTCAGGGGCACATATACCAAGATTGGAGTTGACCTGAGGAAGAAAAAAAAAAAAAACTTGGTAATGGCTGGGGAAGAAACATTACGTTTCATTAATTTTTGGTGTTTGGGCTACACTCGGTGGCGCTCAGGGGTCACTCCTGGCTTTGTGCTCAGAAATCGCTCCTGGCGGGCACGGGGGATTTGAACCACCCTTGGTCCTGGTAGGCTGCTTGCAAAGCAAACGCCCTAGTGTTGTGCTATCTCTTCGGCCCCAAAACATTAGATTTTAAATTATGAGCATCAGGAGCATTTTACTCACCTGGGTGGAGAGAGTTAAATTGTAAAAATCCGACGTCTTCAAGTGGGAGGGAGCTTCTGATCAGGACTCTGGTGATGATAGGGACAGCTGTTCGGTGCCTTTTGGTTTATCCCATATCAGGGATAGCTGTACTATGTGCTTTGAATGTGACTGCCAGGATCAAGATAGCACATGCATGGACTGGACTACTTGGAAAGAGAGATAGGATGAGGTAAAACTCAGTATACCTGGCAGCAGTGGGCAGCATTCCTTACATACATCGTGTAAAAGGAGTGGTGGATGGTTTTTAGATGTAATATCTTTTTCTTTTTCTGTTTTTTTTTTTTTTGGGGGGGGCGGCGGCACTCAAGGGTTTACTTCTGGCTGTGCACTCAGAAATCACTCCTGGCAGGCTCTGATGCTAGAGATCGAAACTGGTTGTCCCTGTGCAAGGCAAACTCCCTACGCGCTGAAAGCTATTACTCCAGCCCCTTTGGTGGAAATTCTGTACTCAGTGTTTTGGTTTTTGTTGTGTTTTACTTGGGGCAGGGGCTTTTGGGTCATGCCCAGTGTTGCTAAGGGTCATTTCTATCTCTGCACTCAGGGATCATTTCTATTTTGTTTTTGTTATTTTGGGGCTACACCTGCTGACACTCAGGTTACTTCTGGCTCTGCTCTCAGAAATCACTCTTGGTGGTGGTGGGAGACCATTTGGGAGGCCGGAGATAGAACCTGGGTTCACTGCATGCAGAGCAAATGCCCTCCCTGCTGTGCTATCTCTCCAGCCCCAGGGATCATTTCTGGAGAACCATATTCTGGAAATCTAACTCTGTTGTGCTCTAACTATCATGCAATCTGTCTGGCCCAATATATTCTTATTTTTCATTTTTTGGGCCACACCCACTAGTGCCTAGATACGTGTGGCCTAAAACACCTGGCTCTGATCTCATAGATCACTCCTGGCAGGGCTCAGGAGACCAAATATGGTGTTGGGAATCAAACTTGGGTTGCTGTGTTATTGCTCAGACCCCAAAATTCTATACTTGGGCCGGAGAGATAGCATGGAGGTAAGGTGTTTGCCTTTCATGCAGAAGAATGGTGGTTCGAATCCCGGCATCCCACATGGTCCCCCGAGCCTGCCAGGAGCGATTTCTGAGCATGGAGCCAGGAGTAACCCCTGAGTGTTGCTGGATGTGACCCAAAAATCAAAACAAAACAAAAAAAATTTCTATACTTTAGAAACTTGTCCCAAGGTCGCTGGAGCACATGTATGCATTCAAGAGTCCCAGGTTCACTCCCCAGCATTGCAGCCAATATCAAGTTAGCTCCAGGTTTGGATGTATGGTTCTGAATGTGACTGACTTCGTTATTGAGGCCTATTTTCCTAATGGGGAATAGGTGAGAAAACTATGTAAGATACTAACCAGAGTGGACTAGAGTGATAGCATAGCCGTAAAGCGTTTGCCTTGCATGCGGCCGATCTAGAACCGACCTGGGTTCTATGTCTGGTATCCCATGGTCCCCCGAGCCTGCCAGGAGCGATTTAAGTGATCCCTGAGCTCAGAGATAGGTGTTAATTCTGAGATATGAGTAAACCAAGTGTGGCTATCCCCACCCAAAAAAAGGAGGGGAATAAGTTAATATCTCTGTACCCAGCCTGTTCTGCATAAAGATTTCTCTTTGCCTTGCTCTGGTGCTAGTCTGCTTGGCTTTTCTCCACAACTCATCTGCCCATCCTGTAAATCATTTCCTGCTGGGCATTCTCTGTTGCTCCAACCCCTCAGGCCCCTTCAGCTCTCAGTAAAACACCTTCTAACACATTTCCCATTTTCCCAGTTCTATATTTGTTCTTATTCAACTTGCAAGGTTTCTCAATGTCTCTAACACAGGTTTTGATAGCATTTTTACTTACGGCTCTGTTCCATCCAGAACTTTTTGGAAACTTGAAGCAAATGGGTTTTAGTTTCCACAATACTTTCTACTGCAGAACCATTTTCCTGAGACATTGAGCTGTAAATTCTACTACCTTCTGCCCTCACCCATCCTCCCCATCCTTCCCCATCAGTCAATTTAAGCTTCCAGGGCAACAGTCAGGAAGAAGTTGAGCTCGGAATAGGGCAAAAAGCTTATTCCGCAGGAGATCTTTGGGTGGGAACTCCTCTGGAACTCTGCCATTGGTCAGCAGTGATCTCAGCTCCCGGTGACACTCCCATTCCCACTCAGGCCCATCTGACGTCAACAGGAAGTAATAAGGCTGATGTAATGGGCCCAGAAAGGTCTTTAGAAATTAACTCAAAATTCCGGCTTTGCTGGCCCCTACTCCACCCTTCCCTTCCGTTCCCTTCCCTTCCCACCCCACCAGAATATTCCAGTCCTGGGAGAGTGGGCCAAGGGCTGAATGGTGGAGCTAAAATCTTTGGGCTTAGCTGCCAGACAGCAGGGAGGAAGTGCTGAAGCCACTTGCTTGGCATTTGGGACAGTTTCTCCCAGGCGACTGTGTGGCAGCCTATGTACCTCTCTCTGACAGATTGGATCCTGGCCTGAAGCTGAAGCTGCCTTCTTTTGTTTGTGTGCGTAGCTTGAGCCAAAGTTGAATGACTTGTCTGTCTGAATGGTTTCCTCACTGTGTCTGAGACACACCGGGCTCACCCCTTGTCCCTCATTAAGGGGAATTAACATTGTAGAGGTTTTGTTCTTCCTTTCCTCCTCCTCCGTGGGTGTGTGTTGGGGGGGCTCCGGATCTCTCAGGAGGCTTTGCTGGGGTGGAGAAGCCAAGTGCACTGTCTTCTCCAGGACACACCCTCCTATAAGACTGGGTCAGTTGTGCAGTACAGAAATGATTTTACAATAAAGGAGTTCTCTCTCATCCTTCCCTGGCCCTTGATCTTGAGCCTCCGGTTGCCTTTTATGTATCATGAGAGCCACACCCCTTGCTGAGGAGGCCCCAGACAGGCGGAGAAGAAAGAAAGCAAAGTGTCTCTTTACCATGCAGGACCAGAAGCATAGGTTCTCATCAGGTCTGGCACTTCGTTATCAGTTTCCAAAGTTTGCGTGTGCCCCTCCCCCCAGTTCTCACCTCTCAGACTGAAGCCTGCCTCGCAGTACAAGGAGTTCCTCAAGGGCCCCCTCTATGCCTGTGCTCCCCTTCTTTCAGGATGAGCCAGTGCCATGGGAGACCCCTGACCTTTCTTCGGCTGAGATTGAGCAGAAGATCAAGGACTACAATGGGCAGATCAACAGCAACCTCTTCATGAGCCTGGTGAGTTAAAGCCAGAAAAGAGGTGCAGTGAGGGACAGGAACACGGTTGTATGCCTGTCATCCAGTGGCCTACTTGGAAGTGACCTTGGCTGAACCCAACTAGTGACTTCTGTACTTTCACCTGGAACCCAAGTGCTCTGGGGGTTCAGGGTGTTGCTAATCTGACACAGCTAGGGGCTGGGGTGATAGTTCAAAGGGTAGGGCATTTACCTTGTACTCAGCCAAGTTCCATCCCGGCACCCCCTATGGTCCCCTGGGCACTGCCAGAAGTGACCCTGGAGCACAGAGCCAGGAGTAACCCATGGTCACCTTCGGTCGTGGTCCAAACACAAAACAATAAATAACCTCTCACAGTTCACCTGGAACCTGGTCTTACTGAGTGTCTCCCTCTCTTCAGAACAAGGATGGCTCCTTCACAGGCTTCATCAAGGTGCAGCTGAAGCTCGTGCGTCCGGTTTCTGTGCCCTCCAGCAAGAAACCACCCTCCTTGCAAGACGCCCGCCGGGGCACGGTGCGGAGCACAGCTGTGAAGCGTCGGACCTCCTTCTACTTGCCCAAGGATGCGGTCAAGCACCTTCATGTGCTTTCCCGCACGCGCGCACGAGAAGTCATTGAAGCCCTGCTGCGCAAGTTCATGGTGGTGGATGACCCCCGCAAGTTTGCCCTCTTTGAACGGGCAGAGCGCCACGGCCAAGGTGGGCTTCCGGCCAATCCCGTTCTGCTGTGATGGGTTATGCACATGCTCATGTGCCTGGAGGGGCCGAGGGGACGGTCCGGAATAACAGACACTCCCTTCTTCTCGCCTGGCCTTCAGTGTACCTCCGGAAACTGTCCGATGCTGAGCAGCCCTTGCTGCTGCGTCTCCTCGCCGGACCCAGTGAGAAGGCCCTTAGCTTCGTCCTGAAGGAGAATGACTCTGGGGAGGTGAACGTGAGTACATAGCCATGCTTCTCTTCCTTTTTAGGGTGTGGGGTTGGTTCACACCCAGTGTTTCTCAGGGTTTACTCGTGATTCATCACTCAGATCACTCCTGGCAATGCTCTGGGAAATATATGGAGTACCAGAGATTGAACCTAGGTCTGCTACATGCAAGGCAAGTGCCCTACCTGCTGTATTTTCACTCCAGTACAAGCCATCCACTTGCCACTATCTGGACCTAAAGAAGAAATCCCTTAGAATCCTTTCCAAGTCTCGGGGCCAGAGAGATAGCATGGAGGTAGAGCATTTGCCTTACATGCAGAAGGACGGTGGTTCGAATCCCAGCATCCCAGATGGTCCCCCGAGCCTGCCAGAAGTAACCCTTGAGTGCTGCCGGGTGTGACTCAAAAATAAAACCAAAAAAAAAAAAAAAAAAGCCTTTCCAAGACTGTGAACCTCAAAGGAAAAGTGAAGCTTCTAGGCCACTCCACTCCTGACAAGTTCTAAGACCTGTCTTTTCTTTCTTCCCACAAACCCAGGAGTTGGGAAGATAATATAATACAGGGGTTAAAGAACCTGTCTTGCATGCAGCTGACTCTGTTGATTCCCTAGTATCACATATGGTCCCCCAGCATTACTGAAAGCAATCCCTGAGCAAGAAACCAGCACAGCAGGGTGTAGCCAAAGCCCTCCCACCACTACCACAAAAAAGTATAATGGCGCCCAAGAGGACATGTCTTTTGTTTGTGTTTGGTTTGAGGCAACACCTGACCATGTTCAGGGATCACTTCTGGAAGTGCTTAGAGGACCATATGGGATGCCAGGCATTGAACCTTGGTTGGCTGCATGCAAGGCAAAAACCCTACCCCTACCGTCTCTACTATCTATCACTCTAGTGCCTTTGCCAATGCAGAAAAGTCCTCAAAAGATGCAGGAGATTGTTATCATGGTGGTTCGAGGCTAGATCAAAGCCACACAGATGGCCCAACATATTGTGGCAGCTTTCCTTCAAGCGTCAAGGTTCTTTGGGGTTTTTTGTTTTGTTTTGCATCAAGGCTTTTTTTTTTTTTTTTTTTTTTTTTGGTTTTTGGGTCACACCCGGCGGTGCTCAGGGGTTACTCCTGGCTGTCTGCTCAGAAATAGCTCCTGGCAGGCACGGGGGACCATATGGGACACCGGGATTTGAACCAACCACCTTTGGTCCTGGATTGGCTGCTTGCAAGGCAAACGCCACTGTGCTATCTCTCCGGGCCCTTGCATCAAGGCTTTTTAATGGACACCTCTGATTCCAAAGTATTGAGTCTTTGAACCAGAAATATGCATAGACTCTGTGGGCGTGACTTGTCCTCAGGAAACTGGAGCCTGTGATATAGACCTCTCCAGAATGTAACTGCCTTGTTCTGTGGGCTTTGTTTTATCTTTGGACCATTGTCAGGAGTCCTAGCACAGATAATTCAGACAAGAACCTGATATCAAGGGTCAGAGCTATAGCACAGTAGGTAGGGCATTTGCCTTGCATACGGCTGACCAGGTTTGATTCCCAGCATCCCATATGGTCCCCTGAGATGGCCAGGAACTATTTCTGAGCGTAGAGTCCGGAGTAACCCCTGAGTGCTGCTGGGTGTGGCCCATAAACAGATATCAGCTAGATAGATAGTACAGTGCAGGGGCGGGAGAGATAGCATGGAGGTAAGGCGTTTGCCTTTCTTTCTTTTGGTTTTTGGGCCACATCCGGTAACGCTCAGGGGTTACTCCTGGCTATGTGCTCAGAAATCACTCCTGGCTTGGGGGACCATATGGGACGCCAGGGAATCGAACCTCGGTCTGTCCTAGGCTAGCGCTGGCAAGGCAGACACCTCACCTCTAGCGCCACCACGCCAGCAGGCGTTTGCCTTTCATGCAGAAGGATGGTGGTGGTTTGAATCCCGGCATCCCATATGGTCCCCTGTGCTTGCCAGGGGCGATTTCTGAGCATAGAGCCAGGAGTAACCCCTGAGTGCTACCGGGTGTGACCCAAAAACCAAAAAAAAAAAAAAAAAAAAGAAAAGATAGTACAGTGCATAGCGTGCTTGCCTTGCACACAACTGTCTCAGATATTTTTTGTTTGTTTTTGGGGCCACACCCAGTGATGCTCAGGGGCCACTTCTGGCTATTCGCTCAGAAATCGCTCCTGGCTTGGGGCACCATTTGGGATGCCAGGGGATCGAATTGCAGTCTGCTCTAGGTCAGCCACATTCAAGGCAAACGCCATACCGCTGTGCCACCGTTTTGTCCCTAGCTGTCCTAGATTTTATTTCTGGCCTCCCATATGGTCCCTGAAGAAATGCCAAGAGTGAACCATGAGTGTTGTCGGACATGGTCATAAAACAGGAATAAGCAAAATGACAGATCCTCTTAGGTCATTTTCGGGTGGGGAGTGCAAGGGGAGCAGTGGTAGGTGTTTGAGGCTACACCTGGTGATTCCTAAATGCAGAGCCGGGAGTAAGCCCTGAGCACTGCCACTTGTGACCTCAAAACAAACAAAATACAGTATGTAAGGAGGCACTTGCCTTGCATGGGACCAAACTCAGGTTCAATCCTAGCATTGCATATGGTCTCCTGTGCATACCAGGAGTAAGCTCTAAGCACCGCCAGGTGTGGCACAAAATAAAAAAAGAGGGGCTGGAGAGATAACATTGTGGTAGGGCGTTTGCCTTGCAAGCAGCTGATCCAGGATGGATGTGGTTCGAATCCCAGCAGCCCATATGGTCCCCTGTGCCTGCCAGGAGCTTTCTGAGTGCAGAACCAGGAGTAACCCCTGAAGCGCAGCCAGGTGTGACACCCCCCCCCCCCAAACACACACACACACACACACACACACACACACACACACACACGCAAAATTAAAAATATGAGATCCCCTAAACTCCCATTTTGCTGTGTAATCATTATGCTCCAATTTTTGAAGCGCAGCCAGGTGTGACCACACACACACACACACACACACACACACACACACACACACACACACACAATTAAAAATATGAGGTCCCCTAAACTCCCATTTTGCTGTGTAATCATTATGCTCCAGTTTTTGGGATGGGCCACTGTAACCTCTGTCCCTTCCTGCAGTGGGACGCCTTCAGCATGCCCGAACTGCACAACTTCCTGCGCATCTTGCAGAGGGAGGAGGAGGAGCACCTTCGACAGATTCTGCAGAAGTATTCCTATTGCCGAAAGAAGATTCAAGAGGCCCTGCATGCCTGCCCCCTGGGGTGATTGCTTGTACCCCTGGTGGAAGAAGGGGAGCAGGCAGCGCCAACGGCATGCCGTGTGAATGTGACAGGGCCCTGGTGGCCTGAAGAATGAGTGTGCATGGAGGCCCTCTCACTGGGGAACGAGCGCAGTGAACAGAAGGGGCTGGCCCTGTGTCCACCGGTGGGTGTAGCAGATCAAGGTGCTGCACTCTTCAGCCCTTGTGTACCAACCAGGTCAGGGTGGGCCAGGGTTATCCTGGGAAGCTGCTCCAGGCAGCAAGGGTAAAGCAGACAGAAATATCCTTAATTTGTATCTCAGATACAACATTCTGGGAGACTACAACACAGTGGGATTATGTTTGCAGGGAGCAGGGAAAAGTTTGTTTTGGTCTTGGATGGAGGGGCAGTGAGAGTAAAGCCAGGGGGTGAGTCAGGATAAGGCTGGCACCAAGAAGCGTCTCACTGGGCCAGAGAGCTAGTACAGGGGGTAATGTCCTTGCCTTGCTTATGGCCAGCTCTAGTTTGTTTGGTCCCTGGCACTGCTCTGCCAAGAATGATTCCTGAGCATAATTGGGGTTGCCCCCCCTCCAGCTTTTTTTTATTCGACGTCTTGGTTTTCCTCTGCAGTGTCCTGTCTCCTACTAACACCCTAGGGCCAGGGATCACTGACCTAAAGTGCACAGTAGTGCCTCAATGCCTCCCAGGAGGGTGTCCTGGGCCAGGTCTGTGCCTTGCTTGCCAGCCAAAGTCATGTTTTATTCCCTCAAGTATTTTTGATGATGTGTGCGAATGTGTAATAGTTTGTGGCCTCAGCTGAATGCCTCCTGTGGGGAAGGGGGTGGGGGTAACAGTCATCATCAGGGGATGGGGCCTGAGAGATTTGGCTCAATAAAGATTTAACTATACTCTTGCCTTTTAAGTATGTACATTCAGATATACACTCAGATACAGGTTCCCTCTCATGCCAGTGGCTGCCATGACAACATTGTTGCAGTAACCATTGGACTAATTTATGAAGAATGTAGCATAGGATGGGAATTCAGTCTTCTCCCAAGCACATGCAAAGGGAGCACCCTACCCACTGTACTGCTCCAGCCCCAGCATTTTGTTGATTTTGAAAAGGAGACAATCCCTATACTATCTGGCCTCCAAATTCCTTCATTTCTTTAGATTAGATTTGATTTGAAGTTGGCAGTCTGATAGGGGTCCCTTGGCAATAGTTTGTCAGGAATATGACAAAACCAAAAAGGGATTTAAAAGATGCTCCTGCCAGGATGGAATGATAGTACAATGAGTTCCCAGCATCTTATATGGTCCCCTGAATCTACCAGGAGTATTCCCTGAGCAAGCCCTGATCATTTCTGAGTATGACCCAAAATAAAAAGGAGTTCCTGCCACTATCCCATACACCCTTCCTCCGGAGGATGCAATAAAAACAAGTTCAGGGGGCCAAAGTGACAGTGGGTAGCTTGCTGGCCTTGCCTATGGCGGCTGTGGTTTTCTCCCTGGCACTGTACACACTGCCCTGAGAACCATCAGAAACGATCCCTAAGCAGAGCCAGAAGCAAGCACTGTTCACAAATGAGTGTGGCCCAAACATCCCCACCCTACCCCCAAAAAATACAAAGGCCTGATAAGACTGCAATGAGGGGCAAGGCTAGAGAAATAATATACCAGGTAGGGTGCTGTGTCGCATATGGCCATCCACAGAGAGCACACCAGGCGTAATTGAGAATTCTGAGTGCAAAGCCAGTAGTATCTTTTGAATGTTGCTGGGTATGAACCAAAGACCAAAAAAAGGGCTAGAGAGATCAACGGTTAAATTAGCACCCCACTGACTACAATCTGAATTTCCAGGAGGGTATATGAACTGCATTCCCCTACTTCTGAAACTACCAGAGGTCACTCTTGAGGACAGTGCCAGGGTGCACAGTGAAGCCAATCCTCCCCTCTGTAAAAAAAAAAATATAAATGAGCTTAATGGGCAGAGTATATGTTTTGCTTTCAGGAAGCCTGAGTTCAATGCATGACACCACATTGTTACTGAGTGCAACCAGAATTGATCCCATACACCGAGCCTGAAGTAGCCCTTGATTTAGTTGTGGACCCAGAAGAAAAGATTATAAATGAAAAACTCAAAACTCGTCGTTTCCCCTTGACTAAGACTTAGTTTTGAATTGGGAATAGCCTGAGGCAACTTAGAAAAGACCTATAAAATCAGCTTTGCCAAAGTAAGCCCCGCACTCTTATTTAGCTTTGCCCTCATCCTAACTTAGGATGTACAATTCTTTCCCCATCGCCAAATTTTGAATCACACTCAGGGGCTGCTCCTTGCTCTGCTTAAGGTCTCTCCCAGTAGTGTGCAAGGGCAGGGAGGAAAACCATCAGTCCATCAGTGCCTGCATTGAACCTGGGACTCCCTCTCACATGCAAATCATGCAGTAAAGCCCTTAAACCATCTCTCTCTCTCTCATTTTGGTGCCTCACCCAGCAATTCTCAGGGCTTATTTATGGCTGTGAAGTACAGTCACTCCTAGCAGGAACACATATAGTGCTGGGGACCAAACCCAGGTTGGCCACATGCCAGGCCAGTGCTTTGACTCCTTAAGCCATCTCCAAATCCTTTGACTTTAGGGAGTTCTTTAGCCAAACTCCCTAAAATATATATTGTGCTAGTTTTTGGCCACACCCAGTGGTGTTCAGGCATGACGCTTGGCCCTGCACTCAGGATCACACTTGGCAGCTTCAGGGAACCACAGAAGAGTGTCAAAGATGGCACCCACACCAGCCCCATGCAAGGCAAAATAAATGCCCTACCTGCTGTACTATCACTCCAGCCCACCTCCCAAAATCATTCCATACGAGGATAGACAAGGAATTTAGGAACCTATGTCTAGAACTTGAATGCCTATGAGAATCTTTAATATCCATAAGATCTTATGCAGACTTCTCTGGAGGCACATCTGGGGCAAGCAAAGTTGTGAGCAAAACAAGATGGCACTACCCAGATTTCTTCCCCACACATGAAGCAACAACAACAACAACAAAAAATTAGGGTTTAGGGGCACAGCGGTAGGGCATTTTGCCTTACACGCGGCTGATCCAAGGTCATCCCATAGGGTCCCCCGAGCCAGGAGTAATGATTTCTGAGCACAGGGCCAGGAGTAACCCCTGAGCATCACAAGGTGTGGCCCCAAAACAAAATAACAACAACAAAAAAAAACAACAAAAAAGCGTTTAACTAGAATGAGGTCTGAATCTGATCTCATCATGCGGCCAGTCCTGCAACGAAACCCTAAACTGATCCCCAGGCCGTACAGGGGGCTCGAACTTATGACCTCCGCACCAAGCCAGCCAGCCAGCCAGCCAGCCAGCCAGCCTGTAAACACTCGGAAGCTTCCAGAGTCGCATCAGACCGCCGAGACAGAGCGTCTAGAGGGGAACCTAACGTCCCGCAGTGCCTGCTGGGATGCCTGGCACCGAGAACGCCTATTGGTCCGTTTTGACAGATGGACGCGAGAAGCGGCCAATCAGTGCGGGGAGCGTGCGGAAGCGGAAGTGAAGTTTCCGTGGAGACGGAGGAGCCAGCGGAAGAAGGCGGCGGCGCACCTGCGAGCGGAGCAGAGCGGATCGGAGCCCAGCGGAGCCGAGCGGAGGCCTGGCCGGGCATGGCGGCGCCCACGGCCCTGTGAGAGCGTCGCGGCCGCTGGGGGGGCCCCGCCATGCGCCGGCGGCCCTGATATGGGCGCCAGCGGCTCCAAGGCTCGGGGCCTGTGGCCCTTCGCTTCGGCGGCCGGGGGCGGCGGCCCGGAGGCGGCGGGCGCGGAGCAGGCTTTGGTGCGGCAGCGCGGCCGGGTCGTGCCCCCGTTCGTCTTCACGCGCCGCGGGTAAGGACGGTGGGGCGGCCGGGCACCCCCTCCGGCAGCCCCGCACCCGAGCCGGGACGCTCCCGGTAGCAGACGGGAGCCCCCCGGGGCCTGCAGGAACCCGGGATCGGGCACGGTGCAATGGTGCCCTGCTGCCCCGGCTGCACCTAGGCGTGCCCCAAGGCGAAGGGTTTGCTCTGGGCAGCTCCTCTGCACCCTAAAATTACAACGTCAGGTTTCCCTGGTGTCCTGGCTGCACCTAGGGATGTCCCAAAGGAAAGGGATTTTGTTCTGGGCAGCCCTCTGCACCCCTTCGCTTCAAATACGCCTCCCTAAAATGACAATGTCAGGACCTCTTAGGGTTTCCCTGCTGCAGCTAGGCATGCCCCAAGGGGAAGGGGGTTTGCTCCGGGCAGCTCCTCTGCACCCTTCGCTTAGAATAAGCCCCCCTAAAATTAAAAGGTCAGGACCTCTTATGGTTCCTACTGGTGCTCTGGCTGCACCTAAGGATGCCCTAAGGGAAAGAGTTTGTTCTGGACAGTCCCTCTGCACCCTTCCCTTCAAAGAAGTTTCCCTAAAATGAAAACGTCCAGGCCGGAGAGAAGGTATGAAGATAGGGCATTTTTGCCTTGCATGCAGAAGGATGGTGGTTCGAATCCCAGCAGCATCGCATAGGGTCCCCCACCCCTGAGCCTGCCAGGAATGATTTCTGAGTGTAGAGCCAAGAGGAGCGCTGCTGAGTGTGACCAAAACTAAAAACAAAATGAAAACATCAGGGACTCTTATGGTTGCAGACTGCAGAGAAAGACTCCCGAATAACCCCTCCCTCCCAAGTTCTTTCCAGGGGAGAATTCTGACCCATAGTTTGGGCTGTTTTCAGTCCCTCAACTGTGGAGGGGTCAGACTGCAGAAAGTGTTGGGGATGGGGCCTGCAGGGAAAGCCCACCATCGTCTTCTAGGTTTGTTCTTCAGATCCAGAAAGCTGGCCACCCACCCTCTTTCCTCCAGCATCCCAGGGCGGAACACTAGATCGGCCTTCCCATGGTGTGTGCCCCCACTCCCTGTGATGCTGGCGATTTGGCTCCTGATATACCAGAGAAATCTAATAGTGGCAGTTAGGTCACTATTTGTCCTGGGGTGGTTGCAGGGAAAGTTGAGCTTTTTTTCCCTCTTAATGTTTCGGTGTTCTAACTCAGATATCTGCTATCTCAGACTTTGGCCCTGGACCAGTAATCTCTGTCCTTGTTTGCCTTACTGGGAATCTATCCCAGGGTCTGACACATGCTAGGCAAGTGCTCCGTCATTGAGTTTCACCAGAGGCTCATGAGCCAGCAGTGACTTCTGGAAGGAGACCAATATGACCTGACCAGGCCACCATCCTTTTCGTTCATGAAAGCACTGGTGAAGGCAAGAGTATGATGTTGGAGTGATTCCTTCTTTTGTTTTGAGGCCACACCCAACAGTGCTTAGGGATCTCTCCTGGCGGGTCTCAGACCATTTGTGGTGCTGAGGAAATTGAACCTTGGCTACAAGTAGAGCAAGCCCCGGAGTGGTCCGTTGAACTGAATAAGTCAGTGATTAGAACTATTGTGACTGGGCCGGAGCAATAGCAGAGCAGTAAGGCATCTGCCTTGCACGCAGTCAACACAGGACAGACCCCGGTTCGAATCCTATATGGTCCCCTGAGCCTGCCAGGAGTGACTTCTGAGCACAGAGCCAGGAGTAACTCCTGAGCAATGCTGGGTGTGAGTGACCCAAAAACAAGAAAACAACTAACTTGACTGCTTGCACAGTGGGCTCTGATATGACTTCTCTTGGGTTTGATAGAATAGACTCTCATCAGCCACTACTACTTTTCCTACTTCATTCTAATAGGCCCCCAAACTCTTTTTTTATTTTGTTTTTGTTTTGGGGTCACACCCAGCAGCGCTCGGGGGTTACTCCTGGCTCTATGCTCAGAAACCGCCCCTGGCAGGCACAGCGGACCATGTGGGATGCTGGGATTCGAACCACTGTCCTTCTGCATGAAAGGCAAACGCCTTACTTCCATGCTATCTCTCCGGCCCCAGACCCCAAACTTTTTTTTTTTTGGGGGGGGGGTCACACCCAACAGTGCTCAGGGGTTATTCCTGGCTCCATGCTCAGAAATTGCTCCTGGCAGGCATGGGGGACCATATGGGACGCCGGGATTTGAACTGATGACCTGCATGAAAGGCAAACGCCTTACCTCCATGCTATCTCTCCAGCCCCTCAGACCCCAAACTCTTAAGCAGGAGATTCTCCAGGCTTACTTTCCACCCTTCCTCCAAGGTTGTTCCTCTCTATGGGGGTGTGTGCACTTTCCTCTGGTCTGTGGCATTGGCCATGGCCAGGTGTAGGGCTCCTGCCCAGCCTTTTCACCTCTTCCTCTGTACAGCTCCATGTTTTATGACGAGGATGGGGATTTGGCTCACGAGTTCTATGAGGAGACAATCGTCACCAAGAATGGGCAGAAGCGGGCCAAGCTGAGGCGAGTGCATAAGAATTTGATTCCTCAGGTGAGGGGCTAGGTTAATATTAGATCATAGATCTTACGTTGTGGGGTATACTGTCATGTTGGGGATATGTGGGGGGGTGCTTTGGAGGGACACAAGGCTTCCTCAAATAGGGGCCCTGAGGGCTGGAGTGGTCACAGCGATAAGGCATTTACCTTGCATGCAGCTGACCCAGGACAAATGCAGATTCGATCCCTGGCATCCTATATGGTCCCCCAAGCCAGAAGCAATTTCTGGGCACAAAGCCAGGAGTAACCCCTGAGCACTGCCAGTGTGCTTCCCCCCTCCCCCCAAAAAAGAAAAAAACAAAACAAACCAAAATATAATAATAGGGGCCCTGAGCTGACCCTTACTAGCCTCTTTTTCATGGCAGGGCATCGTGAAGTTGGAGACGCCCCGCATCCACGTGGATTTCCCTGTGGTCCTCTATGAAGTATGAACCTAGTGGGTAGCAGGAATGAGATTCCCCTGCCTCAACAAGAAAAACCCAGGCTCATGTGTGGCCTCCACCGAGGATCCTACTGGGGCTACAACCCTATCTAAACTCCATTGGCCTGGAACCCTCAGCTATGAATGGAATGGGCCTGCAGTGTTGGTTGGGTGTTGGCATACGAATGTGCAGACAAGAGGTGGCTGGCCTGGGCTACTGGTGGAATTACAGCTCACCTTCCCCAGCAATCCCTGCAAGGAGCATGGCAGTGCTGGTGAAAAATACCTGGTTCCTGGGCTCTTGCCTAGCCTGCTTTCTTCCAAACTTGCCTAGGGTCTAGCCCTGCGAGGGGCGACAGCACTTTACAAGCAAGGTCTGCCTTCTCCCAGCCTCTGGGCTGTGGGAGCTATACACAAGTGGGAGCTTCCTTTCCCTTGCTTTCCCTTTCCCCCCTTTGTCAGAGCGTTTCAGCCGTTTGCTACCTCGATTCCTCCTGTGTTAGACAGATGCTGGAGGCAGTGCAAGCTGGTTGTGCTGCCTGCCTGTTCCCACCTCCAGATGGACAGACAGTGGACTGGCTGTAAGAGGAGTAGACACTGTTGTGAAAGAGACTTTTCCTCCCATTCGGGACAGGGCTGTGGATGCCTGTCCCACCCTATCTATTCTGACCCACTTTGCACCAAGTTTCCCCACCCCACCCAAAAGAGGGGGCTGCCCCAATTGGCAGGAGACCCTCTACCACCCTGTGATGAGGGAAAGTACCTAAGGTTGATGCCAGTTACACTGAGGAGTCCACACTCCCCCTACCCCCTTATAGTCTCCCCACCCCTTCAGGATCAAAGAAAAGTTCTGCAGTCCCTGAGTAAGGACAGAAAGGAAATAACAAGCCTAAAAGGAATACTTCAAATGTGAAAGTTTGTAAATAGTTTAGTCCGTGATGTTGTTGGGGCAGAGTCTAATTTCTACATTGAAAAAATCTTTTTTTAAAACTTCCTTATTGTGCAAGCTCTGTGCTTCAGGAGTGAGGGAAATGGCTTGGGAAGATTGACCCTCAGTCTAGGAAGGCTGTTGTATTTTATGTTGTTTCAATAAAATGATTTGTAGACCCTGCATACCAAAGTGGCATCTTCTGAGATTGTGATGCCTGGTGTCTGACTCCCCTTGGCACCCCAGGTAGGGGCCTTGACGTCCAGGAGTCTGTCTGGAGGGTTAGCCTGAGCCCAGCCTGCAGCCATACCAGCTATGGCCACCATGTGGCAGTAGAATCGCATAGACCTCACTGCAGTCCCCGCGCCCTGAGATGTATGGACCATTCATTTGCCTATTGTGTTTATGTTTAGTACATGAGGACCTCTGGAATTGTTAAGGGGTCAGTAGGAATTGTCTCTACCTACTTGACCTCAGGTGCAAATGGACAGTTCTCTGGCCCCAAACAGTGTCAGATGAACCAAAAAGTCACAGCCCAGGGCTGGAGAGATAGCATGGAGGTAAAGCGTTTGCCTTGCATGCAGAAGGATGGTGGTTCGAATCCCGGCATCCCATATGGTTCCCGGAGCCTGCCAGGAGCGATTTCTGAGCGTAGACCCTGAGCACTGCCAAGTGTGACCTAAAAACCAAAAAAAAACAAAAAAAAAAGTCACAACCTGAATCCTGTAGATCTTGTTGGCCCAGTGGTATGTGGATAGCTGATTTTGCAGCCTCCTGCCAGGCTATCTGTGGATACCACAGCTGACTCACGGCTTTTGCTGTAGCTGACAAAGCTCAGCTGCCAATATTTCCCTCGGTCCCTACCACCCTTGATTTAACTTGCCCTACCACACCCCTACTCTGTCTTATATAGACATTGGACCCTCATCGGTCTAGCCCTTAGTCATCTGTTCAGTTATAGGTTGGGAGGAAGTCGTTCAGAGAAACAGACTTCAGGGTCTGAGAAGACCTTCCAGTCCTGTAGAGACCAAAACTTGTCCAATTCCAAGCAGAAACACGCTTTGCAGCCTGAACTCGGTTTCTTCTGTGGGGCACCTTCTATTCCTGATAAGATGCTCCACATAAGGTTCTGTCCGTCCGTCCGTCCCCCCCCCCCCCCCATAGTCTCCCTCTATTGGCTGCCTCACTGCTAGGTTCTTTGCGTCAGATGGCATCCCATCTGTCGCTACTGTCCTAGTTTGGGGAACTCCCTGTGTTGGATCTGCCCCAGCTGACCCCAAAGCTGGAAACAATGGGGATCAGGATAGTGCTCCCCCACTCCCTCCCAACTGGGCTGTGCTCACTTCCTTCCTGCTCGCTGCCTGAGGAAGTTCCCTGCCCTGGGACAGTCTGGCCTGGCCTTTGTTTCCCCAGGGGCCCCACCCTTAGAGCATCCAAGGCCTGTCCCTTGTGACAGGAATGCTGTGTCTAGATACTCCAAGGTGTGTCATACTTCTAGTTTTCCAACAGCCTCTGAAGAGGCCTGACATCAGGGAGGTGGGCCAGAAAGGTCTGGCAGGTGATTGGAGGTTGCAGTTATAGCCACACCTCTAGATAAGTCTGCTGGGGCCCTTCTGCAGCCCTCCCTGGGTCAAGAAACATTACAGAAACCCCTTTCCTCAGTCAGGTTGTAGGAGCCCCCCCCCCTTTACTCTGCAGTGAAATCCATTCAGGAATGGCCAGTATACTGCAAGAAAGCACCCTCCAGCCCCTGCCTAGCCACACCCATCAGCACTTTGCCCACTCAGCTACACTGCAACTTGGGACATATCCTCTCATTGGAAAAGTTGACGCAGTTCTCCCAACCCGCTTTTTTTTTTTTTTTGGTTTTTGGGCCACACCCCTTTGACGCTCAGGGGTTACTCCTGGCTATGTGCTCAGAAATCGCCCCTGGCTTGGGGGGACCATATGGGACACCGGGGGATCGAACCGCGGTCCGTTCCTTGGTAGCGCTTACAAGGCAGACACCTTATCTCCAGCGCCACCTTCCCGGCCCTCCCAACCCGCTTTTGGTTCCTTTCCTTCAACACCTGCTTGGGGAGCCCTCAACCATCCGCCTTCCTCCCAGCCCCCAAGCACCACGCTGGCCTTCGCTTCCTCTGGGGTAGGGAAGGTTGGAGAGCAAAGCCTCTGGGAGTCTCCACTCCCCCTGCAAAGAAGCAAAGGTTTGCAGAGAAGAGCAAACCTTTAATTATGGGTGCTGCGGGCTTGAGGAATTCTGGCACCTGAGCCCGAGTCCCACAGCCTTCCTGTCACCTGGGGTGGTGCACTGGCTGAGGCCTCACTCAGGAAGGGTGGGGAAGGCAGGCAGCCAACGGGGCATGCTGGAAGGAAACAGGGTCAAGGCAGTCTCCTCCTCCTCCTCGCCTGTTTCTGGCCCTTTCCTCTCGGAGGGGCAGCAGGAAGTGAGGAGAAAGGGTTGGGATGGGAGGCGGGAACCGGTGGGAGGAGATGGGCTTTATCAGGTCTGCCGTGGCTGCCCAGCGGGCAGCCGCTGATGCAAACACATTGGCAGCACAGCCTCGTTCCCAGCAGGAGGGAGGTCGCCAGGGCCGCCAGCACCCTGGGCCCACGAAGTTCCACGCAGGTGAGCCCAAGGCAAACTGCCCTGAGACCCCTAATGCTTTCACTGCTGCGCTCCCTCCCTCTCCTTGTCCTTTGGGACGCCTAGCCCCACACAAAGGAGCAAAGGAGCGAGCTAGTGGGGTGCATCTAGGCTAGGGGCATAGGTCTCCCCTGGCCTCATCTGCAATGCAAGCCTGTTCCCCCATCAGAAGGGGCTTGGAATATGGGGGTGGGGGGCCCCAGGAGCCTCTGGGCAGCCTGCTTCTTCCACGTTTGGGTGGCAGCTCCCACCAGGCCCTGAACCTGCCCTAGAGTGGGCAGAGGGGTCAGGAATCCTGGGACAGATGGGAGAGGGCAGAGGGGTCAGGAGTCCAGGGACAGATTGTAGAGGCAGCTGGAGATGGCAGGGTTGGGGGGTGCCCTGACCCCTTCCAGCAGGGCTTCCCGGGGGGCCTCTCTGCGACCCAAGGCGCTCCTTGTTGCCAGGACAACCACCGCCTGGGCTTTGTCCTTCCCCCAGCCTGGCAGGGGGCGGTGCTTCCCTTCTGGCCTGGGACAGGGTTGGGGAGAGGGGGGCCCCCCAAAAAATCAGGTAAGTAGGAGACGGTGCATTGCTGTGCAGGGAGTTGGAGATCCGTCTAGCCAGCTCTCCATGCAAAAAGGATCAAGAAAAGATCAGAGCAAAGATCAGATCCTAAATCTAGACCCCGATCCACCTTCTCTGCTGCCCCCAGCCAGGCCTAGGAGCCCTACAGCGCCCCCTAACGACCGAGGCAAGAAGACCGCCTCCCTTATCCTCCCCAGCGCCACCAACCACCACGTCCCCTTTGCGGGCCCTTTAAGAGGCTGAACGCGGCGCGGAGCGGACTGGACTGTACCACCAGCCGCAAAAACGCGGGGGGAAGAACAGAACTTAGCTCACCTCCGGGCTGGGACAGCAAAAAAGAAAACCCCCATATAAGGGCATTTTAGAATCTTAAATAAATCATTTTTATCATAAATGAAAAAATTTGGGCTCTTCGGCTTGCAAATCGGCGCCACAAATACAAAAATAGAACGCGCGTTCCCCCCACTAGGTGGTACGTCCCGCCCCGGGTCCGCCTCCGCGCCAGATTCTTAAAGTGCCCGCGGCCGAGGGGGCGGAGCCAGCAGGAGCGCCGAGCCTGGGCGGGCAGCTTGCAGCAGGCCGGGCCGGGCCGGGGTTGGGGCAAGGTGCGGGGGCCATGGCGCGCGTCCCGGCGGCGCCCCTACCGAGGTGAGGGCGAGCAGTGCCGGCCTGGAGGCTCCCCGAGCTCCCCGGGGGAGCTGGGTTTGCAAGCGGGGTCCCGGGGCCCCACGTGCGGGGCGGTGCGGGCGGGGGCGGGGTCCTGCACAAAGGCCTGGGGGAGTGAGTGCGCCCGGCCCGGGATCCGCCAGGCTGGCGGGGGTGGCTGGGAAGGGAAGGGGCAGGGCAGCACCAGCGGGCTCCACCGTGGGAGGTCCCGGTGTCCTTTGTCCCGGCCAAGCCTCCCCCAGGCCCGCTGCAAAGTGCTGACCCGACGTCGGGTCAGCCACACTCTGGCCAGCTGGCCAGCCGGCGGGGTTGCAACAGATACCAGCCCCGGGGCTGCGTTCCAAAGCTTGCCAACTGCCCCAGGAGCAAGCTGCGCCCTGCCTTTTCCCAGTGCCCTTTGAGTTACTGATGTATTTACTTATATGAGTTTCTGGATCAAGAGTTGTTCTCGGGATAGAGTGGGCCTCGGGTTCAAGGCTCTTGACATTTTGTGCTGGGTGAGATGCAAGGATGCATGGATTTTTTTTTTTTTTTTTTTTTTTGGACCAGTGAGTCCTTTATAGCCCTGTGAGTTCACTCCAGGTTTATTAACAACTGTGGGTCCCTGCCTAGCTAGAGTAGACCACCTGCTCCTGGAAGGAACCCTGGGCTTTGGATAGAGGCCCCCCAAGGAGTTTATCCTTGCCCCCACAGTGGCTGTAGCGACAGCCACAAAACAGGTTTGTCACTTTGGGTAGTATCCCACCCAGCTTGACTTTTGGGGAGCGTGGATGGGTTTGGTTTGATTTTAGTTTTGGGGTCACACTCAGCAGTGATCAGGGCTTAATCTTGGCTCTATGCTCAGAAATCGCTCCTGGCTGGGGAACCATATGAGATGCCAGGATTTGAACCATCATTCTTCTGCATGCAAGGCAAACACCCTATCTAGTGCTATCTCTCCAGCCCCACTGTGGGTGGGTTTGTGGTAAATGCTTTCCGCATGCTCCAGACTAACTCTTGCTCTCTCCCACCTTTTCCCCCCCAGTTCCTGAGTCGGTGTCAAGCAGGTGACACTGTCTTCCCATAGCCCCAAGCATGTGGGCAAGCCTGGGCCCTGCCGTCACGTTGGCCCTAGTGTCGGCAGTGGTATGGGCCACGGAGCTCAAGCCCACGGCACCACCCATCTTCACAGGCCGGCCCTTTGTGGTAGCGTGGGATGTGCCCACACAGGACTGTGGCCCACGCCTCAAGGTGCCACTAGACCCGAAAGACCTGAAGGCCTTTGATGTTCAGGCCTCACCAAATGAGGGCTTTGTGAACCAAAACATCACCATCTTCTACCGCGACCGGCTGGGCCTGTATCCGCACTTCGAAGGGGCCAGTAAGGCCGTGCATGGAGGTTTGCCCCAGAATGGGAGCCTCTGGGCACATCTGAAGATGCTGCAGGACCACGTGGAACACTACATTCGCACCCAGGAGCCCGCAGGCCTGGCAGTCATCGACTGGGAGGACTGGAGGCCCGTGTGGGTGCGCAATTGGCAGGACAAGGATGTGTACCGCCGCTTTTCCCGCCAGCTGGTGGCCAGTCAGCACCCCGACTGGTCGCCCGATCACGTGGTGAAGCAGGCACAGCACGAGTTCGAGTTTGCTGCCCGCCAGTTCATGCTGGAGACCCTGCGCTTCGTCAAGGCTGTGCGGCCTCAGCACCTCTGGGGTTTCTACCTCTTTCCTGACTGTTACAACCACGATTACGTGCAGAACTGGGAGAGCTACACAGGGCGCTGCCCTGACGTGGAGGTCTCCCGAAACGACCAGCTGGCCTGGCTGTGGGCCGAGAGCACGGCCCTCTTCCCCTCTGTCTACCTAGATGAGACTCTTGCTTCATCCGCCCAGGGCCGCAACTTTGTCAGCTTCCGCGTTCAGGAGGCTTTGCGTGTGGCCCACACTCACCATGCCAACCATGCCCTCCCGGTGTATGTCTTCACCAGGCCCACATATAGCCGCACCATCAAGGGGCTTAGCCAGGTATGTGCCCTACCATCCGCCCTCCCTTCAGGTTTCCATGCCTCTTCCTCAGGGAACCACCGCAGGTTTGGCTTTCTGGGGCCCCTGCCCTGTTATTTTACCAGCTACTCTGCACCCCCTCACCTCATTCTGGAGCCTTATGAATTGGTACCATCATTATCCCCTTTTGCTAAAATAATTGAGGCTTGAGCAAACTGGAAGTGTATAAATCAACTTAGAGCACTTGGCTTGCAAATGCAAAGCCCTGGATACCTTCATTCTTAGCACCAGCACCACCACCACAACAAAAAAAAAATGGAAAGGACTGGAGAGGTAGCTTAAGGGCCAGCACTCAGAAGACCTGGATTCAATTCCTGGTACTTCAGAGACCCCAAATACTGCTGAGTGTGGACCACAAATCAAAAAGAAAAAGAAAATTGTTGGGGCCAGAGCGATAGCACAGTGCAAGGGTGTTTGCTTTGCATGCAGCTGACCCAGGACGGACCTGGGTTCAATCCCCGGCATCATATATGGTCCCTTGAGCCAGGAGCAATTTCTGAGCACATAGCCAGGAGTAACCTCTGAGCATCACCAAGTGTGGCCCAAAAAAAAAAGGAAATTTGAGACTAAACAATGTTGAGACTTTGACTCAAAAGTTCCCAACGGGCCCGAGAGATAGCATAGCGGTGTTTGCCTTGCAAGCAGCCAATTCAGGACCAAAGGTGGTTGGTTCGAATCCCGGTGTCCCATATGGTCCCCTGTGCCTGCCAGGAGCTATTTCTGAGCAGACAGCCAGGAGTAACCGCTGGGTGTGGCCCAAAAACCAAAAAAAAAAAAAAAAAAAAAAAGTTCCCAGCAAACCCAGGATAATGTGTGGATTTAATCCATCCTGATCGATACCAGTTGATCCTCTCTTGGCAAATAACGTAGGTTGGACATACCTTCACTGTTTCGGGGAAAACAGCCTCTGCCTGGGCATGAGGGAAGGGCTGCAGGGTCAGAACTGCTGGGACCTTCCACCCTATCTGTCCTTACTTTTTTTGTCATCCTCACCTCCTTTTTTTTTCTCAGATGGATCTCATCTCCACCATCGGTGAGAGCGCAGCTCTGGGTGCAGCTGGCGTCATCCTTTGGGGCGACGCTGGATACACCACAAGTAATGTAAGTTAAGAGTTAAGTAATTTAATCTGCAGGAACAGACAGAATCTGGGCTTTGGGCTGTATATATCAAGGTGGGAAGGGCAAGTGAAATAGTGCAGAGGGTTCGGGCACTTGCCTTGCATGTAGCCAGGCCAGGTGTGGTGCCAAATCAAAAGAAAGGACGAAAACCTTCAAAGGGACTCCATTGGGGCCCGGAGAGATAGCACAGTGGCGTTTGCCTTGCAAGCAGCCGATCCAGGACCAAAGGTGGTTGGTTCAAATCCCAGTCTCCCATGTGGTCCCCCGTGCCTGCCAGGAGCTATTTCTGAGCACACAGCCAGGAATAACCCCTGAGCAACGCTGGGTGTGGCCCAAAAACCAAAACAAAACAAAACAAAAAAACAAAGGGACTCCCTTGTCTTTCTCCCACTTCATATACCCTTAAACCCCTAAAAGAACACAGGACCCCTATTCTGTTCACAGTAAATATGCAGTCTGGAGCAGAGCCTGTAGGGTTTCTTGACTTTGTTCCACTTTTTACCGAGAAATGCAACATGGGCGAGGGGTGCCAGAAACATCTCAGGTTCATTCTGTGTTTGATTTTCAAATCATTTTTACTCGTTGCACATCAGAAACCCTTTACTTTTGCCAAAATTATGTTTGTGACCCATAGTTTAAGAAGCTAGGGTTTGCTTTTATAAATGAAACTCAACTACAAACCTGTTTGTAATCATGGTGCTTAAATAAACATATTATTAAAAAATAAAATAATATAAAAAGATTAGCTAGGGGTCCGGAGTGGTGGTGCAAGTGGTAAGGCGTCTGCCTTGCCTGCGCTATCCTAGGATGGGCCGCTGTTCAATAACCCAGTGTCCCATATGGTCCCCAAGCCAGGAGTGGTTTCTGAGTGCACAGCCAGGAGTAACCCCTGAGCGTCGCCGGGTGTGGCCCAAAAATAAATAAATAAATAAGTAAATAAGTAAATAAGCAAGCTAGGTTTTGGTCTTGAAGAGGTAGGACAGGACTTGTAGCCAACTCCAGTTTGATCCCCTTCACTCTGTATCTTATATGGTTTCCCAGGAATTGAGCTGGGAGTAGGGCCCAGACCCACCAAGTGTGACTCGAAGCCCTACCTCACCCCCAAAAATAGCTTGCATCTGCTAGAGCTGTTGAGTTCCACCCTTCCTCATTTGCCATCTTCTCCGAAAGCACGTGTGTGTGCTATTAAAAACGTGGGCTGGGGCCGGAGCAGTAGCTCCAGTAGGGCGTTTGCCTTGCGCAGGGCCAACCCACGACCGACCTGGATTCGGCTCCTGCCACCCCTGAGCCTGCCAGGAGCAATTTCTGAGCGCAGAACCAGGAGTATCCCCTGAGCTCTGCTGGATGTGGCCCCAACACCCCTTCCTCCAAAATTGTGTGCTCACCCAGCAAGAACACAAGAGGCAGCTAACCCTGATCCCTGATCTCTGCCTGCAGAAGACCTGCCAGTACCTCAAGGACTACCTGAAGCAGCTGCTGGTTCCCTACGTTGTCAATGTGTCCTGGGCGGCTCATTACTGCAGCCAGAACCTGTGCCACAGCCATGGGCGCTGCGTGCGCCGTGACCCCAGCTCCAGTGCCTTCCTGCACCTCAGTGCCAGCAGCTTTCGTCTAGTGCCTGGCCAAACCCCTGGTGAGCCTCTGCATCCAGAGGGGGACCTCAGCCGGGCTGACCGCATCCACCTGCAGACACACTTTCGCTGCCACTGCTACCTAGGCTGGGACGGTGAGCAGTGCCAGAGGGATCACAGGGGAGCCTCCGGCAGTGCCAGTGGGCCCTGGGCTGGGCCTCATGTCGCTGGCCTGCTGGGTCTGGCGGCACTGGTTCTCCCCTGGACTTTGTAGGGGTCTTTCACCTGGCTGCCAGGCAAGCTGGCCTCTGCCACAAGGGCGCTACCAGGCTTACAGCAGCTGGAGCTGGGAGGGGGCAGCGCCCCTGAAATGTCCAGCAGAGAACTTATACCAACACTCAGCCCCCTGTTCTAAGGGGGAGGGAGGGGCAGTCCCTGTAGGTAGGAATAAGGGCAAAGGCGGGCAGGGGATCTGACTCAACTCCCCTGTCCTGGGATAGTTTATTATTAATGTTGTTGCTGTTGTTGTTGTTATTATTATTTGGGGTCTCTTTTGTAAATTAAATATAAAATGACTGCTTCTGCACTGGAGCTGTCTGCACCTGGGATCAGGGGATGTGAAAGATTCAGCGAGGTCTGAGCTGAACTCTTTCTCTGACACTCTTGCCGGGAACTCAGCTTCTGAGAAATGTGTTCCCTGGGCGCCACAGCTGTGCTCTCGGGGCCCAGCCTCTAGGAGTGGAAGGACTCACTCACATTCCACCCTAGAACCATACTTTGCTTCCTTCATACGGAGAGAAAAGGCATAGGGTGGGCCCAACCCTGTGCGAGGGGTGGGGCCCTTTGTGTTTCTCCTACTTGCCCCTGTGCCCCCAGCTGGTCCAGTGCCAGTGCCTTGCCTTGCCCACCCAGGGAGAAAGGGGGAGTGGTGTTTGATCTTCATGGCTGGGCGAATGGCCAGCCCAGCCTTCCTGCTGTTCGCATTGGGGGGGGGGCGGTCGCCTCCTCCAGCCTGACTCCTACCCTCCAGGCAGCGGGCTCCAGCCACACACACCACCCCATCTCTGGGTCACATTCTGACTGGGTATGATGGGAAGGGAGCAAACAGTAAATTAGGATCTGTACCTGGTTTTGGTTTGTTTGTTTTTAAACAGAGGAGGGATATTTTTTAGGCAGTGCTTGATGCCCTGGAGTCACTTATATAATGCTCGGCCTAGTACTACTGAGGCCTAGCAGAGCCCGGGACCACCACTGTCTTCCCCCTCGGTGTTTAGAGGACCTTTAAGTTCCAGGAATGAAACCCAGAGCTTCTGCCTGGAAGGCACATACTCCAGCTTTCTAAGCTAAATCCTTGGCCTGAGATCTCAGTCTTGACCTCAAGTCTAGGCCTCTTGCAGAGACTCCTGATAGGACAAGAGAAGGAGTCCAGGGCTTGGGTTGGAGGTCCTCAAAGATCAGATACTGACCAGGAGTAGATACAGGGTCCCCAGCTCTCGAGGGGGAGGTCAGCTCTAATTTGCTTCTCTCCCTCTGCCCCTCCCTTCACCCACAAACCCCACACCTTCAGTCCTCCATCAATTGCCCTTGAGGACTCAGCCTGCTCTCAGGAAACACTGACTCAGGAACAGCCTGCCGGGTAGGTTAGCTCAGCAGTACTGCCAGCACATGCATGAGGTGTCTTTGAGGAAGCGTCATCCACACTGGATAGGTGAAAAGCAAGGGCAAAGGGAGAGGGGGTGGTTTCGAGCACAACTGGGAACTAAGGTCAATACTAGGTATCATGGGACCAGAGAGATAGTGGACAGGGCATTTGCCTGCACATAGCCAGCCCAGGTTCAATCCCTAGCACCTCTATATTGTCCTCTGAGCCCACCAGGAATGATCCCTGAGTATAGAGTTGGGAGTAGGCTCTGAGCACAATTAAGTGTGGCCCAAAAATTAAAAGAATAAATAAGGAGATTGCCTCACTAAGAAAACAATAAATAAGGGGGATGGAGTGATAGCACAGTGGTAAGGCTTTTGCCTTGCATGTAGCCAACACAGGACAAACCCCGATTCGAATTCCGGCATTTCATATGGTTCCCCGAGCCTACCAGGAGCGACTTCTGAGGGCATCGCCAAGAGTAACCCCTGGGTGCCACAGGATGTGACCCAAAAACGAAAAAGAAAGAATGAATAAAAGATTAGGTGTCACTGGGGGCTTGGGATGGTCTCTGCAAGCAGAGGCCAGAAGTCATTGGTGGTGGTGGTGATCTCTGATCCATTCTGTACCACAAATACTGAGCACACATTTGCCAGCACTGAGCTGGGTGCTGAGTTAAACGGAACCATGACAAATACGTCTGTCCTGGGCTGGGATCCAAGAACCCAAATCTAAAGCCTAAATGCTCTGAAGGTAGGAAGTACATATTCAGTCTTCAGCACTGCTTGGTCTCCTGCCCATTGAGCCAGGAGTGACCACTGAGCTCCACCGCCTGTAGTCCCCAAAACAAACTCAAAAAATGGCCTTTGTGGGGCTGAAGTGGTGGCGCAAGGGGTAAGGCATCTGCCTTGCTGGCGCTAGCCTAGGACGAACTGGTTCAATCCCCCAGTATCCCATATGGCTCCCCAAGCCAGGGGCAATTTCTGAGCGCATAGCCAGGAGTAACCTCTGAGCTTCCCCAGGTGTGTCCCAAAAACAAAAACAAAAAAAAAATGGCCTTTGTGGAAACAGCAGCACAGATGGAAATGACTGAATTGCATGCTGGACAACGGTGCAGAGTGTCCCATAAAAGCATGTGGGCGAGGACCCAGCTCAGGAGGCAAGTCCCGCTAAATCTGCCAACTGAGGTGGTCAGCTGCTCATGTCCAGGTGGGGCGAGGATTGCTGAGGAAAGGTTTGGTGGCATCTATGGCTGAGCAGTGAGGGAGCCAGCAAAAAGAGGACCAGGAATCTCTTTCCCTCTCTGTGATTTCCCTTTCACAGATGTAAGTCCCCACACGCAGCTGTGAGCCGCCCGCCCACATCTGTAATCACAGCACAGGTGATCCAGACCTCTAATCTTGTTAACACAGCTATGATCTTCCTCCTAGTGATGACCCCTCCATATCTGTAACTCCCTGTGTTCAAAGCTGTAATTTTCCACGTGTCATCTCCACAATATTGCCAGCTGACTGTCTCATATAAATAAATCTAGGAGCCTGCAAAAGAATCAGGAAAATGCCAACTAGGGTCATCCAGAGCTCTCCTTTGTCAACCCAGGGCATGAAGTCAGACTAAATGGAAAAAACAGGCTGCGTTTAACCATAAAACTGGGGTGTCCCAGACACGTCAGGTGCCAAACCAACCTGCCCAGTCTGGCAAGAATAGGCTGGGTTTGGCTGTGATAGGGGGCATTGGCTTCTTCCAGCTATTTTTCCATCGGAGCCTCTCCCTTGGACTGAAGCCAGCTGGGTTTGTAGGTAAACTGGATTGGGCCAGTTGTACTGGGTGGGGAGGGTGTCACATGTAGCCTCTTGTGAGTAAGTGACCTGGTTTGGGGGCTGCCTGATATTCTGTCTCTCTACCCTGAAGACTTGTGCCAGGTTCTCACCTGAACAGCTTTGAACAGTCTCTGTAGCCACCACCATCTTGGCTAGATTCTGGGCCCAGGCTATGGCAGACACACCCCAGACCCCGAGCTGTCATCAGCTCTGCCAGCTTCTCGGTCCTTGCCATCCTGAAAGAACAAGCCTTCATGGTAGCAACTGTGTCACTGCCCCGGGGGTCACCAAGCTGAGGGATGGGACACAGTGGGAGGACATGCCATCGACTCTGGTTCTGACTGGTTGGAAGCCGATGTGGCACTTCCGTTTGAGCCAGAGACAAAATGTTCCTTCAGCCATCCTGGGGTTAGCCGAAGCCCGAGTCTGCCAGAACCTTGTCTGTCAATTACTAGCTTCTGGATCAACAAATATAAGAAACCACAAGGGAATGAATAAGCTGTGTTCCAAGTGCTCTGTGCATATGCCTGGGGTCACACAACCACGGGATCTTGTCAGACAACAGGGTTTCACCACGTTCCTGTCCCAGTCACTGGGTATCACAGACACAATCACTGATCCATACATGAACAGAGGGTACTATGGCTCTGTTTGACAGAAACGTCCATAAAGTGGGGTTGACCGAGACACTGGGTTCAGGGCCATAGGTCACAAAACAAAGTTTTTGTTTTCTTCCTGCCACACTGACTAGGTACAAAGTCCCCTCCAAGCTTTGTGCTTGAGAGCTGCTTCCAGCTGTGCTCAAGGGCCCATGAGGTGCTGAATAGAACCCAGGCCTTCACATACAAAGCATGCTCTCAGCTTATTGAACTACCTCTCCAGGCACCACAAAACTTTAAATTTGGGAGTGGTGGCTCTGGAGAGATAGCACAGTGGTGTAGGGCATTTGCTTTACATGAGGCTGACCTGGGGCAGACACGGGTTTGATTCCCAGCAACCCATATGGTCCCCCGAGCCTGTCAGGAGTGATTTCTGAGTGCAGAGCCAGGAATGACCCCTGAGCACCACTGGATATGGCCCCCAAAAAACTCAGAAAAATAGATTTGGAGTTGGGGTTAGGAGATCAGGCCACACGCAGTGGTGCTTAGGGCCTATTTCTGGCTTTCAGCTGTGAACCACTCAAACTCATGCACTTCATCTAGCCCCTTTGAGCTATCTCCTAAGCTCCCCCCAAATTTTGGGGGTGTTTTTGGGGGCCACCCAGCTGTGCTCAAGGTTATTTCTGGATTACTGTATTCAGGAATCACTTCTGACAGCCTTGGGCAACTATGGGATGCCAGGAATGGAGCCCTAGTCAGCCATGTGCAAGGTAAACATTCTGCCCGATGTACTATCACTCATCCCCAAATAAGTTTTAATTTGGGCTTCGGAGATGACTCAGCCTTTGAGTTTCTATCTGGCATGTATAGGACCCTGGTTTGAGCTGAAGCATACTAAGCATCTCCTAAGCCTCCTAAGCACCACGTGGTGTAATCTGGTTACCTCAATACTGCTGGAGAGATGGAGGAGGGAAAAAAAAAAAAGCAAAGCTACAAAGGTTTAATTTTGCCTTTCTTAAAATCAAAAGGAAAGAAAGAATTATACTGAATAAATATATATTAATGAACTCAGTATGAATTTTCTTTGTCTTTGTGGGGAGTTGACCTCCCAAATCATGTGCAAAGGGCCTGGAGTGCCACTCTCAGAGATGCTTGCCTGGCTGTATGGGCTGGACAGTTCAGCCCTCAAATCCAGCTGCTCTCCAGACTGATTTGCACCACCAGAGACAAGGAGGATCCTTGTAAGGTCAAGCTAAAACTCCAGACTTGTGCTTGCTAGACTGTGTTTAAGGCCTTATTTTTTTGTTTGTTTGTTTCTTGAGGTTTTTTTTCTATTTGTTTGTTTTTGGGTCACACCCAGCAATGCTCAGGGGTTACTCCTGGCTCTGCTCAGAAATCGCTCCTGGCAGGCTCGGGGGACCATTTGGGGTGCCAGGATTCGAACCACCATCTGTCCTGGATCGGTACATGCAAACGTCCTACTTGCTGTGCTATTGCATCTGCCCCACTTGGGTTTTTTTTTTTTTTTTTTTTTTTTTTTGGCTTTTGGGCCACACCCAGCGTTGCTCAGGGGTTACTCCTGGCTGTCTGCTCAGAAATAGCTCCTGGTAGGCACGGGGGACCATATGGGACACCGGGATTTGAACCAACCACCTTAGGTCCTGGATCTGCTGATTGCAAGGCAAACACCACTGTGCTATCTCTTCGGCCCCACTTGGGGTTTTTTAAATTTGTTTTTGGACCACACCCAGCGGTGCTCAAGTGCTTCTGGCTCTGCACTTAGGAATTATTCCTAATGTGCTCAAGAAACCATGTGTGATGTGGTTTCTGGGTTGGCCAACTGTAAGGCAAGCATCTTGCCTTGTGTTCAAGTTCTTTGAGATGGCTCCAAATTTTTCTTCATACCAACAAAATTTTATTTCATTTCTTTTTGATTTTGCTTTTGGGCCACACTTGGTGGTGCTCAGGGGTTACTCCTGGCTCGGCTCTTAGAAATTACTTCTGGGAGGAGCCAGAGATAGCCCAGTGTGTAGGGCATTTGCCTTCTATGCAGCTGATCCAGGACATGGTTTGAATCCGGGCATCCCATATGTCCCGCCCCCCCCAACTTGCCAGAAGCAATTTCTTTTTTTTTTTTCTTTTTTTTTCTTTTTTTGGTTTTTGGGCCACACCCGGCCGTGCTCAGGGGTTACTCCTGGCTGTCTGCTCAGAAATAGCTCCTGGCAGACACGGGGGACCATATGGGACACCGGGATTCAAACCAATCACCTTTGGTCCTGGATCGGCTGCTTGCAAGGCAAACGCCGCTGTGCTATCTCTCCGGGCCCCTACCAGAAGCAATTTCTGAGCACAGAACCTGGAATAAACCCTGAGTGCCATCAGGTGTAACCCCAAAACAAACAAAAAATCACTCCTGGGAGGCTCGGGACTATATGGGATGCTGGAGATCAAAACCTGTCCCAGGGCCGGGCGGTGGCGCTAGAGGTAAGGTGCCTGCCTTGCCTGCGCTAGCCTAGGACGGACTGCGGTTCGATCCCCCGGCGTCCCATATGGTCCCCCAAGCCAGGAGCGACTTCTGAGCGCATAGCCAGGAGTAACCCCTGAGCATCACCGGGTGTGGCCCAAAAACCAAAAAAAAAAAAAAAAAAAACCTGTCCCAGTTTGGCTGCATGCAAAGCAAACACCCTACCATGTACTATCACTCCAGCCAACAAAATTTTTTTAAAAAAATGTGTGTGTGAGGGGCTGGAGAGATAGCATGGAGGTAGGATGTTTGCCTTGCATGCAGAAGGACAGTGGTTCGAATCCCGGCATCCCATATGGTCCTCCGAGCCTACCAGGAGCGATTTTTGAGCGTAGAGCCAGGAGGAACCCCTGAGCGCTGCCAGGTGTGACCCCCCCAAAAAATGTGTGTGAAGTATTCTTTTTTCTTTGGGGACCACACTGGGCAGTACTCATGGGTTACTCTGGCCTCTGCACTCAGGAATCACTCCTGGCAGCACTGGGGACCGACCACACAGGATGCCAGGGATGGAACCGTGTGGACAGAGTGCAAGGCAAAAAGGCCTATTCGCTGTATTACTGCTCTGGTCCCAGAAACCATTTTTCAAGCATTTTATTACAGACACTTTGTTGAAACACATACAAAGTAAACAGAATAAATTCTTTCAAAATGTTTCTGAGGAAATGACTGGCAAAAGAAACAGAACCTGGGGTGTTCGGGCATGTCATAAAGCAGTCTGTAGTACAGTTGCCTGGTGCTCTCTCTTCCCCAGGCACCCAGATTCCAGTCTAGTCGGCCATCAGACTCCCACCACCACCACCACAACGCCTAGTCTGGTGCTGACCAGTCTGGGCTGGAGAGCTCTCATCCCTACCATGTCCCACCCCTATCATCACCCCACGGCAAACCACCCCAGGGCAGTACTTCTGCTTAGGCTGCAGGATAGGCTCCTGGCCCAACCCTCTAACCCAGGGCCCACCCCTCAGCCCTCCCCAATCTGGGTGGGGTCACTCCTTTTAAAAGCTCAGATTTACGGACATCTACTAGCTCTTCCTAGTTCCTTCTAGAGTCTCTGAAACTGCAAGGTAAGAAAGAATAAAGCAGAAAATCTAGCCGAGCTGGGAGACCGGTGGGTGTACAGGGGGGGTCCAGCTCGCTTGTCCTTGAACCCTGAACATCTATCTTCCTGAGTGGCTGGTCAGTATTCCCAAGGGAGGACAGCAAAGGCCTCCACCATCCATCAGGGCAGCCTTGGACCCAGTGGGACTCTGGCTGCTCTTGTCAAAACAGACACTCAAACTTCCTGCTAGGGAATGAAATGAACTGAGGTCAGGGCAAGGCCTGTGTGTGTTTATGTTTGGGGTGATTTGGGGGACAGACAGCAGAGACCCAGCCTTTTCAGCAACTAGGATCTGCTCCACGTCTTTCTTTGGCTTTCTAACATTCCTGAATCCTGCAGGTCACTGCTAACCTGAAGCCAAAAATCTCCATGATTTCCCTAGGCCTGTCCTTTGCAAACCCCCGAGGGAAGGCCTGGCCTGCTCTCAGCTCTGCCTCCCCCACCAGGTTTCCCTGTGCCATGGCTGCCCACCTGCTTCTCATCTGCACCCTGTTCCTGACCCTGTCTGGCGACACCGTCACAAGCTCCAGGGACACTGTGGTCCCCAAACAGCCCTTCTCCATCATCTGGAATGGTGACACCCAGGGATGCCTGAAGAACTATAGCGTGAATGTGGACATAAGTTTCTTTGATGTGTTGGTGAACCCAGGTCAAACATTTCGTGGCCCTGACATGACCATTTTCTATCGTGACCAGTTGGGCACCTACCCCTACTATACATCCACAGGGCAGCCTGTGTTTGGTGGCCTGCCCCAGAATGCCAGCCTAGATACTCACCTGGCCCATGCATTCCGGGACATCCTGGCTGCCATTCCTGCGTCAACTTTCTCAGGACTGGCAGTCATTGACTGGGAGTCATGGCGGCCACGTTGGGCCTTTAATTTTGACTCCAAGAATATTTATCGGGAATGTTCTAAAGATATGGTCCAGAAAGAGCATCCCCACTGGCCCCCTACCGAGGTGGAAGAGGCAGCCCGGAACCAGTTCCAGGAAGCTGCCAAGGCCTGGATGAGGGACACACTTGAGCTGGGGCAGGGACTGCGACCCAATGGCATCTGGGGTTTCTATCAATTCCCCCAATGCTTCAATTATGACATTCCTAGCCCCAACTACACAGGCCAGTGTCCATCATTCAACTGTAAGGAAAATGACAAGCTGGACTGGCTGTGGAAACAGAGCAACGCCCTCTACCCCTCTATCTACCTGCCTGCCTCGCTGAAGGGCACGAAGAAGACACAGATGTTTGTGAGGCACAGAGTGGGTGAGGCATTCCGTGTGGCACTGAGTTCGGGGAACCCCAATCTTCTTGTGCTGCCATACCTTCAGGTCCTTTATGTTGGAACAAATGACTTTCTGCCGCTGGTGAGTGTCCTTTCATCCCACCTACTTCATAGCAAACCGGGCATTTGACTTTATACCTGAGGAGACAGACTTGAAGTTCTTTTATTCAGTTATTCTTGTTCCCTTGGCACTATTCTGTATGGGCATGGCACAGCCAATTGATTCTGCATTCACCCAGAAAAATGCTGCTCTCGCTTGCTGTATGACACCCACTGAGTCATGGAAGACAGGTTTTTCAGGGCATGCCTTGCATGCATCCAACCCTGGACAGACCCCGGTTTGATTCCCGGCATCCCATATGGTTCCCAGAGTCTGCCAGGAGTGATGCCTGAGTGCAGAGCCAGGAGTAATCCCTGAGTGCCACCAGCTGTGACCCAAACACTCTCTCTGTCTCTGTCTCTCTCTGTCCTCTGTCTCTGTCTCTCTCTTTCACACACACACACACACACACACACACACACACACACACACACACACACACACGCAGACAGGTTTCTCTGACTCCAGAATAGGGATCTACATGAACTAGCATCTCCGTCTTCCCAACTGCGTGCGATGGTCAGGGAGACCCCAAAGCACTCTGACATCTCCTTTTCCAGGAGGAACTGGAGCACAGCCTTGGAGAGAGTGCAGCCCAGGGAGCAGCCGGAGTGGTGCTCTGGATGAGCTCAAAAGATTCAAGGACCAAGGTAAGGGGTTGGGGTGGAAGGAGGGGTTGGGCCCCACACAGACTTGGGAGTCCTTTCTCTTCTGGCTACTGGCAGGTGAAGGCCTCACTAACCTAGGGAGGCCCCTGGCCATTGCTGTCCCTGACACTCCCTCCTGAAACCAGGAATCATGTGCGGCCATCAAGAAGTATGTGGACAGCACACTGGGGCCCTTCATTCTCAATGTGACCAGTGGAGCTCATCTGTGCAGTGAAGCCCTTTGCTCTGGCCATGGCCGCTGTGTCCGGCGCCCCAGCCACCCTGATGCTCTGCTCATACTCAACCCTGCCAGTTTCTCCATCTACCATCCTGAGAACGAGCCCAACACCCTGAAAGTGAAAGGTACCTTCTCACCAGAGGACCTGAAACAGATGGCTGCAGAATTTGAATGTCGCTGCTACCCAGAATGGAGTGGAACAGAGTGTGCGCAGCAGGGCACACTATAACTGGCCATGAGCCACACACACACTCATACACACAGACACACATATTGAACCCCTAATGCACTCAGCTTGGCCGTACTCAGAAGTATGCTTACAGACAGAGGAATGGTTTAAAGAAATGGCTGCAGCAGGGGGCAGGAGAGATAGCACAGCGGTAGGGTGTTTGCTTTGCAAGCAGTCGTCCCAGGACCGGCATCCCATATGGTTCCCTCGAGCCTGCCAGGAGTGATTTCTGAGCTCAGAGCCAAGGAGTAACCCCTGAGCGCTGCCAGGTGTGACCCCCTCCCCCTGAAAAAAAGGGATGAGCCACCTGTTCTGCGGGCCAAAAGACCCCATTGTGATATCCGATTCCTGGCCTGGAACAATCTTCCTCTAAGCACAAAACTTGTGCTCTTCCCTAAGTATTATTGGGGGTGTAGTCCAAAATCAAATCAACACCAAGAATATACTCAGCCATGGTCATCCCAGCACATGCACACTTGCCAGCTGACATGTTGCATAAGGGAGTTAGAGGCATTGACAGGTGCCATAACTCTGTCCCCAGGCAACAGCCACCAGGATCAGGAACATCTCTATGTGGCATTGAGCCCATCTGGACGACTTTCTTCACAGGGGCATGAAATACTTAGGATGGAAAGCAAAGCCTCTCGCATGCAAGGCGTGTATACAGCCCTTGGGGTTAGGTCCCCTTCGTAAACTGCAGCCATTATACACTCACCAATTATCAAGTCTAGTACATGCAGTATTTTTACTGTTGTTGTTTTGGGCCACACCCATTAATACTCAACAGCTGCTCCTGGCTCCGCACTTAGGAATCACTCCTGGCAGTGCACAGGCAAATATGGGAAGCCTGGGCTTGAACCTTGGTCGGCCACGTGCAAGGCAAGTGCCCTACCTGCTGTTCGTTCAATCCAGCCTCTGTAGTGAGTATTTTAACTGGTTTCATTCAGTCCGGCCACACTCGGAGACAACTGAAGATGCAGGCAGGTGAAACAAAAGGCCAGAAAGGGGAGACATGAAGAAGCCTGGAATTCCTTCTGTGTGAGGATGGCCACAAAATCTACCCCGCAAAATCTAACTTGCTTAGAAGTACTTGCGCCCACGACATGAATACAGAACTAAAAATTTCGAGAACTATATTGAGCATCAACAATGAGCTAAGCACAACGTTGGGCCGTCCTGAGCATCCCGCAATAACTATGATCGATTGTACAGCATAGCATAATTGATATTATAAACCTAAACACTGTGTTGTGATCATGATCTATATCATAAGTCTAAACCACTGTTGTAATCACAGCCCCTGAACTAATAATAATGCAATGATATCTGATGGCATTCAACCCTGAGCATGGTGGCAGGGTAGGGAGGGTTCCAGGAGTGGGGAAGCAGAGACCAAATAAAGAGGTGGTGATGCCTCAGGATGCCAGCAGGGCCTCCGGGGGACGGAAATGAGCCAAGACCCAAAAGGTGATGCAAGCAGCCAGAGAGCCAGCCGGTCTGTTTGCACTGGGCAAGGGTGGAGGCCCAGTTTCAGCGAAAGCAGGGCCCGCTGGCACTGCCCTGCGACGGCTGCAGTGCGTCCTCCGTGTCGCCAGGGGACGCGCGTGGGCAGAGGCGCCCGGCCAGCAACCAGATCGGGACCGTGCAGAGGGAAGGACCCCCAGCATCCAGGAGCTCAGCTGCAGAGATGTCAGTACCACCCCGGCCCCACGCGCGTCTTCCTTGCCCCCGGGTGGCTTGTGCTCCTCCTGCTGTCGCTGTGCCTTCCCTGCGTCTGTCGTTTCCTTCCCCAGCATGTCCAGCCATGAGCCATGCTGTCCAAGGCCCAGCTCCCTGCCTCCCATTCCCTCTGGCCTCCATGGGGTTAGTCATCTGGTGGGAGGAGAGGGGAAATTGAGGCACTGGAGACTCAAGGGCCAGCCCTGGGGAACCCAGGAGCCACGCCCACAGTGGGTGGGATCGATGCTAAGAAAGATAAGAAGGCGGGAAGGGAAGGGAAGGTTTGGGGTTTCCAACCTACCTTGCCAGCCCAAGACTTCCTCCCTGCCTGGCAAGGGGTGCGACTGCTGAGGAGGTGGCCAAATGCAGGTGAGGGGCTTAGAGCCTTCTTGTCAACCCCACAGTTTGGGATGTGGAGTCAGGGAGGGGCCACCTGTTAATGTGGGGGCCTGTGGGGACCTGGCCTCAAGCTCAAGAGACCCACCTTCCTGGGGAGGTAGAAGAGTAGAGCTAGGATGCCCCTTTTGGGGCAGGTGAGTAGGTAGGTGGAGCCTCCACGACCCTCTTTGCCAGGAACCCCACAAAATTGACTCTTCTCTCAACAGATCCTGGGGTAAGGTAGGCGGTTATCAGGGTTTGGGCGTTGGAAGTCAGGGCTGGGCACCCCAACCTTGTGGCAGTTGGGCACCCCTGTAGAAATCATTTAGGAAGGAAGCTTTGGGGCTTATTCAGGGTAATTAAGAAACTCTGGTTAGCACAGAACTAAGTCTACAGGAACCACTTGCTCTGTGGCTCTGGTCACAGCCCCTGCAGAGGAGATGGGTGGGTCCTTTGAGCCCAGTAAAAATGTCCTGGGCTGGACAGTATTAAGAAGGGCAGCATGGGGGCCGGAGAGGTAGCCGGAGGTAAGAGGTTTGTTTGCCTTGCATGCAGAAGGACAGTGGTTAGAATCCCAGCATCTCATAGGGTACCCTGAGCCTGCCAGGAGCGATTTCTGAGTGTAGAGCCAGGAGTAACCCCTGAGCACTGCCGGGTGTGACCCAAAAATAAAAAAAAAGGTAGAGACAGCATAACGGTAGGGCATTTGCCTTGCACACGGACAAGCCCAGAGACTGTGGTTCGATTCCTGGTATCCCAGATGGTCCTCCCCCCCCCCAAAGCCTACCTGCCATGGGTGATTTCTGAGCCAGGAGTAACCCCTGAAAGCCTCCAGGTGTGACCCCCCCAAAACAAAACAAAACAACAGAAAAAGGGGCAGCAGGAGCTCTGTGACCCAGGTGCAGAGAGCAGTTCTTGGAAGAAATTAAGCCTTATGGTTGGATGAATAATATGAATAGACCAAGGCCTTCCAGAAGAGCATCCATGCATGGATGGCATGATAGTGTGATCATGAGGTGAGATCATTCTGGAACAGAAGAATGGGTTGGGGGAGAGAGAGTGCCTAGGAAATCTATACTTTTTTTGGGGGGGTGGGTGGGAATTACACCAAGTTGTACTCAGGACTCTGCATTCAGATCTATCATTTCTTGGGTACCACATATAGGATGTCCAGGATTGGACCCTGGTTGATCAGGTTAGGTTCAAGGTAAACACCATACCCGGCCATACTATCTCTCCAGCTCAAATCCTGTTCCCTTGGATGGTTTAAAGTGGGGTAACGGGGCCGGAGAGATAGCACAGCGGTGTTTGCCTTGCAAGCAGCCGATCCAGGACCAAAGGTGGTTGGTTCGAATCCCAGCATTCCATATGGTCCCCTGTGCCTGCCAGGAGCTATTTCTGAGCAGATAGCCAGGAGTAACCCCTGAGCGCCGCTGGGTGTGGCCCAAAACCAAAACAAATAAAGTGGGGTAACAAGATGTTTACTTTGCATGTTCTGTTGACACTAGCCAGCTGTGGTAGTATAGAGCTGGCCAGATGTCAGGGAGGACAGTGCTGAACCCAGAGTTGGCCAGGGCACACGCTTCAGCATTGAGCAGCTCACTATTGCCTTTAGCTACTGTCCTGTATGGGGTAAGGGACCCTTGGCTCTCTACTACCTCCAGCTCCCCTAGGGATCTTCTCTAGACCCCCTTTTCCTGCCAGCAGATGACTCTGAGCTGGTGCCCCCACTCCCATTTTCTGCATGCATGGCGCTCCTTTCATGCTGTCAGCTCCTTCCTGCCCCAACTCTGTCCTCCCTCCTCACACAGCCCAGCATGGCTGTTGTCTACTGGAGGATCACCTTTGTGGACTGAGGAGATGCCATTTCCTGGAAACAGTGATCCTCGCCCCCAGCCTGGCACTGAGCCACCTGCAGCCCAGCAGCTGACCTTGGCTTCCAGTCTGATTCATCTGAGCCTGGATCCCCTGCGCCTGCCAGAGCTGACCCCGAGCCCCAGACTAGCTGAGTCGATCCCAAGTTCTGCATGCCAACCAGAGATGATCCTCAGTCCTGGCTTGACTAAGCTGACCCTGGATCCCACAGTGCAGCCAGAGGAGACCCCCATCCCCAGCCTGGCAGAGCTGACCTTGGAGCCTGTTCATTGTCGACCCGAGCTCCTGGATGCCTGTGCCGACCTCATCAATGAGCAGTGGCCCCGCAGTCGTGCCTCCCGTCTGCATTCCTTGGGCCAGTCCTCAGACGCCTTCCCTCTCTGCCTCATGCTGCTGGCTCCTTGTCCAACCCCCAAAGCAGCCCCCATTGTGGTGGGCCATGCCCGTCTGTCCCGGGTGCTTAACCGACCTCAGAGTCTCCTGGTGGAGACAGTGGTAGTGGCTCGGGCCTTGAGGGGCCGTGGCTTCGGCCGCCGTCTTATGGAAGGTTTGGAGGACTTTGCCCAGGCCCGGGGTTTCCACCGGCTCCACCTCACCACCCAGGATCAGCTGCATTTCTACACCCACTTGGGTTACCGACTGGGGGACCCTGTGCAAGGTTTGCAGTTTGCTAGCCGGAAATTGCCCACCACCCTGCTCAGTGCCTTCTCCAAGGTCCCTTCCCTTCAGTCACACAACAAGGCCCCTTGCCTGACTGTCCAAGCTGCCCCTGAAGCCCCCACGGAGCCGTCATCATCATTGCTCCCTCCCCCACCCCCACCTTTACCAGAGCCCTTGGCTACCTGTCCCCCACCTCCAACAGGGCCACTGCCACAAAGCCTGCAGGAAACACAGTATCACAACATGAGAGGATGCCTCATATTCTGGATGGAGAAGGATATATGAGGGCCCCCAGGGCAAGGCACTGTTTTTCTGGGGCCAGTGAACTGACTACGACTGCCAGCCTGAACACTCCAGGCATATTCCAGCTTGAGCCCAGGCCTGTTTCTTGGGCACCAGAAGAGCTAGGAATGATGGCTCTGAGCTGTTAGTGGCTGAATAAAGGCTTCTTCTGTAGGTGGTGGCTGCGGCCCTTTATTTGTTGATTCCTTCACACACTTCCAAGTGTTAGGTCTATCCTTTTTGTTTTGTTTTGTTTTTGTTGACCATACCCGGTGAGGCTCAGGAGTTACTCCTAGCTATGTGCTCAGAAATTGCCCCTGGGTTGGGGGGATCATATGGGACGCCAGGGGATCGAACCACAACCTGTCCTAAGCTAGTGCCAGCAAGACAGATACCTTACCATACTGTGCCACCACTCTGGCCCCTTGTTAGGTCTATCCTAACAGGAGCTTTTGCAGGGAAGGCACTTGCCTGTATCATCCACCTGTTTTTACCAGAGAAAGGGCCAGCATATCTGCTTACCTAGCACATTTTCTTGCTCGCCCCCCTTGTGACCACTGACTGTGATGGGCCAGACCCTGGGAACAGGGATGGAGGAGCTAGACAGAGGCTTTGATTCCAGGAGAAAGACAGGAATGTAGTGGCAAGATCCATGCTGGGATAGTCAATGCCCAAATGTCTACTTCATCTGGAAGAGATCTTCCAGGGAAGGTGCTATCACCGCAGAAACCTGAGTGTTGAGTAGAAACTGAGTTTGTAAAGGTGTGCTGGCAACAAGATGAGCAGAGGAATGAAAGGGACTTGTGAGGGCTCTGGATTGTCACTGGGCAGAGGGAGGCTGTTGTCGCAACGGTGCTCACAGAAGGGGAGCACTCAATTCTGAGAGACCCGGGAGATCCTCTCAAAGTGGCAATAAATTGGGAAGTGATGGAGGTGTGTTTCCCTGCAGTAGATGTGGCCATAACTGTGGCCTCTAAGTCCATTCCCTCTCTCCTGCAGGTTTCTGACCCTGGGGCATGACCATGCAGCTAGGCCTGGTCCTAGTACTAGGGCTGGGCCTATGCCTGGTGTACAGTCAGTCGCAACAGCTGCAGGTTCTTGAACAACCCTTCGTAGTGCTGTGGAACATCCCCTCAGCACATTGCTACACCCGCTATGGGGTGCGCCTGCCGCTGGAGTCCCTGGGCATCATAGCCAACCATAACCACCAGTTCCGTGGCCAGAACATCACCATCTTCTACAAGAACCAGTTTGGCCTCTATCCCTACATAGACCCCAGGGGCAGAGTTCATTATGGGGGTATCCCCCAAGCTGTGCCCCTGGATCTGCACCTTTCCGAAGCCAGCTACCACATCAACCACATCCTGAAACCTGGCTTTTCTGGCCTGGCAGTGGTGGACTGGGAACAGTGGTATCCCCTCTGGGATGGAAATTTTGGCCAACGTCAAATTTATCGAGAGTTCTCACTGACCTGGGTCCACAACTTATATCCCTATCTAGACCCCCAGCAGCTGCTGCAGAAGGCCAAGACTATTTTTGAGAAGGCAGCCCAGGTACTGATGGAAAACACTCTGTGGCTGGGCAAGACACTGAAGCCCCAAGGGCACTGGGGCTTCTATGGCTTTCCAGCCTGCAGAAATGCCTGGCATAATAAGATGACCAATTACACAGGCCAGTGCCACCCCCAAACCATCACCTCTAACAACCAGCTGCATTGGCTCTGGGCTGCCTCTACAGCTCTCTTTCCCAGCATCTATCTCCCGCCCAACTTGTCCTCTGCCCACTACCAGGCATTTGTTCGATACCGCCTGGAGGAGGCCTTCCGAGTGGCCCTCATTGGGCATCCACACCCCCTGCCTGTATTTGCCTATTCCCGCCTTACACATCAGAAGTCAGGAAAGTTCCTATCCCAGGTGAGTGAAAGCTGAGGCCTAAGGGGCTACGTGGGAAGTGGTTGTCCTGATCTAACATGGCCTAAGGAGATATTGCCTGGTGATGTCTGAGAAAGGTCCTGATTTAGTTCTGAGGAGGGTGAGCCCAGCACAGAGCAGCAGAGAAGGGGGTTTGTCTACCCTGGAAATATTCAGGAGGTGAGGCAAGGCCCAGCCTTTGAGCCCTGGTTTGAGGGGAAACATCTGAATTGAGAGACCCTAAGAAACTATTTGGAAAAAAAGAAAGAAAAGAAACTATTTGGAGGCTTAGCCCAACAGGCCTTGCCCTCAAGTGCAATCAGATGGCTGTCAAAGAGCTGGAAAAATTATGTCCTCTTTTCTGTTTTTGGGTCACACCCAGCAGTGCTTAGAGATCATTCTTGACTGCCCAGGGATCACTCCTGGCCCTGTGTCAAGAATCACTCCTGACTCTCTGCTCAGGGATCACTCACTAACTCTGCTCAGGAATCACTTCTGGCAGGGTGTAGGGGACTATATAGGGTGCCAAGGTTCAAATCTGAATAAGCTAGGTAAGGCAAGCAACCTACTTGCTGTACTATTGCTTTGACCCATGGGAAAGTTTCTTTTTTTTTTTTTTTTTTTTGTTTTTGGGCCACACCCGTTTGACGCTCAGGGGTTACTCCTGGCTATGTGCTCAGAAGTCGCCCCTGGCTTGGGGGGACCATATGGGACGCCGGGGGATCGAACCGAGGTCCTTCCTTGGCTAGCGCTTGCAAGGCAGACACCTTACCTCCAGCGCCACCTACCCGGCCCCGGGAAAGTTTCTTAAAGGTGGAGGCCTCACCAGTTCCACTTTGACTTATTAGTTCTCTGCCTCCAGGATGACCTAGTGCAGACCATTGGCGTGAGTGCAGCAATGGGGGCAGCTGGCGTGGTCCTCTGGGGGGATCTAAGCAGCTCCAGTTCTCAGGTGATTGATTGCCTTTTTTTCTGCTTGCTACCACCCATGCTGGGGCTTAACAGGGAGAGAACACAGTCGAGATATGAAGCAGGTATACTAATACATCCTTCCCCTCTCTTCAGGAAGAATGTTTGAATCTCTTTGAATACCTGGTGCACACTCTGGGTCCCTATGTGATCAATGTGACCAGTGCAACCATGGCCTGCAATAACCAGCTATGCCATGGCCATGGCCGCTGTGCCAGGAAAGAACCCAAGCAACTGAACGCCTTTCTTCATATGATGCCGGATGGCAGTCCTCAAGCTTGGACATCCTTCAGCTGCAACTGTTACCAGGGTTGGGGTGGCCCTACTTGCCAGGACCGCTGGCCTGAACCAGGGTTTAGAGAATAAACCTAAAGACAAGAAATCATCTGCCGCTGTGCCTCTTGTCCTGGGGCTGCCATTTTCCAGTCCTGGAAGGGAGGACTATCCCATTCTTGGCTCTTTTGGTTATCAGTCCATCTTTAGACACACAACCACTTGCCATAGGATCCCTGGGGGGAATGGAAGGGATTAGTTCTCCCTGGGGTGGGGACAACCTTTAGACCCTTTTAGAACCTCATGTTCAGTATCACCTGGACCAGGAAGCATCTTTAGGGAGAGTGTGGCTTTCAGGTCTTTAGGGTTGCTAGTGCTCATCCCTGTTGAGTCCACGAAAAGATCATAGAAAATGTATTCATGGATCCCCAGATCCACTGGGGTCTGAAAGGGTTAAACTATTGCCATACTCTGCTTTCATCATAAAGTCACTTATTTTTTCACTGCCTGGGGTCTGGTTGGGCTTCCTCCTTCCTTCACCCCCAAGTCACACACACAGAAAATGCCCAGAGAGAAGCTGGCTGGTTCTGCAGCCTCTAGGCCAGCTCCAAGGAAGTTAACTTCCGAGCTCTAACAACTTGGTGGTGGGTGGGAGGAGGAAGGGGGGGAAAGAAAGAGGGGGCCCAAGGCATTGTGGGTGCGTAGTTCCGCCCGAACGTCGCCGTCTTTGCGCGTCCTGGGAGTGAACTACAACTCCCAGGGTGCCCCGCGCCCGACAGAGCTGCGCGCGGAGCCCCCTGGGACTCGTAGTTCTGGTCACGTGTGCATGGGGCGGCGTGCGGCGGGCTGGAACTCGCCTTCCCGGCGACCCGTTTAGCTTGGGCCGGGCCCCGAAAACCCGCTCGGGCAGGGCGGGGCGCCTCGCGAAGATGGTGGCGCGCGCGGAGAGTGCCTGCCACCGCCGCCTGCCCAAGTGTCAGCTCCACGCACCGGCTGGCGCATCGCTGGCCTGGCGCCCCCGGCCCCCCGGGCCCTGACCCCGCGCCCCTGCACCCCGGATCCGAGCATGCCACGCGCCCGTAAGGGCCACAGCAGCGCGCCCCGCAAGGGCGGCCAGCACCGCAGAGGGGGTAAGTCGAGGGCGTGGGGGTGACTGCTGAGCAGAGAGAGCTCGGGAATGATGGGGTGCTTGCTTGCCAGGTACCCCTGAGGGCACTGGGTGGCAAACTCCTGCAAACTCACCTGGAGGAGACACCTCCTGCAAGCCTTCACCCACCCCAATACCAGGAGGCAGTGGCCACGTGCGCGCCCAGATCCAGGGCACCACTCGCCTGGTTTGGGCCATGAGGTTCCCCACCACCAACCCCTCTGTTGCCCCTCTTTTGCACCTCACATGCAACGACATGCACCCTCTGGCCTCAGTTTCCCCCTTGGCTTCTTATTTCAGTCGCCCATTATGTCCAAACAGCACGCTGAACGGACCCGGGGGGCCCACCCCAGTTGCTGAATCCTGTTTTTGCTTTTCCTTGAATCGCCTGGGTGTGCTTGGGACAGTTAGGGGCTGGGGGGAGATCTCTCCTGTCACATGTAAAGCAACTGTTCAGTAAGTCCCAGGAACAGAGCCAACTAAGGAGTCCTGGTTCTTTTCCTGGATCCTACTAGGCTAGGAAGTGGGAGGAAGGCCTTCTTGCCTCATTGAGAGAGGCTGGAAACCACAGTGTTCAATCCTTGATGGTCTTGGCCCTAGAAAGAGGAAGAATTCCCTGGAGCTCCAGATAGGCCCCAAGACTTGCTTATCAGAGGCCACCAGGAGCTTGTCATGTTGTCAACACATATGTCTACACTCCAAGGTTGGGCTGCCCGCTTGAGCCTGGCCACCACTCTTAACTGGTTATTGCCGAGGCTTCTATGGCCTGGGATGAGCCAGGAAGCTCAGAAGCCCATGCTTGAAGCCTGGGAAACTTGCCCTGTTCATTAGAGCTTCTGGGGATGGGTTGCAGTGGAGCTTATTGGCCTGAAGGAAATAGTCATAATCACCTGTTTATGTGACTTGCCCTTCCTAAGAGAGGTGCTTTTACATTCCTTCTGCAGATGGAAAAATAGGCTTTGAAGGCTACACAACTGACCTTTAGACTCCTTTTGAATGTGGAGCTGAAATTTGAATCCCAGCTATTATTCTTTTATTTTGGGGCCATACCTCGCTGTGTCCAGGGGTTATTCCTGGCTTTGCACTTAGGAATCACTCTTGGCAGCGCTCTGGGGACTGACCATATGGGATGCCAGAGAGGGAACCCAGGTCAGCTGCGTGCAAGGCAAATGCCCTACCCGTTATACAATTGCTCTGGTCCCCTAGCTATGACTTTTTTTTGGGGGGGGGGGCCACACCCGGTGACACTCAGGGGTTACTCCTGGCTATGCACTCAGAAATCACTCCTGGGATCATATGAGATGCCGGGGGATCGAACTGTGTGTGGTCCATCCTAGGCTAGCGCCAGCAAAGCAGACATCTTACCTCTCCACACCACCACTCTGGCCCCCAGCTATGACTCTTATCTAAGTCCTGATCTTTTCCCTGGTTGCTATAGGGCAGCCATCATTTCCGGTTGGTGACTCTGCCCTCTCCAATCTGCCTATCTGCCTGCTCTCCAAGCTGGGTCACAAGCCTAAATGGGGCCAGAAGCAAGTCCTGGTGTCAGAGAAGATGTTCCTGATACATGCCAGGGTCCCAATCTGGACCTGGTGGTACCTGATGTTCCTTAGCAAGTAGACCCCATTCTCTTTCTCCTTTATCTTGGCTCAGCTGCCCTTGCTTCACCTCCTCTGCCTCCTACCTCAGTATCAGCATTCCCATCTCAAGAGAGCAGTGGCATTTTGTCCTGTCGCCCAGGTAAAATATCCTCCCTTTCCCCCATTGGTCAACAAGGAGACATGCTGGGCCAGAGTTAGAGAACAGCATGTAGGACACTTACATAGGGCTGATTTGGATTCAAGCTCCAGCATCCAGATGGTCTCCCAAGCCCCATCAGGAGTGATTCCTGAGCACAAAGCCTGGAGTAAACCTTGAGTACCACTGGCTATGGCCCAAAACAAACAAACAAACAATAACAAAACAATGGAAGCAATGCAAGTGCCCTGTTTCCCTTCAGGTGCCCAGAGCAGTACCCAAGCTGACTCAGGTTCCAGTGAGGATGAGGCTGCCAGCGAGGTCCGCAGCACCACCAGTGACTGCCCCAGCCTTCTGAGCACCACTGGGGAGGACAATCTTGGTGAGAGAGACTAGATACCTCAATGGCAAACCCATGGCACGAGTGCCAGCAGTGGCACAGGAAGGCCTTGCAGCTGGTACGTGGGAAGGTCTGCAATTAAGATTTGCGGTGCTAGGCAGGAGGCAAGTGTATCATACACTGGCACACTTGCCTGGCAACATGGCTGGACTGGCCATTGGGAGGACTGGGCATTGTGTGGCAGTTTGGGGCTCAAAAAGATTAACCATCACTGGGCTAGAAGTTTGGTTAGGGACCCAGAGGACTCAATGAGCTAAGGCTAGAAGTGAAACTAACCACTTGGCCTTGCAGGGGGGGATGCTGTGGATGAGCAAGGCCAGCAGGAAGACCTTGAAGAAAGGTTGAAGGAGTATGTGGACTGCCTTACAGACAAGAGGTACCCCCAACTGCCAGTCAACCCCTCCACCTGTGTCCCTGCTTATCCTGTGCCAAATGTGACTGGGTTGGGCTGGGCCACATGACCCCCTCCCTCCACCCCCTCTCCATCCCCCAGTGCCAAGACACGGCAAGGTGCTCTTGAGAACCTGCGCCTGGCCCTGGCCTCCCGCCTTCTCCCCGACTTCTTGCTGGAGCGCAGCTTCACACTGGCTGATGCCTTGGAAAAGTGCCTCAAGAAAGGTTGGGCCCAGGGGCACATGGGGGACCTGACCTGGCTGGGTGCTGACCCTGGCTGTCCTGACTGATTGCAAAGCATCCCTACAGGGAAGGGCGACGAGCAGGCTCGGGCAGCTGCCGTGCTGGGTCTGCTCTGTGTGCAGCTGGGCCCAGGACCCAAGGGCGAGGAATTATTCCATAGCCTGCAGCCCCTGCTGGTTTCAGTGCTCAGTGACAGCACAGCTAATCCCACTGCCCGGCTCCATGTAAGTGATCCCTTGTCCCTTGACATCCTTCCCTCACTCCATCCTCAGCCAAAAGGGGTTTCCCACCAGCCTCTAGGCTCCCCTCTGAAGGCAAGTCCAAGGACTGGGAGCCCATATTCTGCCTGACTGCAGCCTGGCTTTGCCTTCCTCCCACAGTGTGCTTCTGCTCTTGGCTTGGGCTGTTACGTGGCTGCCACTGATGTCCAGGTAAGTTCATTTGGACACAGGTAGTCGGGCACTTTGGTCCGAGCTATGAACCTGAACACTTCCCCTGCCTCTTTGTGCCTTTAGGACCTGGTTTCTTGCCTCACCTGTTTAGAAGGTGTTTTCAGCCGGTCCTGCGGTGTGGGTGGCTCCACAGCCTCGGTGGTCTCCGCCAGCCTGCATGGCCTGCTCTGTGCTGCTCTACAGGCCTGGGCGTTGCTACTGACCATCTGTCCCAGCAGCCACATCAGCCACATCCTGGACAGGTAGGGAAGGAAGCTCCCACCAGGAAGGGGCTGGAGGAGGGCAAAGAGGCTCTGGACAGATTCATAGCCCAACTTGTCCCTTCCCTAGGCAGCTCCCGCAGCTGTCCCTCCTCTTGTCCAGCGACAGCGTAAACCTGCGCATGGCTGCGGGCGAGACTATCGCGCTGCTCTTTGAGCTGGCCCAGGACCTGGAGGTGTGCAGGGGTGGGGATAGGTCGGGATTGTTGATTTGATGCTGCTTGTCAGTCAAGGCTAGAGGCAAAAACCAGGACAGTCTTAAGTTGTCACTGAGGGAAGGGGCCCAGCCCCCTACTTGTGGCTCGATGGTGGACTCCCTCGTGTTGAGAGCTGTTCACTCCCACTGCAGGAGGACTTCATTTATGATGACATGGAGACACTCTGTGGAGTCCTGCGTACTCTGGCCACGGACAGCAACAAGTTCCGGGCCAAGGCTGATCGCCGGAGGCAGCGCTCCACCTTCCGTGCCGTGCTGCACTTTGTGGAGGTATATTTGAGAACATCTGTGCCCTAGAGGCTGCCCCCTCCCCCAGGCACAGCACCCCAAGTCCCATCATTTGGATTCCTCCCTCCCATCCTCTGCAGGGTGGCGAGTATGAGGAAGAGACGGTCCGTTTCGGGCTCGAGGTGCTCTACGTGGATAGCTGGGCTCGACGCCGGGTCTACGCTGCCTTCAAGGACGTGCTGGGTTCTGGCTTGCACCACCACCTGCAGGTAGGGCACCAGGGCAGTGGGCGACACGGGGGAGTGCGCCCTGCAGCTGCCTTCAACCAATTAGCCTGAGCTCAACCAATTCTGCCTGCAGAACAACGAACTGCTCCGGGACATCTTCGGCCTCGGACCCGTGCTGGTGCTGGATGCCGCTGCCCTCAGAGCCTGCAAGGTCTCTCGCTTTGAGAAGGTTAGCGTCTGGGACACCCTGACCCTCCCTTCGTTCCCATGACTGGGAGGCCGGAGGGGAGCACTCACACCAGGTTGTCACTCTGTGTCTCCCCCACTTCCTCAGCACCTCTACAATGCCGCTGCCTTCAAAGCCCGGACCAAGGCCCGCAGCCGCGTGCGGGACAAGCGGGCAGATATCCTGTGAGGCTCAGCTCCAGGAGACTGTCCACACTCCTACCTGGATTTATAACAGAAGCCAGTGCCACAGTTGGTCTCTGCCAGGAATTGTTGTTTTATATTTTTTATTGACAAAACCAAAAACAGGTGGGCGGGTGGCGGAAGGCCAGCTCAGGGGGACTCTGGCCCTTTGCCTCTGCACTCAGCCATGGAGCTTTCTTCCTGCCCTCTCCCCCTGGTTCTGGTGCCAGCAGTGGGAGGCAGTTCCTTTCCTTTCTCAGGTCTTCTCCCCCGGGGGTTGAGCTTTTGGGTAAATGCCATTGTGAGGAAGCCAGGCTACTGGAATGAATTGATTTGCTGATTTATAGCTTATTAGAGATCATTAAACTGAATGCTTTGCTTTCAAGGGTCCCAGCTCCTGGCTCCTTCTGCGTGCCTGTCCCTGCCATGTCCACCACCCCGAGAGGCCCCCTGGGTTCCCCTACTCTCCATGTCACCTTTGCCCTTCAAGACAGGCTCTCCCTGGTGGCTCCAGCCTTTGTGTGTGTGTGAGTGGCGAGTGGTGGCTGCAACCCCCTGCTGGGAGGCTCAGCATCGTCTAGAGCAGCTATTTCTGGACTTCAGGACCTGCTGTCTGGGGGAGGCCGGAGGGTGCTGACAGGACAGAGGAGGAGCGGAGGGCTGGAACCACTTCCTGGGGCTTTGGCATCCTACGACTAGACTACAGCCTGATCTGCAGAGGTCAGAAGTGGGCAAGTGTAAGGTCAGGTCACTCGGACAAAGCCTTGCCAAGGAAGTGGTGTGGCCTGGGGTGAGGGGTAAGGGAGAAAAACGACCTGCCAGCAGTCACTTGTTCCTGCACACAAGGCCCCTTCCCCAGGAGCAGTGGCCTCTCAGCTGGGGGCTCGGGCCTCGCTGGCGTTGAGTCTCCGCAGCTGGCTGAGGCTGGCCAACCGCAGCTTGAGTAGCACCTCCTCCTGCATGTGCAGCTTGTATGCCAGGGCACGGAGGGACTCGCTCTGCAGCACTGCCAACAGAAGGAGGCAGGGGGTATGAGATGCCCACCACCCTGCCTCCTCCCCACGGCACTCTTCCCTGCCTCAGCCTCTGCAGTTGCTCCCCACAAATGGGTCCCCGCTGGCAGCCATACCACTCAGGTAGACAGCCAGGATGGCGAGTGCCAGGCAGGTGACCACCAGCAGTGCCAGCAGCAGCAGGAAGCCCCCAGTCCCTTGCATGGGGCCGCAGCCAGCCTGGGCACACAGTGAGGGTGGTAAAATGCCGAGCAGCTCATCCCAGGACTGCGTGTCCTCGGCCAAATACGGCCTCAGGGAACCTGTGGACAGACGAGTGTGTCAGAGGGTTGGGGGGACACCCTCACTCCTCTCCCTCCACATGCGTCCCATGTTCCTGCTCCCCTACCTCCACCGTGGAGGTCGCTGATGGACTCCACTGGGTATAGACGCACTTCCTGCACGTGGTTGGGGGCCAGCGGGTCCCTGCTCCTGGGGCTCCGGGTTGGTGCCACCATGTCTGTGGGGGCAGCACAGTGCAGGACTGGTTCAGTTGGGACTCACCCTGTCTCTATTCTTTTTTTTTTTTTTTTTTTTTTTTTGTTTTTTGTTTTTTGGGCCACACCCGGCGGTGCTCAGGGGTTACTCCTGGCTGTCTGCTCAGAAATAGCTCCTGGCAGGCACGGGGGACCATATGGGACACCGGGATTCGAACCAACCACCTTTGGTTCTGGATTGGCTGCTTGCAAGGCAAACACCGCTGTGCTATCTCTCCGGGCCCACCCTGTCTCTATTCTTGGCAGCAGAGACTCAGACAAGAAGAGCGCAAGACAAAGAGACATTTGGCTCCTAATTTTCTTTTTTTTCTTTTTTTTTGGGGGGGGGCCACACCCGGCGGTGCTCAGGGGTTACTCCTGGCTGTCTGCTCAGAAATAGCTCCTGGCAGGCACGGGGGACCATATGGGACACCGGGGTTCGAGCCAACCACCTTTGGTCCTGGATAGGCTGCTTGCAAGGCAAACGCCGCTGTGCTATCTCTCCGGGCCCTGCTATCTCTCCGGGCCCTCCTAATTTTCTAAAACCTACTCTGCAATGACTTGTCCAGAGACTAGTTTCTGTGCTCATGACTGCTGTGGTTCCTGATTTCCCTCCCAAAGCCTCGGTCGGGGACACAGGTGTTCGCTTCAGCAGACATTTCCAAGAGCCATGGAGAAATTAAGTTCTTTTTTTTGGTGCAAGGGGTTTGGGCCACAACCAGTGGTGCTCGGGGGATACCCCTGGCTCTGCACTCAGAAATCACTCCTGGTTGGGGCCAGAGAGATAGCACAGTGGTAGATAGGGTGTTTGTCTTGCATGCAGCTGATCCAGGACCAATGGTGGTTCGAATCCTGGCATCCCATATGGTCCCCCGTGCCTGCCTGGAGTGATTTTTGCGCACAGAGCCACAAGTAACCCCTGAGCACTGTTGGGTGTGACTCAAAAACAGGAAAAAAAAAAAAGAAAAGAAAAGAAAAATGAAATCACTCCTGACAGGCGCTGTGGACCATATGGGATGCCGGTGGTCAAACTCAAATCTGTCTCAGGTCAGCCGCATGCAAGGCAAACACCTTACTGCTGTGCTATCATTCCAGCCGCCAAGAAATTAAGTTCTGTCCTGTTCCGTGAGCCCTGCTCCCTGTCATCAGACTGCCTCCTTGACTTGAATCACCATGATTTGGGCCCGGAGAGATATCACAGCGTCGTTTGCCTTGCAAGCAGCCAATCCAGGACCAAAGGTGGTTGGTTCGAATCCCGGTGTCCCATATGGTCCCCCATGCCTGCCAGGAGCTATTTCTGAGCAGACAGCCAGGAGTAACCCCTGAGCACCGCTGGGTGTGGCCCAAAAACCAAAAAAAAAAAAAAAAAAAAAAAAGAATCACCATGATTCAGCTGCCCTGTGAACCCACTGCTTTCACTTAGCCCTGCAAAGGAGACCCACCTTCTTTATCAAACTTTCACACGCCTGTGAAGGCCTGAGAGGGAGCCAGGATGGTGGTGTTTTCAGTTCCCTAGAAACAGGACTAAGAATGTCCAAAACTGGGGAGGGAAGGCAATCCCACTTTTCTAGTAGTTGTAGTTCTCTCTCTCTCTCCCCCCCCTCTCTCTCTCCCCCTCTCTCCTTCTCTCTCTCTCTCTCTCTCTCTCTCTCTCTCTCTCTCTCTCTCTCTCTCTCTCTCTCTCTCTCTCTCTCTGCCTCTCTCCCTCTACTCCCTCCTTCCCTCCCTCCAGGGATCATATAGGATACCAGCTTTTGCATTCTGAAATGGCAGCCATGAAGCTCTAGAGCCCGGGCATTCCTGGGATTTGCATGCTCCCACATGCAAAGTATTTATGGCCACCCTTTGAGCATCTCTCTGGTCCTTGTGGTTTTAATTATTTTTGAGCCCATTGAAATGTTTATTTTGTGATTTTTTTTTTGTTTGTTTGTTTTTGGGTCACACCCAGCGGTGCTTGGAACTTACTCCTGGCTCTGCTAAGAAATCACTCCTGGCAGGCTCAGGGGACTATGGGATGCCAGGTTTCAAACCACCATCTGTCAAGGCAAATGCCATACGGCTGTGCTATCTCTCCGGCCCCTTGTGGCCCCTTGTGATTTTTTGTTTGTTTGTTTGTTTTTGGGCCACACCCGGCGGTGCTCAGGGGTTACTCCTGGCTGTCTGCTCAGAAATAGCTCCTGGCAGGCACTGGGGACCATATGGGACACCGGGATTCGAACCAACCACCTTTGGTCCTGGATCGGCTGCTTGCAGGGCAAACGCCGCTGTGCTAACTCTCTGGGCCCGATTTTTTTTTTTTTTTTAAGCAAGTAGGAACTAAGTAAAAAAAAAAAAGCAGGAACAGGGCCGGAGTGGTGGTGCAGGCTGTAAGGCCTTGTAAGCGCTTAGCCTAGGATGGACCTCGGTTTGATCCCCCAGTATCCCAAATGGTTCCCCAAGCCAGGAACAATTGATTTCTGAGCACATAATCAGGCGTAACCCCTGAGTGTCACCAGGTGTGGCTGAAAAACCGGAAAAAAAAAATCGGTGAAAGGGAGAAGTTTCCTGGAGGGTAAAGAGTGATTGCACTTTCTGAGTCTGTCACCTTTGGGACAGTAACAACCTTCATGATATCCCTGAAACTTGCTCTTGACATAAAGTAAATAACAGTGGTTGCTTGGTGACCAGTGGTGGTGGATAGGGCTGCCATTAAATTGCCTTATTTGCCTGTGGCTGTTTACCTCATACTTTTTTTTTTTGTACCCCATACTTTCTTTTTTTTTGGGGGGCCACACCCGGCGGTGCTCAGGGGTTACTCCTGGCTGTCTGCTCAGAAATAGCTCCTGGCAGGCACGGGGGACCATATGGGACACCGGGATTCGAACCAACCACCTTTGGTCCTGGATCGGCTGCTTGCAAGGCAAATGCCGCTGTGCTATCTCTCCGGGGGGGGGGGGTGTTCTTTACATGACTGTAATCATACAACTACAATCATATTTGTGTTTAAATAAAGATAATTAAAAAAAAAAAAAGAGTAGGGGCTGGCGCAATAGCACAGCGGGAGGGCATTCGCCTTGCATGTGGCTGTCCAGGATGTTCCTGGGCTCGATCCCCGGCATCCCATATAGTCTCCTTCGCCAGGAGCGATTTCTGAGCTCATAGCCTGAGCGTCAACAGGTGTGGCCCAAAAACCAAAAGAAAAAAAAAAGAGTAAACCTTTGGACTAGGCCAGAGCTATAATACTGTGGGTAAAGTGCTTATCTTGCACATAATTGACCCAGGCTCTATCCCTGGTGCCCCATATGGTTCCTGCCGTGAGTGGCCCAAGTGCAGAACCAAGAGTTTCCCTGAGCACAGCTGGGTGTGGCTCCAAAACAAAAGCAACCCATGCACCTATACACACAGGGCAGGCCCTTCCCATTCAAGGTAAGCTGTTGAAGTGATGAGGGGAAGTTACAGGGTGGAGCCAGTGGCTCTGTCACCTGGTTGGACTTGCCCTAAAATTTTCCAGGCCCCTGATCTGCTCTGAGCCTCTGTCATGTGGTGGCAAGGCAGTTAGATGGATGACCACTGAGGTCTGCACAAGTGGACCCAGTATGTCCAGATCAAAGTACTGCGCGCACACACACACACACACACACAAAAGCACACATGCTTTTGCAAGTTGGGGGCACTAAGCTATAAATTGGAGATGGTCAGAAGCCTGCTTACTCCTACTCTGGGCTATATACCCAAATGCTTCCTGAAACCATGGTCACCATATATTCCAGCTCCCTTCCTGAAGGCAGAAAAGATCTGCCCAGACTATCCAGCTGAGACCCCCTGTCATTGCCCCAAATCCCTCCCTGCTGTCCTTAGGTAAAGGCAGTGTCTCAGTGGAAAGGGGTTCCAGAGTGGCCATGTAGGCTGTTCAGAAAAGAAACATGGAGACTGGCCCAGGTAGGAAGGCAGTAAAATTGGCCTCTTTCTCCATGTTCACAGTGGGGAAGGCCAGGCCTGCTCTCCCTCAGTCATCTTACCTTCTTGGGTCTCCTCAGGCATGGTGGCTTGTGGGCACTCGGGCAGATGACGGCAGCAGAAAGCCAGAATGGAGGCAGCAGTGAGTGCTCTAAGCCTGGAGAGGGCCTGGCTACTTCCCAGCCAGGGGCCAAAAATAGGCCTGAGCTAAGCACACTGGGTTATATTTAGAGGGGGCAGCTCTCAGCCATGGGAAGGGGCAGAGACACACAGGGGCCAGCCTGGATTAAATCTCTGGTAATGGGGGCCAGAGAGATAGTATGCAGGTAGTTCATTTGCCTTCCATGCAGAAGGACGAAGGTTCGAATTCCGGCATCCCATGAGGTCCCCTGAGCCAGCCAGGAGCTATTTCTGAGCATAGAGCCAGGAGAAACCCCTGAGCACTGCCGGGTGTGACCCAAAAACCAAAACAAATAAATAAAAAAAAAATTTTAAATCTGGTAATGGAGCCAAGATAAAAGTGTTTATTAAAATATTGCATGTGGGGGCTGGAGTGATAGTACATCCATAGGTGTTAGCCTTGCATGCTGCTGACCTGGGATGGACCCAGGTTTGATCCCCAGCATCCCCTATGTCTCTCATGCCTGCTATGAGCGATTTCTGAGCACAGAACCAAGAGGAACCCCTGTGCGCCGCAGGGTGTGGCCCAAAAATCAAACAAAAAATAATTGCATGTATCCAGGGGCTCACCAGGAGTTCCCCATATATCCATGGGGATCAGTGTCTTCATCCAGAAAGGCCACCTCAGGCACAGCCTTCAAGATGCTCCATGAAGCAGGAAAGACATGCAGATGGGTCTGTGCCCCACACACCCACAAAGGAGTCATTTCTTCTCCAAGCAGAGGGGAGATAAGAATCTACCACTGTGTTGATCTGCTGGCACCAGGCACTGGGGCTAACAGGCACCTAATGTGCAGGGCCAGGAGGGCAGAGACACAAGCACTTATGCAATCAGTGGACTGATCCGTCCATTACGACATTTATAAGCTGATAGATTGCCCCCTGTAATGTTAACTCACCATTATTAGTCAGGACTAGTAATACAAATCTATTTTTGTTTTGTTTTGCAGTGCTGAGGATTGAACCCAGGGAATCACACACAGACTGCCTGGCACTTCTTACCCTTGCAGGGGAGACTTGCTCTGGCTAAAGGTCCACTCTCTGGTGTTAACCCCTATGCCCCTCCTACCAAGTTGAACAAATAAGACTGGGTTGGGGGAGGGCTGTACCTTCTAGAACATTCCACATACACCAGGGCACCATAACATTCTAGGCCCTCTGATTTTCCTTGAACACAGCAAGCTCATGCCCACCTTAGGGCTTTGGCCATGGCATTTCCTTCCCAGAATGTGCCTCCAGAGAGTTGCACAGCTCACATCTTGTCATTTATGTCCCCGGTGAGGCTTTCTACACGTTGCTTTCCACAGTGTACCCAGTTTTATTGTCTTCACAGCGTGAATTCATGAATTAGATTATTCATTCAGAACATACTGTGCATATGAGCGTCCCCAAAGGCCCTGCAGAATCCACTCAGTCTCATGGATACCGGCGACCTTTAGTCTCATCCGCAGCATCCCAGACACAAGAAACCGAGGTCCCGAGAGTGCTAGGAAGGCACCCCGGGGCCACATGGCAAGACCACAAGGCAGCAGTTCTCTGCTTGGGCCATTGCGGCGCAGGGAAGAGTTTATTGTGTTAGTACAGTCGGTCCACCCCAACCACCCCATGGCCCAGCCTCTTCACAGCTTCTGCTCTTTGCCAAGTTCTTCTGGGCTTCTTCCTTCCAGAGGCGCCAGGGGCACCTCCTTTCCTTCCCTGGTCATTCCCGGGAAGGCTCTGATCCTCTGCCCTGTCCCTGGCAACGAGGGAGCGAACGATCGAGCTTGGGACCCTGTGCCTGGCTTGGGCCGCCCCTCTTGGGGCCACAATCAAGGGTAATTATTGATCCTTTGTTAATAAATAAGCCAGAGCAGCGGCTGCCCCTCGGCCAGGGCCTGTCGTGGTGTCGTGGTTGTCGGTGTCACTATGGCCAGGGACCATAGTGGGCCTGGCTGTCAGTCTCCCAGGATCTGCCAGTCCCTTCTCCCAGGCCAAGGTCTGTCCATCCCTTCTCCCAGGCCAGAGTCCATCTGTCCCTTCTCCCAGGCCTCGTCTCCTGTTAGGTCCCTGGCTCGGGGATGGCCAGGTCACCAAGTCACCAGTGTGCAGCGCTTCGAGGGCCCCGCTCTGCCCTTGGCGGCTCCTGGGCATGTGTCCTCCGGTTGCGCCCCTTCCTCCGGGGCAACTCGGGGGGTGACTCGGGCGGGGTTTGGGGTGCAGGGGGAGGCCGGCACATCCTCAGGGAGTTCGAGCCCCCGCCGCCCGGTTCCACCAGTTGCAGAAAGTCCCGGTACCAGAGCTTGGGGCCGGGCGGTGGGGCCCCCGGGGCTGCATCCTCTGTCCTGGCCAGGCGCTCAGCCTGTGCCACGCTCAGCACATGCAGTGCCAGGCGGCGCATCGGCTGCGAGAAGCCCTGCTCCACCGCGGTGCACAGGTAAAGGCCCGCGTCCCTGCGCCGAAGCCCCCGCAAGAGCAGCCCGGCCCGGGTGCGCTCGGCCCGCTCCGTCGCCGGCACCTGCGAGAGGGCCAGCAGGTGAGGCAGGGGCGTCAGGGACCGGGAAGGGGCTCTGTGACTCCACCCTGGATTTAGATGCAACAGGGCTCCCCAGGACTGATGCGGGGACCTGAGTCCTGACCGGATGCTCCAGGAGAAAGCTGGTGCCCACAGGCGCGCTTCTAGGGGTTCTGAGCCAGAGACCTCAAAATGTCTTCAGGGGCCAGAGATAGCACAGTGGTAGGGCTTGCATGCTCCTTGCTGATCTGGGACAGGCCTGGGATCGATCCCCGGCAACCCCTATGTTCCCCTGAGTCTGCCAGGAGTAGTTTCTGAGTATAGAATCAGGAGGAAGCCTTGAGCATAGCTGGATGTGGCCCAAAAAACAAACAAAGGGTTTTCAAGGGAAACCCCAATGGGACAGGGTCACTTGGAAGTGCAGGTGAGGAGAGAGTGGGGCTTCCCTCGGTGCTGGGCTAAGTGGGGTCAGGAGAATCTCAGGGTTAGAAGGAGCCTAATCAGGACGTGGAGTTAGGGATCAAAGGTGATGCTTTTTTGGTTCGTTTTAAGGGGCTATACCCGGCAGCACTCAGCTCAGGGGTTACTCCTAGCTCTGTGTTCTGAAATCGCTCTTGGCAAGCTCAAGGGACCATATGAGATGCTGGAGATCAAACCTGGGTAGGCCGCATGCAAGGCAAATGCCCTACTTCTGTGCTATCATTCAGGTCCCTTTCGTTTTGTTTTGAGGGGGGCACGCCCAGAAGCGCTCAGAGGTTACTTCTGGCTCTAAGCTCAGAAGTCACTCCTGGCAAGCTCTAGGGATCATATGGGATGCCGGGGACCCAACCCAGGTAGGCTGCATGCAAGGGAAGCATCCTACCCACAACCCCAACAAGCCACTTGTAAAGTTAGGGGGGCCAAAGGAAATGTAAGCCATTTGGTTGGGCAGAGATCCTGAGTCAGACTGGGCTTCTTGGGGGGACCCACCTGGGTGCTGGCTTGCTCCCCTGCACGCTGGAAAGTCCAATCTAGGTGAGCTTGTAGTGATCGAGGCTCACATTCCAGGAAAACACTGCCTCCCTCCACACCAAACACCTTCTGCTCCAGCAGCACAGGATGGGATGTGTCTGAGGGGGGCAGAGGAATGTCATCAGGTGGGGCCCAGCAGGGTGGGGTGGGGCTGGGGACAGTTAGGGCTCTCACCTCCGGAGCACAGTGCGCTGGGGTCTCCGTTCCTGACATCTTGTCTCCGGAATCTCCTGGGGATGGGTAACATTGGAGCCCTGTTGAGCCATGACACCTTCTTTTCGCCCTGGGAGGACACTGAACCCCTCCCTCCCCACCCTTGCCCACCTCTTGGAGCTGGACTGGAACCGTGTGCATGTGGCCCCATCCCAGGCGCAGTAGGGGTCCCGTGCCAGGCAGCATTCTGCGCAGGCTCGACCGTGGGCAGCACACCTGTGCAGCGGAATCTGGGCCACCCCACTCCTCGAGGCTACGTAGAGCTGGTGCTAAGGGTTGGGAGTAGGGTGCAGGCGCCCATTGGTCAGAGAGTCTTTCCCCCACTTAACTGATGGAAATACTGCAGTCTCAGATCACACGGTCAAATCCTCAGGCTGAGGCTATTCTCAAAAATATGCTGGGTCCACTCCACCCTGAAACCTCCTAGTCACTTACCCTTTTGGAGGAAATTTGCATACTGGTGACAGCAGATGAATCCTGAAAGGAAAGAAGTGTACAAGAATGAATGGGATGGGGCCGGGCGGTGGCGCTGGAGGTAAGGTGCCTGCCTTGCCTGCGCTAGCCTAGGACGGACCTCGGTTCGATCCCCCGGCATCCCATATGGTCCCCCAAGAAGCCAGGAGCAACTTCTGAGCGCATAGCCAGGAGTAACCCCTGAGCGTCACAGGGTGTGGCCCAAAAACAAAAACAAAACAAAAAAAAAAAAAAGAATGAATGGGATGGGGCCGGAGAGATGGCATGGAGGTAAGGCGTTTGCCTTTCATGCAGAAGGTCATCGGTTCAAATCCCGGTGTCCCATATGGTCCCCCGTGACTGCCAGGAGCAATTTCTGAGCCTGGAGCCAGGAATAACCCCTGAGCACTGCCGGGTGTGACCCAAAAACCACAAAAAAAAAAAAAAAAAAAAAAAAAAAAAAAGAATGAATGGGGCCCAGAGAGATAGCACAGTGGTGTTTGCCTTGCAAGCAGCCGGTCCAGGACCAAAGGTGGTTGGTTCAAATCCCGGTGTCCCATATGGTCCCCCGTGCCTGCCAGGAGCTATTTCTGAGCAGACAGCCAGGAGTAACCCCTGAGCAATGCCGGGTGTGACCCAAAATCCAAAAAAAAAAAATGAATGAATGGAGCCAGAGTGATAGTACAGTGAGTGGGTAAGGGCATTTGCCTTAGACTCAAGTCAACCTGGGTTGGATCCCCGGCATTCCATCTGGTGGTCCCCAGAGACTGCCAGGAGTGATTCCTGAGCACAGAACCAGGAGTTACCCCTGAGCATTGCCAGGTGTGACTCAAAAAAAAAACAAAACCAGGGGCTGGAGAGATAGCATTTGGTAAGGCATTTGCAGAAGATCGGTGGTTCGAGTCCTGGCATCCCATATAGTCCCCTGAGCCTGCCAGGAGCGATTTCTGAGTGTAGAGCCAGGAGGAACCCCTGAGTGCTGCTGGGTGTGACCCAAAAACTAAAAACCAAAAAAAAAAAAAAAAAACCCAAACCAAAACAAACATAAATAAATACAGAAAAGAAAGGTGGGGCCGGGAAGGTGGCGCTACAGGTTAGGTGTCTGCCTTGCAAGTGGATGGACCGCGGTTCGATCCCCCGGTGTCCCATATGGTCCCCCCAAGCCAGGGGTGATTTCTGAGCGCATAGCCAGGAGTAACCCCTGAGCTTCAAACGGGTGTGGCCCAAAAACAAAAAAAACAAAAAAAAAAAAAAAAAAAAAAAGAAAAGAAAGGTGCAGGAGGTCTCAGGTAGATGAGAGTACTCCAGGAACAGAGGAACAGAGGGGAAGCCTCACCTCAAACACCTGTAGTTCCTCCAGAAGTAGCCCCTCAGCATTGGGTACCCCGCCCTTGGGTACAGAGATCACCTTCAGCACAGTGCCCACATCTGTAGGGGAACAGAGGGGTATGTGTGACTTGGAGTTCCCTGACCACCAGGCCTCCATCCTTAACATGATTGGGACATGTTGATTGTGGGACTAAAGGTTGCTGGATTCCATCTCTAGCACTTCATATAGTCTCCTTAGTTCACCAGAATTGGCCCGAGTGCAGAGCCTGTAGTATGCCTTAAGCACCTCTGGGAATTGACCTCCACACACATAAAAAGAAATAAATAAAAGTGAGGTCAGAGCAATAGTAGCACAGAGTGTAGGGAGTTCGTTTTGCTCAAGGCCTATCTGGGTTTGATCTCTGGCGTTGCATATGGACCTCCAAGTCTGCCAGGATTCATTTCTGAGCACAGAGCCAGGAGTAACCCATGAGCTTCATTAGGTATGGCCAAAAACAAAAAAAAAAAAACAAAAAACAAAAACATGTGGTTTGAGGAGTCAGGATGCCAGGATGTAGTCTAGTGACAGAGCTCACCCCTTCTATGAAGGGGACCCTAGGCTTGATTAATGGCATCCTCAGAAAAAATATGACTGAGGGTCCAACCCATTTGTTTAATGGCAGAGCACCAGTTTTTCAGGCATATGGCCAGGGGTTTGATCCTAGTAGCATTGCTGTTGGGATCCTTAGTGGCTATTCATCCTACATTTATAATTTCTGGCCCATCACAACCTGGGTGCATTCCTAGGTTATCACAACAAAGGAAAAAGAAGGTGGCAACAAAGGTGGATGAATCCATTAAAGACATTTCTACTGGGGCCAGAGCTATAGCACAGCAGTAGGGCATTTGCCTTGCATATGGTCAACTTTGGATGAACCCTGATTAGATTCCCGGCATCCCCTATGGTCCTCTGAGCCTGCCAGGAGTGATTTCTGTCGCAGAGCCAAGAGTAACCCCTGAGTGCTGCTGGGTGTGGCCCCCAAACCAAACAAACAAAAGACGTTTCTCCTGGAATGGGGCGCAGCTGAGGCAAAGCATGAGGAAAAGATGGAAGAGTCAGTTCTTCCTACTAACAGGTCAAAGACTGGTCACGTAGGGTCATGGCGGGACTCACCTGTGCCGATGAAGAGGACATCGTAGTGTCCATCAGCAGCTACTACATGATCCGCGGCGATCTGGGTGAAGGTGTAGCCGGCACCCACTTGTAGGAAAAGAGGTCGCCCCCCCATGGGCAGGACTGAGTTATACATAAGGGGGTGGTTACGGGCAAACTGGATGACGTCGTCGGGAAAGTCCTTGGTGGAACTGAAGGTGCCAAAAGTCTTGCTGGGGCACTGGCAGTTGGGGGGGAAAGGAGATAAACATACAAGGGGTGTGGGTATGAGGGCATGAGGGACAGCCCCCAGAAGAGACCGCCAGAACTGGGGGTGTGTGAGTACATGAGGGGTAGAACCCTGACCACCCAGTCTTGCCCTGGGTATCTGAAGGGACGCACAAACTTCCCCTGGGGGACCCCATCTGATGAGAGAGATGCTCCCCACCAGAAAACAAAGCACATCACCAGCAGGAACCCAGGTCAAGTTCTCCACCCAAGTGGGTAGTGGGGGGCGGGGGGACAGGGCTACATACCATACCAGGCCTGGGATAGGGAACTCGGCCCTGATAGGCTACCCACTGGTGCAAGGGTCCCTCTTTGTGTGCAAAGGGTCCGAGGAAGGCTCGTCGCACATCATTCATGCTGTATACACACACTGCTGAGCCCTGGAAGATGTCACTGTAGACAAAGATAAGAGTGGAACGAGGGCCCCACGAGAGGCCCCTTCTGCACCCCCCCTTCCGAATATCCCTCACCTGGAGGTGGTGAACACAGCATAAAGCAGTGGGGTCCAGCGGTCTCGGGAAGCCAAAAGGAATAAGTCCTCTGTGGAAAGGGGCTGAGATCAGAGAGGAAATACAGCCTTTCGGGGACCCCTGCAGCAAGGCCCCTGCACCCATGCAACCCCACCAGACACCCCCAGTCTCATCCTCTACTCTGGTGCTCACGCAGCTGGTCGAAGTGTGTGTCCCCTTCCATGCCCGGCACCGAGCAGACCAGTCGTGCCTTCAAGAACGTGGTCCATTTGTTGACCAGGCTTCGTTGGCCGCCCACGTCATTCTGTGGGGTCAATCGCATGAGATAAGGCAGGGTAGGCTGGCAAAGGGGGTGGTGGTGGGACGGTCAATATGGCCCAGAGAAGCCTCACCCGGCAGATCTGGCCCACGCGAGACACAGACTGGTGTCCCAGAGCTGGCGAGGCTTCTACTGCCAGCTCCCGGAAGAAGAAGTAGATTTTGTCATCATCGGGGTTCTCATTCTCGGGGATCCAAAACACCTTGATGAATTTGGGCTCTGGTCATAGCAGGGGGTGTGGAGTCAGGGCCTGTAATCCCACCCCAAAATCCATACTTTGCCTCCCTTTCTATTAGGACCCGCAGGATAGGGCAGAAGCAGTGGCGCTAGAGGTAAGGTGTCTGCCTTGCAAGCCCTAGCCTAGGACAGATCAATAGATTCCCCCAGCGGAACATAGGGTCCCCCAAGCCAGGGGCGATTTCTTTTTTTTTTTTTGGTTTTTGGGCCACACCGGCGGTGCTCAGGGGTTACTCCTGGCCGTCTGCTCAGAAATAGCTCCTGGCAGGCACGGGGGACCATATGGGACATATGGGATTTGAACCAACCACCTTTGGCCCTGAATCGGCTGCTTGCAAGGCAAACACCGCTGTGCTATCTCTCCGGGCCCCAGGGACGATTTCTGACCACACAGCTAGGAGTAACCCCTGAGTGTCAAAGGGTGTGGTCCTAAAACCAAAAAAAAAAAAAAGAACCCACAGGATAGTAGGGTATATTTAACACCGTGCCCCGTGGTAACAGACGTGTTGAGACACAATAATCAGGACCTGGGAGTCAAGAAGTAGCCACGAGAGGGCAGCAGAGACCATGGCTACTTGAGCAAGCCGGCGGAAAGGAGGACCACTATTAGGCGTCTGCCTGGCAGATACGTTGCTCTGGGTTTGAGTACCACCAGAAATGATCCCTGGGCCAAAGTGACAGCCCAGCGGTAGGGCGTTAGCTCTGCACGTGGCCAACCCAGGACAGACCCCGATTCAATTCCTGGCACCCAGAGCCTGACAGGAATGATTTCTGAGCTCAGAGCCAGGAGTAGTAACCCCTGAACACCGTAGGGTGTGGCCCCAAAACCAAAACCAAAAAAAAGGAAGTGATACCTGAGCATAGAGCCAGGAGTAAGCCCTAGGTACAGCCAAGTGTGGCCCAAAATCAAAAAGAAAAAGAGGGAGAGAGAGTGTCTGGTGGCGTTTTGTTTTGTTTTTGTGGCTTAGGGGCCACACTTATGGTGTTTGGGGATTTGCTCTCCATGGTACTCAGGGGACCATGCTACATGAAGAATGAATCTGAGCACCCTGCATTGTACATAGAGAACATAAATGTGAAAATCTAATTTTAAAAAATGCACTTTTGGGCCCGGAGAGATAGCACAACGGCGTTTGCCTTGCATGCAGCCGATCCAGGACCAAAGGTGGTTGGTTGGAATCCCGGTGTCCCATATGGTCCCCCGTGCCTGCCAGGAGCTATTTCTGAGCAGATAGCCAGGAGTAACCCCTGAGCACTGCTGGGTATGGCCCAAAAACCAAAAACAAAATAAAAACAAAATAAAAAAAAATCAAAAATGCACTTTTTTTTGTTTTGTTTTTTTGGGTCACACCTGGCAGCACTCAGGGGTTACTCCTGGTTTTTTTTTTTTTTTTTTTTTTTTTTTTTGGGCCACACCCGGTAACGCTCAGGGGTTACTCCTGGCTATGTGCTCAGAAGTTGCTCCTGGCTTGGGGGACCATATGGGACACCGGGGGATCGAACCGCGGTCCGTCCAAGGCTAGCGTAGGCAAGGCAGGCACCTTACCTTTAGCGCCACCGCCCGGCCCGGTTACTCCTGGTTTTATGCTCAGAAATCGCTCCTGGCAGGCTTGGGGGACCATATGGGATGCTGGGATTTGAACCACCGTCCTTCTGTATGTAAGGCAAACGCCGTACCTGCATGCTATCTCTCCGGCCCCTGAAAATGCACTCATTTTGAGGCCGAAGTGATAGCACAGCGGTAGGGTGTTTGCCTTGCACATAGCCAACCTGGGACGGACCTGGGTTCGAATTCTAGCATCCTTTATGATCCCCTGAGCCTGCCAGGAGCGATTTCTTAGCAAAAAGCCAGGAGTAATCCCTGAGCACCACTGGTTGTGACCTCCCCCCCCCCAAAAAAAAAAACAACAAACACTAATTTCTTTTCGGAGTGGGGGAGTGCTCAGGGGCCATATACAGCACAGAACTGAATAGAATCCACTGCATGCGGGCCCGGAGAGATAGCACAGCGGCATTTGCCTTGCAAGCAGCCGATCCAGGACCAAAGGTGGTTGGTTCGAATCCCGGTGTCCCATATGGTTCCCCCGTGCCGGCCAGGAGCTGTTTCTGAGCAGACAGCCAGGAGTAACCCCTGAGCACCGCCGGGTGTGGCCCAAAAAACCAAAAAAAAAAAAAAAAAAAAAAAAAAAAAAAAAGAATCCACTGCATGCTAGGCAAGTACCTTAACCTCAATTCTATCACTTTGTCCTCTATTGATTGGTTCTTTTTTTTTTTTTTTTTTTTTTTTTTTGGTTTTTGGTTTTTGGGCCACACCCGGTAACGCTCAGGGGTTACTACTGGCTATGTGCTCAGAAGTTGCTCCTGGCTTGGGGGACCATATGGGACGCCGGGGGATCGAACTGTGGTCCGTCCAAGGCTAGCGCAGGCAAGGCAGGCACCTTACCTCTTGCGCCATCGCCCGGCCCCTATTGATTGGTTCTTGAGGTGGATGTGTAAACCTAGAGTCTTGTATTTTTTTTTTTTTTGGGGGGGGAATTTGGGTCACACCAGGCAACACTCAGGGGTTACTCCTGGCTCTACGCTCAAAAATCACTCCTGCCAGGCTCGGGGGATCATATGGGATGCCACGATTCGAACTACCGTCCTTCTGCATGCAAGGCAAATGCCCTACTCCATGCTATCTCTCTGGCTAGTCTTGTATTTGCAAAGCACACACTCTACCACTGAGCTCCATCTCCAGCCTTAGGCTTCTACCTCCCTTGCAGGAAGCATATGCCCCTCACTTAAGCCTGAAACAATGCAGGAGTAAGCCCTGAGCACCACTGGGTATGACCCAAAAACAACAACAACAACAACAATTAATCTTGCTTGGTTTGAGAATTACTTTACAGTTTAATTCTCCAATCCTCTTAGCATGCCCTTGGTCCTCCTCCCCCCTTCTTTGCTCTTATTGGTCTCCTGGCCATAGGAATTGAGCTTATTGTGAACCCGTTCTGTGGTCTCTAAGGAGGCGAGGGCCTGCTGTCTGCTGGGTTCTGGGCCCCTGGTCCCTGAGTCAAAGTAGGTAGGGTGGACCCTTTTCCCTTCTAGGCCTCCCCTTTCCTCAGCATCTCCCCCAGCTCTCACCATTCAGCCAGCGAGAATCATGTGGTTCTGTTCGGAGACTAGGGCGGCGGCCCAAGCTGCGGAAGATGGTGAAGTCCCGGCCCATGAGATCCGCTGCTACCCCTGAGTACAGCTCCTCCCCTGTGGACAGGGCAAGGGCTGTGAGGCCACGTCCAAGTCTGGAGGATAACAGGGATGGGCTTGCAGAGTTCCAGCGTCCTCAGGGCCTTTCCCTAGGCTCTCAGAAGAAACTTTGTGGGGCCGGAGAGATAGCATGGAGGTAGGGCATTTGCCTTGCATGCAGAAGGGTGGTAGTTCGAATCCCGGCATCCCATACAGTCCCCTAAGCCTGCTAGAAGTGATTTCTGAGCATAGAGCCAGGAGCAGCCCCTGAGCACAGCCAGGTATGACCCAAAAACAAAAAAAGAAGGGACTTTGTGAGGTTATGGAGCCTTGAAGGGGACCCGGCCTCCAGACTCACCCACCAGCACGGAGGCAGCGCGATGGCTGGGATCATAAGGACTCCTTCCCTTGCCATCCTCCTGCCTTCGGAGGTCCAGCCGCAGCACAGGTTCCTGGGGTTGGGGGACAGTTATTCCCAGGCCCGTCCTCAGGCACACAGCTGCCTTCCCTTCCCAAACCGGCCTTACCTCCAGCCGGTGGCCCACCTCTATGAAGGCGCAGGTGGGGTGAAAGGCCCCTGTGCCACAAGCCAGCAGGTGGGTGCGGTTGTAGGAGTGCAACAGCTTCACGAAGTTCATGCATTCTGTCTAAAGGAGGGTGGGCAGGGACCGTGGAGCTTCCCCGAGGGCTGGCCTGCAGGAGTTCCGACCCCCCTCCCTCTCGCAGCACCATCCCCGCCCTTTCTTCTTCCTCGGCAGTCTATACCCTACATGGGCCCCAGGACCCTGGGTCACCAGCCCAGCCCACCACTGTCAAGAAAGGATGTTAGGACCCTGTGACTCAGAGCCCCGAGAAGATGCCCACGAGCCCGTTCTGACTCACTACCTCCAACCCTCAGCCCGCTGGACCAGCTACCATGTCAGCGAAACAGGCAAGCTTCTGTCTCAACGTTGCTCCCCCCAGAGTGAGGGGCGCCCTCACCCACCCACCCACCAGCAGCCCACACTCACCCCGATGTCTTTGCCCGCCCAGTTGCACTCCTCTCTCCAATCCACTGGGGCCGGCCAGGCCAGCTGGGGTTAGGGGGAGACACAAAGGTCACATACTTGGGGTGCTCTGCCCGGGGGGGGGGTGGTGCTAATAGACTAAGTGAGGTCATGGGGCTCATTCCCTGTCCCCTGGGGAGCGCTGAGGAACCTTTTTGGCCCGCCTGCTGATATTGTCCAGGTTGAGGGAGGCCACATGGTTCTCAGCGCCCACGAACAGGCGTCCACGCTCTTCGTCCACCAGCAAAGTGTCATAGCAGCAGGTCCGCTCCAGCCTGAAGGTCCGAAGCCCATGCCGGGCCTGCAGCTCTGCCAGAGATGGGGACCCTTGGGGAGTCACGGCTCCTTGTCTGGAAGCTTCCCTCAGCCCCATCTTCTGGGGCTTGCAAAAGCTCTGGATATCACCAAGCTGGCCCCACACATAAGAACTCACACTGTGACACAGGTTCCCCCTGTGTGAGGCTCCAGGAGAGAAGTTCAGCCCCTTCCCTCCACCCCAGGGTGGGGAACAGATTGAGCTTGGTGTGCTGGGACAAGCCGGACCTCTAGATGGGTATACTGGGAGGCCAGGTTCGTGGATACCAGGATCCAGGGAGATGGGCATTGTAGGAACAGGGAACCCCGACTCCAAGTCACGCTGAGGTCCTATACTGCCAACCCGGGCTCAGCGTGAGGCCATGCACCCGTTCTTCAAAGGGGGTGCTTCTGATGGGGCCCCCACACTGCAGCTTGCCCCTTGCTCTGCCGCAGGGGCGTGCCAATGGGGGAGGGAACAGGACAGAGGCACAATCTGTTGCCATGGGGACAGGAGGGGTCTTTCTGGGAAAGCACGAGGGGAATGTGGGCAGAGAAGCTGGAGATGGAGGCGTCCAGGACAGGGTTAACAGGAGATGGTGGCCTGTTGGATGGAGCCCCCAGTCCTGGACCCCTCCTGGAACACATACCCTCACACACACACACACACACACACACACACACACACACACACACACACACACACACACACACGCCTCCCTGTTTGCAATAGCAAACAGTGCCACTTCACCACCCTGGCCTTTTCCTGTGCCCCTCGGAGGCCGTCTTTCACCTACAAAGCTCACCTACCTGAGAAGGAGAGTCGAAGGCGAGGGGAGGTGGGGGTGGCACCCCCCAGCACCGCTGCCCAGAGCAGGACCAGGCCCTGGATCATGGCGGCAGCCGCTGCCCGCCCCATCCCTGCGACTCAGGGCACTCAGGGTTCAGCGGGCATGTGTGAAGGATCCTGGAGCCGCCCTGGACTCTGCCCCGGGATCTGGAAGCCAAGGAGCTGCAGTGAGGGTGAGGGTGAGGGTGAGGGCGGGGAGGCTGGGGAGAGTCCCCAGGGATCAGATTACATACGCCCTCGGGGAAAGAGGTTGGGGGGTCTCCTTCTGCTTCCGAACCCTCCCCTCCCTCAGAGGGTGCCCAGCCTGGCCACAATCACAGACACACCCACACTGGGCATACATAGACTCCCTCAGGGTCACCCCCACACTGCCAAGCACCGGCCCCACCACACCACCACGTCACCCTCCCTCCCCTTCCCGGTAACCGCCCTCCCTCAGAGACATTAATTCATAAACTATGTGTTTCGCTTCGGGCCAGCTTGAGACTGGGCCGGGGAGACCCAAGGTCTGGACTGGGTCCCCCTGCAGAAGGGGACAGAGTGCCTCAGTCATTCCTGCTGGGACCCAGAGCATGAGCAAAACAAGCAGGCTAAATGAGGGTGAGCAGCAGAGGGGCAGACCCTCAAGGTGTCTGTGCGCCCACAGACCAGAGGTACAGGCACCTTCGGGCCTGCAGCCAGTGGCATGGGCACCTGTGCATGTGAGGCTGCAGGGGTTGCTCTGTGGATGTGAAGTGCATGTGCTGTGTTGTGTGTACAACAACACACATGTAGGCTGTAATGCCTATTCGGCATGTGGCATGTGTGCGTTGAGACATACGGCTACATGTATGCACACCACGGTGGTTGCATGTCCCTTTCTGGACAGACCCCAGGCAGTGTTAGACATTGTCCTGAAATATCTTGTCCAGGGCCCGAAGAGATAGCACAGCGGCGTTTGCCTTGCAAGCAGCCGATCCAGGACCAAAGGTGGTTGGTTCGAATCCCGGTGTCCCATATGGTCCCCCGTGCCTGCCAGGAGCTATTTCTGAGCAGACAGCCAGGAGTAACCCCTGAGCACCGCCGGGTGTGACCCAAAAACAAACAAACAAACAAACAAAAAAGAAATATCTTGTCGGAGGGAGGGGGAGCCCCAGGACCCCTGACTTGGTACCAGGGGGCTGCCCCAGCAATTTGAATTATCTATCGAGCCCAGCTTCACGCTTGGCCTCTCTTATCCCCAAGAGGCAGCACTGAGGTCATAAAGAAACTGAGCTCAGACTTCAGTGGAATCAAGAGGCACCAAGTGGAGAGAGCAAAGATCTGAGGCAACCCCTCACATGGGGTAGATGTGTGTGTGCGCCCCTTCCTTCCCAATGCCAGACCTGGCCCTGGGGTTCCCCCTTTCTACCCCCTTCCTCCACTCTGGAGAAGGGACAGCAGCGCCCTATTGCTAGGAATTAGGGGGCAGGTGCCAGTCAGCTCCTGGGCTGGACAACAGGGATGTTTGCAGGAATGTGGCTGTGGAGGGGTAGAGGGCTGGCCTGGCTTGTGTGATGCGGGGCCCTGGGTTCTGTGGGGTGTGTGTGTGTGTGTGAGTACAGGCCTGGCTCCCCAGAATCCCCTGCCTCTCCCCACCCTTCCCAGGCTCACCACCTCCCCCCTTCCCTCCGCTAGCACTTGCCTCGAGCTCCTCCACAGAACAGCTCTGTTGCTTTCCACACTCCGGGAGCCGCTCCCACCCAGCCGGGCCTCTGCTCTCCTGAAAAACCAGGGTGTAGGGCACCTTCAGACGGTTCCTTTAAGGAGCAGCCCCCGCCCCCACTGAGGCAGCCGCACCCCGCATGCCGTCAAGTCAAGTTTATGGGGCGGGTGGATCTGGTGACCGGGCAGGCAGGCAGCAGGGACCGGCTGGAGGTGGTGGCTGGACCAGAGTGGAGCGGCCACAAGGGAGGGGTGCTGAGGGAGAGATGTCCCTTCCCATGGAAGGGCCAAGGGTCCCCAGGCAGCAGCCCGGAAGTGGTACAGGAGGAAGACCCCCAAATGCTCATGGAGGAGGCAGCCTGAGTTGAGGGGCACCTCTTCTCAAGGGGTTTCCTCACCTTTCTCTTCACCGAAGATGGGAAGCTGGAAGGAGTAACAAGGCATTCACCTCAGGTGCAGCAAAGACAGGCTGAGGGGACGAGGAGGCAGGACTCTGAGGGGCCCCAGGTCTCAGCTCTGTCCTCCTCAGCACTTCGGCCCCTGCAGGGTTTCTGCCACCTGGTTGGCAGAGCTGTGCCAATACCATCACAGGGCGGGCAGAGGAGGCCAGGCAGGCAGGCGGGGCACTCACCCAGCAGCTCCCCCTTTCACGCTGAGGGGTGTGGGCCCCTCCAGAGACCTGAGGGGCAGGCGGCTTCTCTCTGCTCCTTCCTTGACCCTGTTTCTCCCTTGGCTCAAGGCAGAAGCCAAGTCCCCATAACATCATGGAATTGAGGCAGGTTGGACTCCAAGAGTCCAAGACCCAGCTTGTCCATTGGGAAGGGTCTAGAAGTCATGCCTGATCCGTGCAAGGGCATCCCCACAGTGCAAGGCTAGGAAACAAGGACTGCAGGGTAAACTGCAGGGTAAACACACCCATGCTTGAGGCTGGGCTACTACTCCCTAATCTCATTAGGTAAGCCAGCCCCCAACTGCACAACAGCTCTCCAGGGCTCACGTGCTAGATGGGCTTTGCAAGCAGAGATAGGATACCAGGCCCAATGCCCAGTGGCCCTGAGCCTCAGCACCTGGAGTTCAGGCCAGGTTGGCAGGCAAAGGGTGGGAGTCCTCCAGAAGGGAGGTGGAGGCGTGCACCCCCACTGTCAGAATGCAGCCCCTCTTGCTCTCGCCTCCAGGCCTGGACAGCCTTCCCTGACTCCATGCGAGCAAACAAAATTCCTTGGCTGTTTACAATTTTCCACCCAAGTGGCCAAGATCAGCAAATGCCTTTGAACCCCCTCACACCACCGTATCCCCTACCTGCCCCTGTTTTTTTAGTTTCTTCCTCAGGCCCCAGGTCCAGCTCTCTGCTTCCCCAGAGCCAGCTCAGAATTCCTCCTGGGAAGTGGGCCAGAATCTCTGTCTGGCACCCCGAGGCTCACCCCTGCTTCTGCCAGAGGATCTGCCCCAGGTCCGAGCGCATGCCAGGGCCACGGCAAGGCTGGTGTGGTGTGGCCACTAGGCCGCATCACTGGCTGTGGGTCATGCCAGGCAGCCTGGAGTGGGTCTCACCAGAATGGGACTAACCATAGCAGACAGCTGGTCTCAAGATTCCTGCTCCCAAGCTGCTTGGGGATCCCAGGGTTCCTAGGTCTGCAGCCCTGCCCTGGAGCCCAGGGAAAGGCCTCCTGGGCTGAGTGTCCTGAAATCACCTGTCAAGCCTTGTTGTTTCCTTCTGGAAATGATGCCACACCTGGTAGAACCTGCCTCATCATCCCTCCTAAGGCCAGCAGGGCCCCCTGCCCCCTCGGGATTCTGATGGCCAGCTCTCCTAGGTGCCCACTGACACCTGCTTTAGCCATCAAGACAAGTGGCATTAAAACCAAAGTTCCCGGTACCTGCAGGCCACGTGGGGCCTAGGATATTCTAGCCTTTTGGCACCCAGCCTCCATGGGGGGCAGTGGCAAGGGGGACCCTGAAGCTCTCGCAGAGACCTAACCATGCGTCTGCCCCCCAAAGCCCAGGGATCCCTTGAGAAGGGTCAGGGGACCCCTCTGCCCTTTGCCCCTGACCCCAGCCTGGTCTTGCCCCCAGGGAACCCCAGGCCCACCTTTTTGAAAAGATCTGTTCCTCCCCTCCTTGCTGCTCCCCTTTCCTTGTGAGGGCCATGTCAGCGAGGTGGAAGGGCTGAGGGAGGGGCAGCGGGGAACCCGGGGCCTCCAGCGGCCGCCCTACCCCCCATGGCTCCGCCCCAGCCCTCCGCCTCCCGCACATTCCACCCCGGCTGAGGTCAGCCCCTCTGGGATGGGGGAGCCCCCCCATAGCCACATCACAGCTCTGCACTCACTTCTGTTTTCTTCATTGCCCAGCGGGAGGGGGGAGGGAGGGGAGTGGGGAAAGAAGGGGGCCGGGGGTGGGGCCTGCCTCCCCCTTTCTTCTCCAAAAGCCTGAGGAGGAGGGTGGCAGGAATGCAGTGAAGTCAACCCTGGGGAGCACTTGGCGCTCATTTACATACATTAACATAATGCATAAGCCCCCCCCCATGTCCCCCTCCCCCTGGAGAGCACCGGCGTTAGAGGCCCTGGGAAGGGGTGAATCCTGCTGGTGGCTCATTGCCTCTGTGTGTGTCTGGGGGTGGTGGGGTGGGGACGGCGCCTCTCTGCTCCTTCCTTGCTCTGGGCTCGGCTGGCACTTTGCGGGTAAACAGGTGCATTTTCTAGTGCCACATCAGCGCTGCAGAGCGCTGGGGCCTTTCGGATGCCAGTCCTCCAGCCATCCAGTCTGTGCTTCTTTAGCTTCCACCTGAACCTCTCCAGCTTCTGGTGATGCCTGAACCTTTTTTTAATATTATTTTTGGGCCACACTTGGTGACGCTCAGGGGTTACTCCTCGTGATGCACTCTGAAATCGCTCCTGGCTTGGGGGACCCTATGGGACGCCGGGGGATTGAGCCATGGTCCGTCCTAGGTTAGGCACATGCAAGGCAAACACCCAACTGCTTGTGCCACTGCTCCGGCGCCATGCCTGAGCCTTCTAAATCCATAACCAGCACTTCCTCATGAGGCCTTCCTGTCAGGTTTCAGACAGGAACAGGGGAGCCCAGGAAATATTACATACATGGGTCAGGGCACATGCTAACATGCTTAGCTTAATATGCTAAGCACATTATATGGAGTTAGCTCCCCAGCACAGAGGATCTCCTGGTCTCGGTGGTCCCTGGCATTGTAAGGCTCAAGCAATATTGCATCCTCAGGCCCTCAGGCTGGTAGTCCAGTCATGCTGGGAGTGGCCCCCGAGAGCCCTAAGCCTCCCCAATTACCACTTAGAGGAAAAGCCTGCTGGCAAAGCTGCCCCAACGTACCCTGCAGTTCTGGGTCTCTTCCCTGTATCTCTGCCCTCCAAACCTTGCCCTTCCTCCCAGACACCTCATTTCTAGGAGGTGTCAGCTCTTCCTTTGCCAGGACATGGGGCTGTTTCCTCCATTAGGCCCCTTCATTTGCCAGTCATACTTTCTCACTAAGACCTTACCCTTCTTAACTACTTGGGAATTCTAGCATTTACACATTACTGAGGGTCCCTGGACTAGAAAGAGGACAGGCACAAGAAGGCCAGTGAGAGAACCTTCTGGGATTGCTGGTAGCTGACCCAAGTGGAAACCTAGGTAGGGTGGACAGAGAAGAGCCAACCTACAACAGCTTCTGGAATCTGGGGGCTCTTTCCTCCTGAGCAAGTACAGAGGGCTATGCCTGAGGCAGGGAGGAGAAAGGGAGGGACCTGTCCTTGAACAGTGCTGCAACCCCACTGGGGTTAACTGAATTGCCAAGTGGCAAGGACATGGACATAATTTTTTTTTTTGAGGGGGGGACACACCCAGCGGTACTCAGGGGTTATACTCCTGGTTCTGCATTCAGAAATCGTTCCTGGCAGGGTCTGGGGACCATATGGGATGTCGGGGATCGAATCCGGGTCTGTCTCTGATTGGCCGCGTTCAAGGCAGGCACCTTACTTCTGTGCTATCTCTCTGGCCCAACAGGCATAATGTTTTAGGATGCCCATAGAGAACAGCTGGCTCGAGACCCTCCTGTGTACAGGATGGGAGCCTGACTCAGGTGTTCAAAGCAGGATGGCAGTGGTCTCTCTGAAGATGGGGACAAGCAGCCTGCAGCAGGAGAGTCCTAGGATCTTTTTGTTTGCTTAGGTCAGTCACTGCCTTTAGTGCTGTTGGAATGAAACTCAGAGCTCAGCATACACAATCCAAGTTCCAGTACTGACTGACTAGACCCCCAGGAGCATTTTCCCCCTTCCAGCTTTTTGGGACAGAAGGCAAGGATGGGAGGCTGTGACTGGAAGTGCATCTGGCCCCCAAAACTGCTGGAAACTAGTTCTGTTCCTGTCCCTCTCACTTCTCCTAGGACAAGCAAGACATAGCTAGTCCTGGCCAGGGACTTCAAGTGGAGTGGGGTGGGGGGTGTCTCCATCAGGATGAACTACAGGGAAAGTTCCTTCCAGGACTTGGCAGTTCACACAAATCTTCAGAGGTTCCAGTGCAATGGGACCCCTCTCCATGCTGCAATGACTAGAAGTGGCTGCTGACTCCTCCTCACCCCTTTTTGGGTCTGACTCTCAGTCCTTGCCTCTCCTCAGTTGTTTTCCCCACCCCCAGATGGGTTAAAAATACCAAGGATGCCAGCACACCAGGAGCCACTCTGAGCCGGGTGGGACTTCAGGGGTGGGTCAGCCTCATCAACTACAAAGTAGACCCTCTGCCCTGGGACCACCGTTGGGCCAGACTACCTGAGGTTCATGCAACTCAAGGGCTGCAGGGAAAGGGGCCTTCTCTGACTGGGAGAGGTGTAGGAAGAACTAGACCTTTGGTGCCCAGAACATAAGGGGTGGCTGGGCTCCAGACCTGGACAGTTCCTGGGACTGGAAGATTCCCAGGAAGGCGTCAACCTCATGGAGCTCATAGTCTCTCCTTGGGGTACAGGACACCTGGGTGGGGGGGGGCATCCTATAGCTGCCCATTTTGAAAAATTAAAAAAAAAAAAAGATTGGGAATTTCCCAACTGTTAGAGACGAGGACAACTGAACGCCACCCCCGCCAGCCAGTGCAGGGACAATGAAGCCTTCTGTATGCCCTGTAGTCAGAGCAGGGGGGAAGGCAGGTGGGAGTGCAGGTGGGGGTCCAGTCTTGGACCCAGGGAAGCCCTCACCTCTTCTTTCCTCCTCCTCCTCCTCCTCCTCCTCCTCTGGGTACCAGAGAACCCAGCATACTCAGCTTTCCCAGACACTGGTTGTCAGTAGACAATGCAGGCCCCCTCAATGGTCCCTCTGTGCAAGGGCTCCCTCCGGGAGGGGAAGCCCCATCTCCGGTGTCCCTTCCTGCTGGGTGTGCGTGCGATTGGGCCCCGGGGAGCTCCACCCGCAAGAGTGAACCCGGGGCTCAACGGGCCCGGGCCTAACCCTAGCCACTGAAGGCAGGAAGGAAGGAAAGCGGAGAGATCCTGTCTGGGCACCGGATCCAGTCCTCTGCCCGGCCCCAAGGGCAGCAGGAAAGGCCCGAGGACCTGGGGCTGGGCCGGGGAGGGCCGCGGCTGCGGGGCGCTGCTGTCCTTCCGACGGGGCGGCCCAGCCTCTCATCTGCTGCCAGTGGTGGGTCTGGCAGGTGTGCGGGGGCAGAGTCCCGGGCCCCCGGCCGTGCCTGTGCCCTCCTCTTGCCACCGCGTGGCCTCCCCGCCTCCGCGGCGCCGACCCGGGCCCTGATGGCTTTGTCCGGTCGCCCCACAAAGCCGCCTTTGTGCCCCTCGGCTGCTCGGGACCCGCTGACGTCAGCCTCCGTGCCCGGCCGGGTTGGGCCGGGCCTGCGGTGCCTCCTGCCGGCCAGAGACAGAAGTGCCCAGCCCTGCCACCCCGGGTGCCAGCCTTGCTTGGGGCTCAGGACCCACCTGCAAGCACCCCTGGCCTCGATCAGTACTTCAGTCCCTTTCTCAGCGGTGTGCTTTCTTCCTCCAAGACTCAACTCTCCCCACTGTCCCTCTCTGCCTGCCCCTGCTCCCCTTCTATTCATGTGTGCAACTGGGGGAACCCTCTGAGGCCGTGATGTGCCCTCAAGAGAATACATCCCTCCACCCACCCCGAGGCTGCTTTCCACCCTACCCAGACATTTCTGGGTCTTCTTGGTTTGTTTTCGGGCCACACCCGGCTCTGCACTCCAGAGACCATGAATCACGGAGCAAGTGCCTTACCCACTGGACTATCTTTCTGGCCTCTGAACTTGGGAAAAGGTAGGGGTGTGTGTGTGTGTGTGTGTGCGTGCGTGCGTGTGACCACGCATCACCCGCGAATCCAACTGGGTCATCACTGAGCAAGTACCTTACTCACTGGCCTCTGAACAGGGGTTCTGAAAAGGATCCTAAATTGGGAAAATTGTGTGTGTGTGTGTATGTGTGTGTCTTTCAGGGGTTCTGAAAAGGATCTTAAATTGGGAAAGTGTGTGTGTGTGTGTGTGTTCTGGCCTCTGAACAGGGGTTCTGAAAAGGATCCTAAATTGGGAAAATGTGTGTGTGTGTGACGGAAGTGCAGGTGGAATGTGTGCAAGAGGCCGTGTGGTCTTGGCCTCAGGGCTGATCATTTTCTCTGCCCTAGTCACCCTGGGTCCAGATTTCAGATGCATGGGAGGACAAGGAACCGATAGGTAAAGTAAGCTAGTCAGGAACCAGAGAGTCTAGAGGATTAGGGCAGTAACTAACTTTGCACGCACCCGACACAGGTTTGATCTCTGGCACCATATGCCCACACCCCAAGCAATGCCAGGAGTAACTCCTGTTGCTAGGTGTGGCCCCAAGTCAAAGACTAGTCAAAGCAGAAAAATGGGGCCCTGAGGACAGGGTCTGTGTGCCACTGGGAGAGCCATGCATATCACCCCAAACCTCTGGGCCTCCACAAGGATCAGGAGCACTCTGACAGCCCTGGACGTGGGTCTCTGTCTCTGGGTGAAAACGTGGAACATATTTTTTCTACCGTTTTATTATCTCAAACCAAGTGAACAATTCCATAAAACGTGAAAAAAGCAAGGAAGTGTTCAATGCTGAGGATCTGGGCCTTGAGGGAGGGCAGGAGGGGGAAGGCCCCTCAGCAGGCAGCGGTGATTCCTAGGTTAGGTTAGCACTAAGGAGCTACACGGAGGTTTGCTAGAACGGGGACCATCGGTGGTGACATTGGCAGTTGTCTGGAACAGCCCTTGGAAGCCAGTTCTGTGGAGGACAGGCGGGCTGTCGGCCCACACAGAGGGCAGGCAGAGGAGGGATGGGTGTAAACACGCAAAAACACTCAAGGCACAGATTCACTGAATGGGGCGGGGGGTGCTGGTCAAATTTGAGTTTTAAATAGCTGATCTCTATATGTGCTGCCAAAGCGAGCACTAAATAGCTGATCTCTAAAAAGTTCCTTCATCTGCGGTAGTTTTTGTAACTGTCTTGTTTTGTTTTAAAAGCTAAGGGGAGGTGTAGCAGAATCTGGCATTACACGTTTCTTGTGCTTTATCCTTTGGGGCCTCCGGGAGGCTGTGAGGGATGGTGGGGAGGAGGCCCCTGTAAACATTAGGACTTGGGCTGGTCAGGGGCTGGTGTTGGGTGAAGTCAGGGGTCCCAGGCTGGAGAAGTTGGTGCCCCGTCAGAGACTTGGCTAAACACGACGATGGTGAAACACCGGAAGGGACCAACGGTCATGCCCAGCACCCATGAGGAGGAGGAGGAGGAGGGAAGGCCTTGAAAAGGGAGACCTGTGATGACCTCCCCAAGACCTGCAGCGGAAGGAGGTGGGGGCGAGGGGAGTCAAGAACAGGGGGGGGGCAGGGGAGAGAGAAGCGGCTGGGGCACAGGCGGGGAACGTGGTCCTCTTGGCCTCATGTTCCTCAGGGGCTGGGGGGAGCAGAGTCGGCGTTGGCCCTAAAGGGGGAGACAGGAACATGTCAGGCTGTGGGTGGAGAGAACAAGAACCAGGGGAGAGGGTCTCTCCTCCAGCTGCCCTAAACAAACACCATGGCATCCTGGAGAAGGGCTGGCTGTGTCAGGGAGGCAGTCAGTGGTCTTGGCAGAGTCCCTCCGCTCCCCAAGGATGGAGGGACAGCTTCAGTCTACAGCCCTCAGGAGGTGGGAGACAGACAGCCTTCTTAAATCAAAGGCTTGTGGGGAGGGAGGGAAGATGGAGGGGGCAGAAGAAAAGAGGAGAAGAAAGGGAGAGAAGAGGAAGGGAGGGTGGGCCGGAGCAGTATAGTGGCAGGGCATTTGCCTTGCATGTGGCTGACCTAGGACGGACTACGGTTCGATCTCCTGGTGTCCCATATGGTCCCCCAAGCCAGGAGTGACTTTTTTTGTTCATTTGTTTTTGTTTTTTGGGTCACACCTAGCAGCGCTCAGGTGTCACTCCTGGCAGGCTCGGGGGACCATATGGGATGCTAGAATTCGAACCACCATTTGTCCTGGATTAGCTTCTTGCAAGGCAAACACCTTACCGCTGTGTTCTTTTTTTTTTTTTTTTTTTTTTTGGTTTTTGGGCCACACCCTGTGACGCTCAGGGGTTACTCCAGGCTATGCGCTCAGAAGTTGCTCCTGGCTTCTTGGGGGACCATATGGGACGCCGGGGGATCGAACCGAGGTCCGTCCTAGGCTAGCGCAGGCAAGGCAGGCACCTTACCTCCAGCGCCACCGCCCGGCCCACCGCTGTGTTCTCTCTCCAGCCAGGAGTAACTCCTGAGCGTTACTGGGTGTGCCCCCCCCCAAAAAAAAAAGGAAGAGGAAGGGAGGGAAGGGGGAGGAGGGACATTGGGGGGGGGTTCTCCAAGGTGGGCTAGGATAGTTTGATAGTTGCCTCAGGGTCTGGCCTGGCACATCTGCTGTCGCAGCAGAATGGAGCCTCCCAGTACCCTTCAATGCTGTCCAGCCCTGAATTTTTTTTTTTTTTTTTTTTTTTTGGTTTTTGGGCCACACCCGGCAGTGCTCAGGGGTTACTCCTGGCTGTCTGCTCAGAAATAGCTCCTGGCAGGCCCGGGGGACCATATGGGACACCGGGATTCGAACCAACCACCTTTGGTCCTGGATTGGCTGCTTGCAAGGCAAACGCCACTGTGCTATCTCTCCGGTCGGGCCTGAATTCTACCCTCCTGCTTTAAATGGGTGTCTGAGTTCCACAGGTACTTCCAGGCTCTGCCCTGCGCTAGGCTTGGAGTCCCTCCCACTCTGTACTACCCCCAGGTCCTCAGGCTCGCTCAGGCTCACCTTCCTGCCAGGCCCCCCTGGTCCTCAGAAGAGGCCACAGTCCTTCAGGTTGTTCTTGATGATGACATCAGTGACGGCATCGAACACGAACTGCACGTTCTTGGTGTCAGTGGCGCACGTGAAATGCGTGTAGATCTCCTTGGTGTCCTTGCGCTTGTTCAGGTCCTCAAACTTACTCTGGATGTAACTGGCAGCCTCCTCGTACTTGCTGGCCCCTGTAGGGACAGAGAGTTGATGCTTCGGGGGTGAAGGGGACAGGTGGCCCCACCCCACACGGGCATCGAGACTTGTTGGAGCAGACTGCCAGAGCACAGGAAAGGAAAGGGGTGGTGCTTCCAGCCCCAACCAGGAAAAGGTGCCAGGGTTACCCTCTGTCCAGCAGGGGGTGCCCACAGTGACCCCCGTAACAGGTAGCTCACCGCACCTGTGTACTCAGGGAAGCAGATGGTCAGGGGGCTGTGGGTGATCTTCTCCTCGAACAGGTCCTTCTTGTTGAGGAAGAGGATGATGGATGTGTCCGTGAACCATTTATTGTTGCAAATGCTGTCAAAGAGCTTCATGCTTTCGTGCATTCGATTCTGGGCGGAAGGGATACAGTCAGTGCCAGCCAGCATGCCCGCCCACCCCGGCCCTCGCCCGTGGTCTCTCGGCCGCTCACCATCTCCTCGTCCTCAGCAAGCACCAGGTCATAGGCGCTCAGGGCTACGCAGAAGATGATGGCTGTGACTCCTTCGAAGCAGTGGATCCACTTCTTCCGCTCTGACCGCTGCCCACCCACATCAAACATCCTGCGGACATGGGGCCCCTTAGCTCCAGAGACGGGAGTTCAGAGACGGGGCCCCACTGAGGACAGAGGCCACTCAGGCCCACCCTTGATTCTCACCATTGTTTTAGGTTCTTTTTTTTTTGGGGGGGGGGGGGTGTCACACTCGTCGGCGCTCAAGGGTCACTCCTGGCTCTGTGCTCAGAAATCGCTCATGGCAGGTTTGGGGACCATATGGGATACCGGGGATTGAACCCAGATCCATCCCGGGGTGTGTGTCTGCGTGCAAGGCAAATGCCCTACTGCTGTGTTATCGCTCCAACCTCCTCTCACTACTATTCTTTGGGGAGTTCTGTACTAGTCACTCCCCAACCGACTTTAGCGAGCCCGAATGAGTCAACACCCCGCTAGCCCCCAAGGCTGGTGCTTGCTGGCCTCCTTCGCAGTCACCCTTACTTGAAATGGAGATCCTTGAAGGTGAAGTGCGTCTCCACGATGCCCGTGGTCTTGACACGGGTCCGCAGTACATCCTGCTGGGTGGGGATGTAGTCGCTCTGTGCGATTCGCTCCAGGTCGTTCAGGTAGCTGGGGGTGAGGGTGGTGGGCCCAGGGGTCAGGTGGAGCGGCCAGGTCTCCATACCTGGGCCGCTTTCCCTCCTATTCCTTCACTTCTCAGGTGAAGCCACACCTGCATTAGTCCCTTGCCAAGGATAGAGATTTGAACTCACTCTCTCTTCCCTGCCTCTGATGAGAGATCCAGTGGCAGTGGTGCAGCTGTGGCGGGCAGGGGATACGCAACTGCCATAGGTGCAATTACAACTCTGCTGCAGAGAGCCCGTAGAGAGCCTACCAAGTCCCTCATGTCCCATGATGGGGCGCAGGATGTGTTGAGGCCTGCAGGCCCTCTAGGCCTTCTGTCCAGTACACACTAAAATTTGGGCTCCTTAGAGGGAAAGCAGGGGCACCTGTTTGGCAGAAGTCCGAGGGGGTTCCTCCTCATTGTCAGTTCACTTAATTAAATTTTGTCTGTTTGTTTTGTTTTTGGGTCACACCGGGAGGTGCTCAGGGGTTCCTCCTGGCTCTACGCTCAGAAATCGCCCCTAGCAGGCACAGGGGACCATATGGGATGCCAGGATTGGAACCACCGTCCTTCTGCATAAAAGGCAAATGCCTTACCTCCATGCTATCTGTCCGGGCCCAATTAAAAATTTTTGTTTGTTTGTTTTGTTTTTTTTTGGGGGCCACACCCAGCGTTGCTCAGGGGTTACTCCTGGCTGTCTGCTCAGAAATAGCTCCTGGCAGGCACAGGGGACCATATAGGACACCGGGATTCGAACCAACCACCTTTGGTCCTGGATCGGCTGCTTGCAGGGCAAATGCCACTGTACTATCTCTCCGGGCCCCCCAATTAAAAATTAAAAAAAAAAATTTTTGTTTTTTGGTTTTTGGGTCACACCCAGCGGTGCTCGGGGTTATTATTGGCAGGCTCGGGGGACCATATGGAATGCTGGGATTTGAACCAGTTTGTCCTGAATCAGTTGTGTGCGAGGCAAATGCCCTACTGCTGTATTATATCTCTGGCACCCACTTAATTAATTTCAATGCCACCCCTGCCAGAGGACTAGTTCTGTCCTTGCCTCAGTTTCCCTACTACCCTGGAACTGGAGACAGGCCCCGAGCCATTGTACAATGAGCTGACTTGTTCCTAAGGAGGACTGTTGGGCTAGCCCTTGGCTCCCACTCGCAGTTGGGCCAAAGGGAAATGACCTCAGAGACACAGGGACAGAACAGAAAAACAGGAAGGGCCATGGGGAACCATGACGCATGTGCTATGACCTGCAGGCCACGGCACGCCCCTACCACAGGCCTCCAGCCTCCAGGCACTGTGGTGGGCTCCACACCTCCTCTCCCCAACAGAGCTTACTGCTGCCCCAGGCAGTCTTGGGGGATTGGGAGGACCCCTGCTCCCTGAGGTGTGGCCTCTCTACACTCCAACCTGTGATCTTATCATAGTGAGCTCTGAGGGAGAACGTGGTCCCTGTCCACTGCTCAGATATGTAACAGGTGACAGTGCTGAGCACAAAACGGATGCCCAACTCGTGGGGAGGAAAGACAAGAGGGGCAGGAGTGGGAGGAGCCTGGAGCATGGCTATATCTCACCCTTGCATGTGCCCGGCATTGGGGTGGTACTGGCTGTTAGGACTCACAAGCTCTGCTGGGCCAAATTTCCCCAATCTCTGGGAGGGGCAGTGCTGAAACTTGACCTAGAGCTGCTCCTCCACCCCCTGGAGGCCCCTACAAGAAGGGAGAGGCTGTGCAGGGGTTTGGAGTGGGGCTCTGAAACTGCTCACACGCCAGGGAAGGCACAGAATGTGATGGACAGTGTGGAAAGGTTTGGCAGAAGAGGCAGGGAATGGAGTGTGAAGGAACTGCATCCTCTCGGTGGCCTCCAGGCCTGAGAATTTGCACAGATTTCTATAGTCATTAGTATCACCCTCCAGCCTGGTCCAGTCACCTAGCACCTAGCACCTAGCACTGAGCAGCACCCCACCACAGGCTTAGCGTCTGGAGCTTTACCTCTGTGGGCTGGGCTTCTGGGGATCCTTGCAGACTGATTTGCCAGTTGTGTTGTGGCTCAAACTGGGCCCAGCTCCAGCCAGCCAGGTCTGTTTTTTTGTTGTTGTTGTTTTGTTTGTTTCGTTTTGTTTTGGGTCACACACGGCAGCGCTCAGGGGTTACTCCTGGCTCTATACTCAGAAATCACCCCCGGCAGGCTCAGGGTACCCTATGAGATGCTGGGATTCTAACAACTGTCCTTCTGCATGCAAGGCAAGTGCCCTAACTCCATGCCATCTCTGGTCCCCCGTTTTGGTTTTTTTTTTTTTTTTTGGTTTTTGGGCCACACCCGGCGGCACTCAGAAGTCGCTCCCAGCAGGCTTGGGGACCACATGGGATGCCGGCATTCGAACTGAGGTCTGTCCTGTGTTGGCCACATGCAAGGCAAATGCCTTACCACTGTGCTATTGCTCCAGCCCCTCCAGCCAGGTCTGGAGTGACAACCGTCTTACCCTTCTCAGCTGGCCAGTCCACTGTGGAATCCTAGGATTCTGAGTATGCTGTACCTCTGCCTGGAACCCCGTCCCATCTGTGGCCTAAACCCCTATTCCATGTGAGCCCTAACACCCCAGGGAGTCCTGCTGAGAGATTCGCCTGCCCTGCTTGTCAGTGCTATGAGTGTCCCTAAGAATGATGGGGTCCCTGGCCTATAGAGGAGGTGTTCTCTAGGCTGCCCTGCCTGACTCTAGGCCCTTCAACACCAGGCACCCCCACCCCACCCCACCCTGCCTGGCTCAGCCTTCATGGTACTCACTAGGCGGCGGAGTCATTGAGCTGGTACTCCCGGGAGCGGCCAAAACAGGCCTGTACACCATGATCAGCCCAGAGTCTCCGGATGACGCCGGACAGGTCCTCTGGGAGCAAGCCCTGCTCCTCGGCTGTGCACGACAGAGCAAACAGCTGCCTGGCGTCGTCCTGGGCAGAACAGAACGGGGTCCCGTCAGGCAGGCCGAATAGCACCCATCAAGTAGGTGTCCAAAATTGGGGGAGCATTCCCAGGATCTGTTCTTAGGGAGTGGAAATGGACAGAGGGGAGAAGGAGGGAGCACCTACCGTACGGGAGGAGTCAGCAAAGTCAATTTGCAGATTGCCCATGGCTTTGACGATGGCCATGATGGACTGGATGGTGTTGCTGTAGACGACTGCCCGGTACTGCCGACATTCCTCCTCTGAATAGCCGTCCTCATGGATGATCCTAGCCACCAGGGGTCAAGGGTTAGGGAGCACAAGGCACAGGGCCCTAGCCTGACTGAGGCTATTAGTACCTACAGCGACCTCCTGCAGAGAGCAGGCAACTGACCCATCCCACGGGACCTGCCCTGGGATCAAGCACCTCTGGGAAGGGCCCGGTCCAGATTCGGACAGGGACAGTACAGGCCCATAGGTAGGAGATGAGAATGGGGACGGTCCGGCTCTGCCCCCATAGCACTTACTTCATCTGCTTGACAATGGTGCTCTTCCCTGACTCCCCAGCGCCTGGAACAGAGGGCAAAGACAGTTATTAGGACAGGCCCATCTTGGGGAGCCCGTGAGACCCAAGTCCCCTTCCCAGTGGATTCCCAGCAGCAACACGAAGGTCATCAGGCCCAAGAGGCAGGGGAGCCATGTTGGTGGGGCTGATGGGACGCAGCCCTCAGGGTGCAGTGCAACCCAGAAGGCTCTCCCCAGGCCTTCGCTTCCCACACGTGCCACTGCCCACCATGGTCCCCTGCAAGGAGACTTGCAGCCAGTCCTGCCAGAGGTGCTCCACAAGAGGCTCGCTACTGTGGGCCAGCACCTTTCCCACTGCAGGGCTGGACTGGCCAGAGTTGATCCCTGGCATCCATATGGTTCTCTGAGCCTGTCAGGAGCTACCACAGGGCTGGGCTAGACTGTTCCTCTGGCTGTTCTGGCCAGGGTCTAGCTCTAGACCCTACTCTAGACCAGGCCCAGCAGGAATGTGCATATTCTAAGCTTCTCTGCTCTGACCTAAGAGCCCCACCTGCTTTTCTCTTGGGTGTCCTACCGTGCTCTCCTGACATCCCCAAAATGAAAGGACTTCTGCTCCCTTTAGGACTGGGGACATTGGATGTAGAAAAGTCGAGTGTAGGTCCATGATTCCAGACAGAATTCAGAAGAGCAAAGGAACATACAGGACTACATTAACTGTGCTCCCTAAATATTGTCAAAATGTGGTTGGGGGCCAGAGCGATGGTCTAGCAGGGAGGGCATTTGCCTTACACACTAATGACCCAGATTTAACCCCAGGCATCCCATATGGTTCCCCGAGTCTGCCAGGAGTAATTCTGAGTGCAGTCAGGTGTGGCCATAAATAAAACAAACAAAAATGTGGTCCAGACACCAAATGATGCTGTGATGGATCCAAACAAGCGTATTCCCAGGCCTATAGGAGCAGCACTGGGGCTTAGAATACCTATCTGCTCTGGGGCCGGAGAGATAGCATGAAGGTAAGGTATTTGCCTTGCATGCAGAAGGACAGTGGTTCGAATCCTGGCATCCCATAGAGTCCCCCATGCCTGCCAAGGGCAATTCCTGAGCGTAGAGCCAGGAGTAACCTCTGAGTGCTGCCAGTTGTGATCCAAAAACAAAAAAAACAAAAACAAAAAACAAACAAACAAAAAAAAGAATACCTGCTCTGCAGTAAGTGGTCCCAAGTTCAAATCCCTGGTGTCCCACATGTACCAAGCAAGGAGCTGACAGCTCTGTCAGAGATCTATTGTTGGAGTAATTGGGTTCTTACACTATTCAGGACAATTCTTTTTTTGCTTGTGCTTGTCCCTCATGAGCAGAAAGTGCCTCTGGATTGGCCCTCTACCCCAATCATTTCTCCACCCCATGAGGGTGGCCCTACTCTTCCCAATAAAGACCTCAGGTCAGAGACTTCTTCCGGTTTCGGTCCCAGAGCTAGCCTGCCTGCCTGCCGGTACCTTTCGTCTGCTTGCAGAAAGCTTGTGGTGGAAGTTCCTGAGCCTGTGTTATCTCCCTAACCTTGTGTAGATTATTTCCTGTGTCAGCTTTGCTTCTAGATCCACATTCCCCAATCCTTTGGGACTGGGGTATGAGGCTTCCACTACACTCTCTGGCACCACAAGCCATTTCCACTATATTCAGATATGAGAGAAACAGAAAGGGGTACAATCCCTGGTAAGTACCACGACCATGGCTAGAGTGTCTCACAAACTCAAAGTGTGGGCCTGATGATCACATGAGCCAGCTATGCAGCTTGATGTGTGAGCCCTGGCACACGATGGCCAGGCATGTGCAGGAACCCCATCGCCACAATATCCACATTGAAGCAGGGAGGGTGAGGGAATAAAACCAGATAATTCAGAAGGCCAGAGCAATCGCACAGTGGTATAGTGTTTGCCTTGCAGGTGGCTAACATAGGAAGGACCCCAATTCGATTCCCGGCACCCCATATGGTCCCCAGAGCCTGCCAGGAGCAATTTCTGAGGGCAGGGCCAGGAGTAACCCCTGAGCACTGCCGGGTGTGGCCCAAAAGAAAAAAAAAAATCAAAAAACCACAACAGATAATTCAGAGGGGGCCACACCCAGTAGTCTTTTAGGGTTCCCCCACCCCCCGGTGTAGTGCTTCAAACTGAACTCAAGATTCTTTAGTATACATATCCCAGCCCAATACTCTCCTGGCAAGAATCTCTCAGGGATAAGGCACATACCCTGTGTATCAGGACCCAAGTTCAGTTCAGCCTTTATCAGCCCCTATCCCCACCTCACACCCACCCCACCCTAGTTTTACTGGGCCCAAACATTATTGCACTGCCTGGTCCTGGCAATGACCCACATGTACACTTGACTGAATATTGCAAGGAGTGACCCTGAAAATGTGAATGTTGTGCTCGGGAAGCCCCCAAAAACAGTAAGAAAAAATAAAATAAAATTGGGACTGGAGCAATTGTACAGCAGGTAGAGTGCTTGCCTTGTACACAACCAACCCGGCTTCAATCCCCAGTACCTCATATGGTCCCCTGAGCACCTCCAGGAATAATTCCTGAACAAAGAGCCAGGATTAGCCCGAGCACTGCCGAGTGTAGGTCTTCTCTGTCTGGCCCCCAAAATAAGCAGCAGCAGGGAGCCGAAGTGATAGTACAGCAGGTAAGGTATTTATTTGCCTTGCACACGGCTGACCCGGGTTAGATCCCAAACAAAAACAAAACCAAACCACTCAGAGCCCAAAGGCTCACCAACATGATCAAGCAAGAATAAAGTTTCTCTGGCAGGGTTGTGAGCTGAGATCAGGGTGCTCTAATTAATCACTTGAACCCCCATTTCAGAGCAGCTCCAGTGAGGGGACCAAGCCCCACCACTGCCTCAGGTTCAAGGCCTGAGTCTCAACACACGATGACCCAGTCTGCAGGATACACCAGATCTGCCCTGGATCGCTCCACCCACTGCAGGCCCACATTTGCCTAAGAGAAACAGGCACAGCTGTGGCCCTCAGAGGGGTGGGAAGTCCCCTCTGAGAAGGGTTGTGTTTTCAGTAAAGCACCCAGTTGCCCAGAGTGGGAGAACTTAGGGGGCAGAAGGAGCACAGATCGGCAGGCACTGGATAGGCTTGAGGAAGGTGATAGGTGAGTCACAGGTTTATTTGGGTAGCACATCTTGGGCAATGGATTGTGGCAGGGTCCCCACTGACACCTTCATCTCAGAGGGGGGTCATAAGAAGAGGATCTTGGAAGGTCACAGCTAGCAAGACATGTTCTTGGAGACAGCCACAGTGCAGGCTCGCCCCAAGGCTGCAGTGACTTCCATGCCTTTCTGCCCCCAGGCCTCAGTGCCCTCCATCCCAGAAGGCACCCACAGATCAGAGGCTGAAGGTGTAAAGGAGGGTGGAGCAATAAATAGTACAGGGTGGAGGCACTTGGCTTACATGCAGCCAACCTGAGATTGATCCCCAATACTACATATGGTCCCCCGAGAGCCCTGCCAAAGTGATCACTGAATGAGCCAGGAGTAAGTGCTGCTGGGTATGGACCATAAAAACAAATAAAAAACATAAAATCTAAACCAACAAGGATAGAAATTTGCTGGTGTTCTGAGGGGATTGATTGGCTTTCCCAATGTAGGTGTAGGCACAGGAAGTGTAGGTAGGGGAGACCAAAACTGACACACAGGACTCTAAGATTTAGGGACTCTGGATCTCTATCCAGCTGACTGGTCCACTTTTTTTTATTTATTTGGTTTTGGGGTCACACCTGGCAGAGCTCAGGGGTTACTCCAGGCTCTAAACTCAGAAATCATTCCTGGCAGGCTCGGGGGACCATATGGGATGCCAGGAATCGAACCTGGGTCCATCCTTGGTTGGCTGTGTGCAAGGCAAATGTCCTACTGTTGTGCTATTGCTCCGGCCCCTGATTGGTCCACTCTGTCTCTGTCCAGCTGGCCAATCATTTTTTTGGTAGATACCAAAAGCCATTTGGTGACCCTGCCCAGCCTTGGGATAATGACACCAAATCCCTCTGCATCTCACGGTGGCACCACATTTGACAGACATAAGGCAGGTACCTGGCAAATCAGAGGGTAGTAGATGGGGGGGCTATCCCTATTTCTGGAGTGCTCCTTACTCTGGATCATGCTCTGCTCAAAGGGCCCACTTCAGGGACCAAAGAGTTAGTATAGTGGATAATGTGTTTGCCTTGCAAACAGCCAATCTGGGTTTGATTCCCAACATCCCAGTCTCCCAAGCACCACAAGGAGTGATCTCAGAATGCAGAGCCAGGAACAACTCCTGAGCATCAGGCTGCTGCTTAGCTCAGGTTCCCTTGCACTTAGCCCCTAGGACATCCCTCCTCCCAGTTCAGAATCAGTGCCAAGATGCTGACAGTGGGGGGTTACTGTGCCTGACTCTCCTGCATGCAGAGGCCACCCCAACTCCAACTGAGAGATACCAAAGGGACCCAACAGGGGATCCCCAGAGCCTAGCTATTCCCCACCAAGGAAGAGGCCTCTGTAGTTCATGGCCCTGGCAAGCAAGTAGCTATTCAACTGAACATCTGTTCCCACTCCTGGGGCTCAGCATGATCCAAGAGAGAGGAATAGCAGGGTACCAACTAGCCTGAGCAGACTGCAATGGCAGAGCAGGCCCCTCCACTGCTCTCCGCCCTTCCTGGGCCCTCAACCTCAGGGACATGGCTTTCTACGACACTCTGGGCCTCAGTAGTTCCTCTGCAGAGGCCACACTGAGCTTTGAGTGCTTGGACCCAGGCATCCAAGACCAGGTGCCAACCTTCATCCTTCCTGAGCCTGCTCTGGCACTTCACCTGTGAAACAGGACACCCCATTCTCTCCTCCTCAGGGAGAGGCTGAGGAGTCAACACCAACTTCTTCCTGCAGTTTCAGGCACAGGTAGGGTAAGCACTCTGACCAAAATCAGTATTGGGGCCAGAATGATAGTATAGTACATGGGCACCGCTGGAGATTCGATCCTCAGCATTCCTTACAGTTCCCTGAGCCTAGCCTGAAGTGATTCCTGAGTGCAAATGCAGAAGTAACCCCTGACTGCCACTGAGTGTGGCCCAAAAGCCAAAACAAACAAACAAACAAACAAGCAAATAAATAAAAATAATCGTTGGGCCAGGGGCTGGAGCATTTGCCTTGCACATGGCTGACCCAGGATGGACCTAGGTTCGATTCCTGGTATCCCATACGGTCCCCCAAACCAGGAGTAATTTGTGAGTGCATAGCCAGGTGTAACTCCTGAGCGTACCAGGTGTGGCCCAAAAACAAACAAAAAATCTTGGGGCTGGAGTGATTGCACAGCGGGTATGGCTGACCTGTGGCTGACCCAGGTTTGATCCTGGGCATCCCACATGGTCCCCCAAGCAAGCCAGGTGCAATTTCTGAGCACAGAGCCAGGAGTAATGCCTGAGCACTGCCAGATGTGGCCCCAAAATAAAACCTAACCAAAACAAAATCAAAGTCACTATTGCTTCTTTAGACCCTTTGGGGAGTTTACAATGTGCGCATGCCCCTCATTTCCTGCAGCCCACCATGATTTGCAGCTTGCTGTGGTCCTCTTGCCGGGAGGTGAGGATGAGGCTGCAGATACAATGCAGAGAGGGGCAGAGACCGGCGTTTGCTCCATCTGACTAAACGGAGGCACTTCCCTGTTAAACTGGGCTGACCAGGCCCAAGTCAGAGCGGCTCAGTGTTTTGTGCCAGTGTTTGGTTCCAATTTCCCTTCCACACACTGGGTGCCGGGACAGCCTGGAGCTCTGCTGCAGAGCTGCTGCCTAGCTGTCAGCTGTCAAAAGAGGGCCGGGCAGCAGGCTGTGGGCAAGGCCTCCCTGCAAAGATTCCCAGGCTGGTGGGCTCCCCCCTGAACATGTGGGGCCAGGAAGGAAGAGCAGCCAGCTGACGTGGCAGGCCCCAGCCCCACTGATGAGAAGCAGCGGTGGTGGGGAGCACGGACAGACTTGGGCGGCAGCCCAGCTCAAACCCACAGGACCAGGCCCGCCCCGGCCACCAATCCTGCCTGCCCCCCGGGGAGCAGAGGAGAGAAGGTGGGGATGAGCCCGGGAAGCCCACCCCAGGAAGATGCCACGTCACAAACCAGTTAGAGGCTGGGAGGGATTGGGGGGGGGCCCAAAGCGGCTTCTCCCTTGCAGCCTCTGGGCCTAGATCTGGAGGCCACCAGGGGGAGCCCTGTAGCTAGACACAGCGGTAGGGGCTGGGCTGTGGCGCAAGGCGTTTGTTCCAGTAAAGCAGTCTCAAATGCAGCAGCTGGGGGGCAGGACTGGACCCTCATCCCTTACCCCACACGGAGCCTGGCGAGTCTGGGACATGGGAAGAGACTGCATACAAGTGAACAATGGAACAGGAGGGAGCGGGAGGCCACACAAAAAGTCTCTAAGTCCTGCCCCGGCGTCTCTTCCTTCCTCCAGGTGCTCCCTCCAAGTGTGAGCAGACTCCTGAGTGATCTCAGAGGGACACCAAGACACCCACGCACCTGGGGCCCGGTCTGCTCCTGGACGCCCAACAAAACTGGAACCTCTCTTCAACCGGCCTCTGCTCTCTCAGTTGCAGCAGCTCACGACCCAAGGGGAAGCACCAGCCACCAGGGCCTGCCCACTGCTGCCAAGTCAGCTCTGTGCCAGCAAGGGCCCTCCATGCCAGCAGGCAGACGGGCAGCTCTGGCCACTGTCCAGAGCCAGGGAAACCGAGGCCCCAGAGAAGGAAAGCCCGCCTGGAAGGGACTGGAAGGCGCTGAGCTGGGCTCACTCTTGGCTCTTTGGGCCACAATCCCACCTTCCAGGCTAGCTTACCCCAGGTGCCAAGGCACAGCCTTCCTCCTATGCAACTGTGCCCTTTGGTTACGGAATTTATTTGCTGCGTTCTAAGACTTCGAACACCCCCCAACCCCCACTTCTGATGAATCTGGAACTCAGTTTCCCAGTCTTGAAATGCACCAAGTCAAAGGCCGGGCCTAGCAGGATCCCTCATATACCCCCAAGCACCTTGGCATCCAGACCAGCTGGCAGCTTGTGCTCGCTAGGGCCCATGGGTCTATGCTGAGAATCAGAGCATCCCACAGATACCAGGACTGGGCACCAAGTGGGAAAAGGTTACTAAAAGTCAGGGTGGGGATTGCCCAGGGGTTGCCAGTCCCTATTGTGAGCCTAACCTCACAGCCCTGAGCTACCTGCATGGCTCTGTTATCATCCTCCAAATTCTCATTTAGGCTCCTGAGGTCCCTCTGACCTGACCACACAGAGCAGGTGCCCAGAAAACTTCCAAGGAGGACAGATGGCTCCACAGGGCCACTATACTCAGACTTAGAGGCCCTGCCTGCTGGAAAAAACTCAGATTCGCATAATGTCTGCGTCTCCAGCATCCTGGACTGCGGGTTCAGTTCTCCTAAATCCAGGATGAGAGGAACCAGTGTCGGGTCGGGAAAGAAATAGCCTGACCTCAACCTGAGAGCAACTGAGAGGGGCAAGAGGACACGAGGAAGGTGGGAAACTAAAACAGGGGCAGGGGCCAGAACAATAGCACAACAGCAGGACATTTGCCTTGCACACAGCCAACCGGGACTGACCCAAGTCCGATCCCCAGCATCCCATATGGTCCCCTGAGACTGCCAGGGGCAATTTCTGAGCACAGAGCCAGGAGTAACCCCTGAGCACCCCTGAGTGTGGCCCAAAAAAAAAACGAGGGCAGCTGCACGTAACAGGCGAGGTCGCCTCATGAACACTCCACAGACTTTTGGCTTTGAGCAGGGAAAAGACTACAGCAAAGAGATGTGATGTGTATCTCCAGGGCCAGGGCAGAGCCCTTTTCCAGTCCCCAACAGGAACTGAGGAAGACCCCAAGACACCCCACCCCAAGACAAAAGGGTCTTCCAATACCTCCACAGCCTCCGCCTGTCCTGACCCACCAAGTCTTGCAGACCTGCCGCAGTTAGTGAGCACTCCAAATCAGTCTGCATCACATCTCAGTTTCTCCACTGGGTAAATCATTTCGGGGTGCAATTGCAATTTTCCCATCAGTCTCAGCCTCCCTGAGACCAGCCATGAGAATTTAGCCCTGGCTCAATTGGAAACAGATGCTGTTTGGGGGGGCCATCACTGGCAGTGCTCAGGGGCTATTCTGGGCTCTGTACTATTTGGGGGCTCTCTCCTGGCAGAGTTCGGAAAACCAGATGATGTTGGGGGGGGCAGAATATGGGCCTCTTGTGCACTCAGACAGTTATTGCTTTTACCAGAGGGAAAACTAAAGCCAGGAGAAGACATCCCTGGCGCCGTAGGTAGTAGCAGAGCAAATCTGCAGGCTGGGCCACGGTCCTCTCTGACCAGCCCTAAACAGAGGAAACCCAGAGTGACCTAATCCTGGACCTGCTGCTCCATTTCCGGGCATTCATCCCCGCCTGCCGCTGCCGGCCTTCCGGCTTTGGAGGGCAATGGCCGCTCAGGAACAGTCTCTGCTTTCCTGCGAGCCCTCCCACTGGTGTCCCTCTCCCAGCCAGGACTTCCTGTAGACAATGAAGGGGTTGGAATCCTTCTGGGAGCCGCCACTGGGGCCTGGGGCCTAGGGCCAGGGTTGGCTGGGCAGGACAGAGAAAAATTACTGGTCAGTGAGGCTGCCCCTGGGGTGACGCAGATAAGTCTGCAGGTGAGTTTCACCTTCTAGAGACTTCTGAACAGGGTTCACAGCCACCACCCTGGCAGAAGAGGAGTGGCCCTTTGCTTTCTTCCTCTTTTGAGCTCCTCCTCCTCCAGCTGCTTCCTCCTTTTCCTTTGGTGTGGACACCACTTCCCCGAGAGGCCCAGCCCTGCCACGAACACTTCAAGGCCCCTCCTCCCATCTGCTGCCTACTGACACCCCAGCTGCACCTTGGGAGGATGGAGTAGCCTGTTCCCCCCCCCCACCACCTCGAACCCTGCCAGGAGCCTACAGGTTGCACTTGGGTTGCTCCAGCAGGGCCAGCACGGCAGGGCAGGTAGGCCAACCCAGTAAATGCTCTGTTCTTTCTCCTAAACCAGCCAGTCCCAGACCCCAGAGGCAGGATGGCTGAGGATGGGGCTGGAGATTAGTTAAGAATAAAAATATGGGGCCAAAGAAATAGCATGGAGAGAGGTAGCAGGGAGATAAAGCGTTTGCCTTGCATGCAAAAGAACCAGAAGGATGGTGGTTCGAATCCAGGCATCCCATATGGTCCCCTGAGCCTGCCAGGAGCAATTTCTGAGCATAAAGTCAGGAGTAACCCCTGAGCGCTGCCGGGTATGACCCAAATACCAAAAAAAAAAAAAAAGAATAAAAATATCAGGGCCAGAGCAGTGCACAAGTGGTAGAGCATTTGCCTTGCACGCACAGCTAACCTAGGACGAATTGTGGTTTGATCCCCGGCATCCCATATGGTCCCCAAACCAGGAGCAATTTATGAGTGCAAAACCAGGAGTAACCCCTGAGCATTACCAGGTGTGGCCCCCTCAAAAAAAAAAAAAAAAAAAAGAATAAAAATACTGGGCCAGGTGAAGCTGGGCAGAGGTGCCCCTACCCTGTACTTGTGATGGTGGGAGGGGCTACCTAAAAACATTAGGTCTCAGAGTCATGTCTAGGGGCCGTGTCCTCTGCCTTCCCCTGACACCTTGAGGAGTTTTCTCAGGCAGGGCTCTTGTCAGTGACCCCCTAACATTCTGGGTTGAACTTCCGGCCCCAAGATCCCTGAAAAACTGGCACGATTCCACCCAAGACCCTCACCTGCCCATCCTGGCTCTCCAGCAGCCCCTAAAGGGTTCAGGATGGCAGAATGAGACTCTGGAGCTCAGACCAGAGAGCTATTACTGTAGGTAGGGTGTTTGCCTTGCACAAAGCCAACCTGGATTCAACCCCTGGCATCCCATATGGCTCCCTGAACACATCAGGAAAGATTGCTAGGTGCATCACTGGGTGTGGCAGGGAAAAAGAGGTTCAGAGCCAGATTGGGGTGTGGTATGGTTCAATGTCTAAGAACTTGGGCTTTGTTTTGTTTTTGTTTGTTTGGTTTGGGGGGCACACCCAGCAGTGCTCAGGGTATATTCCTGGCTCTGTGCTCAGAAATCACTCTTAGAAGTGCTCAGGGGATCATGTAGGATGCCAGGGATTAAACCCCAGTTGGCTGCATGTAAGGCAAATGCTCTACCCCCTCTACCCACTATGCTATCTCTCCAATCCTCAATGGCTAAGAACTTGTATGACGAGTTTTGTATGACAAACCTTTTCCCACCTTTCCTTGAAAAACAAAAAAAAGGATTCAGGGACCAGAGACACAGCACAGGAATTCAGGCACTATCCTCACATGCAGCTGATCCTGGTTCAATCCCCAACACTGTAGATGGTTCCCAAGAACTGCAAGAAATGCCTGAGCACAGAGCTAGAAGCTCCAAGCTCCATACACTATTGGATGTGACCCGAACACCCTCCCCTCAAATTGCATGCCCAAGCTTTAGGTTCATCCCTGGTACCACATGGTCTTGGGAGCACTGAGAGTGGCCCAGAAAAGCAAAATAAATAATGGGGCCCAGGAAGTAACTCAGTGGTAGAGCGCGTGCTTTGCATGTGTGTGAGGCCTTGGGTTTGAGCCATGGTGAGGAGAGGGAGGGAGAGAGAGAGAGAGAGAGAGGAAGAGAGGGGCAGAGAGAGAGAGAGAGAGAGAGAGAGAGGGAGAGAGGGAGGGAGAGAGAGAGAGAGAAAGAGAGAGAGAGAAAGAGAGAGAGAGAGAGAGAAAGAGAGAGAGAGAGAGAGAGAGAGAGAGAGAGAGAGAGAGAGAGAGAATGGGTGTGTGTTTTTTTTAAGAGATAATGACCAAAAGATACATCCAGGCCCTGAGATGGAGTACAAAGCGTTCAGAACTGATGTGTGCTGTGCGGCGTGCAACTGAGCTGTTTTGCCAAGTGTTCGTCCTGTGCTAGAGGCCCAGGAACCTCACTGAGTCCAATCAGGGAGGGGGGGTCCCCCAACCCCCAGGCAACCCCATCACTACTCAATGGGTAGCTACAGGTGCTCTCCCTCACCCTGCCAGCCCCATCTAGCAGCCGATGCTACAATCCAAACCCAGGCTAGGCCCCTCTTCTCCATGCCACCTGCTTTGCCCTACGTCTGAGGGTCTCTCTCTTCTCTCTTTCTCTCTCTGTCAGGCTCCAAGGTCACTTCCTTTCACAGGTGCCCTAGCAGAGAGCTACCCATCTCCCAGTTCAGAAAGGGCCCTTCTTCAGTGGACCCAGGCTAGCTGGGGCCCTTAGCAGGAACATTTCTCAAGTTAATTGCATCAACATGCCCAACACAAGCAGGATGCAAGCAGGATGCGGGCTGGGGGGTCAGAAACGGCTCCCAACCCAGCTCCTCCAGGCTGGCCAGGCCAGAGAAGACAAAAGCCTCGCCGGTCTGGGGGAGGGGTGGGAAGAAGAGACTCTCCCCTGGACCGCCCCGCCCCCCATTCAAGTGCTAATGAGCTCCAGCCCAGGCGCTGGCAGGGAAGAGGGAGGAGGGAGGAGGCTGGCAGGCGACCAGTCGGTCCACCTGGTGCTCAGGGCCCTGCCGCAAGCCCACCCCTGCACCCCCAGCAAGGTGGGATGGTGCTTCACCCCCCCAGAGGTTGGGCCTAAGGTTCCCCAAGGCAGCCCATCCATCAATCAATCAATCCAGCTGGTCCCAAGCCTCCCCACTTTGTTTGTTGGAGCAGCTGTCTGAGGGCACGGGAGGGATTCCCCAGTGACTCCACAAGGCCCAGGCAGTCTCTCCCCCAGAGGTCTCTGTCCTGTTAGAAGCATCTGCTGGGGTAAGCCTCATTCATGACACCTGTGGCTCAGGCCAGGATTTACTCTGCGCTGCTTTGAAACCCCATCTGTAGGAAACACCCCCCCAAGTGCTTTCCTAGCTCAGCACCCACTGCAGAATTAAAGTCTCCATCCCCTGTGGCCTGTGAATTCTTTTGAGAGGAATATCCCCTACCTCAGGCACTTCCCCAATTATTTCCCAACCAGATCCCAGCAAGCCCTGCCCATTCAGTCCATCTAGACAAGGGCCCAATAGGCGTCCCAGAATTACTTATCCTAGTTTTTGCCCGTTGGTGCTCCATCATTTCAGTTCTGTCCTTCCCATACACACTTAATAGGCGCCTATGGTATCCCAGGGCTTTGCTAGAGACAAAGCTAGATGGAGACCACAAAACTCGTTTTTTTCTTTGAGCAAACCAAAATTGAGCCCTCAGATGTCCAGTCTCTACTGGCTGGGCCAGGAATGCTCACGACACCATTCTGGGCTGTGGGACAGCATAGCCACAACTGCTGGACAGGCCTTAGTGGAGCAGGATAAGCCACAGGCTGGATCTGTGGCAGGCATCAGACAGCCTGCAGTGAAGGTAAAAATGTGAAGCTTTGGCAGCATTTCAAGAAGCCCTCCTGGCCCACTGGCTGCAGTGCCTACAAAGTCTATAGACCCTCAAGAGTTTCACAAGAAATGAATAAGAAATGCCAGAGCTCCATGATGAGACCAGGAGGAAATGGCCTGAAGAATCTCTTCGAGTATCTGCCCCAATGTTGGGGCATCAGCTGACCAGAGGCAATGCCCACCTCTACGTTCTGCCGGGCTGCAGCGGTGTCCATGCAGACCGACCACCTTATGCAACTATCCACCCATGGCCAGCATCAAGGTGGCAGTTCTTCACTCAATACGCAGAAAACAAACACCAACAAAGGTGCCAGCACAGAAGGCTTAGAAATGAGTAGATTAGGGCCCGGAGAGATAGCACAGCGGCTTTTGCCTTGCAAGCAGCGGATCCAGGACCAAAGGTGGTTGGTTCGAATCCCGGTGTCCTATATGGTCCCCGGTGCCTGCCAGGAGCTATTTCTGAGCGGACAGCCAGGAGTAACCCCTGAGCACCACCAGGTGTGGCCCAAAAACCAAAAACAAAAAAAAAAAATGAGTAGATCAAAGCAAAGCCCCTGCCTGCAGCCAGTCTTAGAAGACATCTGCAACTTGTGCTCGCTTCGGCAGCACATACACTAAAATTGGAAGAAGACATCTGCAACCAATACCCACTTGAGAAGTGGTGGCACCTGGAGGCAGAAGAGGGGCTTCACCAGCCTCTAGAGGGGTGGTGAAGGTCGTGTCAAGGAAGGTTCCTGAGCAGTCTGGAACCTGATTGTTTATCAGGTAGGAGCGAGGCGGAAACAGGAAGAGCACGCACGCTAAGGGAACAACGACTGCAGAGTAAGTCCTACAGACAAGTGTCCCCGAGGATTCAGAAGCCAACAGACAGATGTCCTCACACTGTTTTGCAGAATCCCACAAAAGCCCCTCCATGTCAGAGACACGGCCCCCTCTGGCTCTCACAAGGGCTTCCATTCCCCTAAGTACTGGGTCCCTAGTCCGAATTCCACTTGGGGGTTAACTGGGTCAGAGTAGGGAGCATTCCCAGAGGCCCCTGGTCAGCAGCTACTCCTTCCCCGCACCCAGATCATGGGGACCCCCAGACACATCATCACGGGCTACATCTGCCTCTGTCCCAGTGACAGCGACTGTCCCTGGCTGCTGGCTGGCTGGCTGGCAACGGGGAAGGAGCCAGTATGCGGGTGGGGCAGCAGGCGTGGTTCTGGCGGAGAGGTTCTGGCTGGCACTTGCCCAGCCAGAGTCCCGTTGTCTGGCCAGAGTCCTTCCCCGCTACGTGGGAGGGGTGCCCAGCGCTGTGAATCTGCCCCAGGTCTCCCCCATCACTCCCTAACACCTTGCTATGGAAAAGAGCTGGCAATACATAGCAGACTGGCTGCAGAGCTTGCTCTCCCAGTCCAGGGGGGGCTGACCTCCACCCCCCCACTCCCAGTAGGAGCCTCCAGGAACTCTCTGGCCCCCATCCAGTAAACCCATTTTACAGACGACACCAAGTCAGGGGAGCAGGATGCTGGGGTGGTCTCCTGGGCCAGATAGAAGATAGAGAACATGCTGAAGGGCGTAGAACCCTGCATGCCCCAGGCTGTTGCCCTGTGCCCTCAAGCACCCCAGTTTTAAGCCTTCAACCCCTCATCCTCCTGGCGGCCACAGTGACTGCATTCAAGGATGGTGAGGGGCTGGCTAGAGACCCCAGACCAGGCAACTGGGGATGGAAGAAAGGAAGCACCCTCCCCAGGCCTGGTCGGTGTCAGTGGCAGGAGCGGGCATTCTGGGGAGACACCCACTCAGGGCCGCAGCCGCACTCGCAGCGGAGACAGGAAGAGGCAATCGCCCAACGCAAAACAGCCCGGGAGGCTGGGCCGCCGCCCCTTCCCGCCCCTTCTCTTCCTCCCGCAGCAGCAGAGAAGCGGATGCCATTTTGAAATCTCCGGGGCTGTGTCCCCGAGGCCAGGCCCCCAGGGGGGACAGTCAACAGATAGGCCCAGGAGGAAGGCACAGTGACCCTGGGCCCTGGGCCCAGCGGGAGAGGCTTCACTCTTCCAGATTGTGGACCCCTCCCAGATGTGGACCCCTACACATTGCAGCTGTGGGACTGAGGGGCCACACCCCCCACCTATACTATCCAGCCACTAATGCTGCTGCGAGGTCCTCCCTCATCACCCCCCCCCCCAGGTCTGGAACCCCTTTATATCAGGCTGCCGCCCAGAACACCTGCTTGCAGGAGGAGGCTGAGGAGACCCACAGTAAAAATCTTTGCAAAAGTCCAATTCTGTTGCCCACCCCTGCGGGGGGGCCCCCTCATCAACTCCTCTTCCAGCTGGTTCATCACTTTCCCTGCCTGGAATGTAAGATCCAACCAGATCCTAGGCAGACCCACTCCTGAAGGCCAAGCCACCCCCCCCAGGGGTGCAGGAAGCAGGAGTCCCCGTCATCTGCCACCCGCCCGCTGGGCAATATGTCGGCTTACCACTGCCACTTCCACTTCCCCCACCCCTGGAGCATCCACCATCTTCCCCGGCTTTGAAGGAGCTGTACCCCCAGGTCCTCCACACTCCCTCCTGCTCCCCCCCAGATGTCCCTTGAATGGGTGAGGACCTGGCTAAGAAATGGGGGAGCATTCAGCCTGCAGAATTTGGCCCCCTCCCAAAGCACCGGTGGGGCCTCAGTCCAGCTCTGGCCCTCCTCCTAGCCCAGCCACCAGGGCCAGGCAGTTCAGGCGGGGTGGAGATGCTGGGAAGGCCGGTCTAGCTGGGGGGCCACCGGGGTCTTTGGGGTGAAGCTTGCAGAGAGGCCTGATGGGCTAGAAGCAGCAGGTAGGAGATCTCTTGGGACTCAAGGCATTCCAGCTGGAGGCTGCCCACTAAAAACTCCCTGGGGTAAGGGGCACAGGTGTGGGTCGACTTAGGGATGGAACCCAGAGCAAAGAGAGAAGGGGTTCGGGAGGACCAGGCAGGGGACTGAATGGAGGAAACAGGTGGTGATGCTGGAATTGGGGGTGAGGTCTGGGGATGGAGGGGCAAAACCAGGTAAAGGGTTTTGGGGAGGGGGGTCCTATGAGGTTGGTCTGCTTGTAGGGCAGATGCCATACAGGGGGGCTATGGCAGTTGGCTGCTGGTTCAAGGCTGGGGTTCAGGTCTGGGTTATGTTGGGGGGTGGTCTCTGCTCTGGATCAGAGTTTTCTAAAAAGTAAATTGGGGGTTCCCGGCCAGGCTCAGGAGGAGGAAGAAGGAGGAGGGTGAGGGTATCCCAGCAGAACTTTTTTTTTTGGGGGGGGGAATCCAAACTCTTCATCTGAAGATGTTGGGGACTAGGGGAAATCCTAGCAGAATTTGAGGGTCCAAACCCTTTTTCATCTGAAGATGTTGGGGACTCGGGGGTGTCCCAGCAGAACTTGGGGGTCCAAGACCTTTTCCATCTGAAGATGTGGAGGACTCGGGGAGATCCTAGCAGAACTTGGGGGTCCCAAACCTTCTTCATGCGAAGATGTTGGGGACTCGGAGCGGGGTGGGGTGGGGTGGGGGTCCCCGTCCGTCCGAGGAAGGGCGCGGCCTCACCCAGCAGCAGCAACTTCACCTCCCGCGCCGCCTTCTCGCCGTCTTCGCGCAGGTTCTTGTCGATCATCTTGGAGCGTTCGGCCGCCGCCTTGTCCTCGGCGCTCACGGTGCAGCCCATCGCCGCCGCCCTGCCGGCCCGACCGGCCGCCCCCCGGCCCCGACACGGCCCCCGGCCCGGCCCGGCCCGGCTCGGCTCGGCTCGGCTCGGCTCGGCTCGGCTCGGCTCGGCTGGGCTCTGGCCCGCCCGACCCACTCGCTCCGCTCCCGCCGCCGACCCTCCACGCCAAGCGCCCGGGTCGGCAGTTCCGAGCGTCTACCGGGCGGCGCCTTCCAGGCAGCCGCGCACCGACGGCTGGGCGGGGTAGTGGGCGTGTCATGGGCGTGGCCTATATGATACGAGGCCGTGATAGGAGGAAATGCGTGTGGGCGGGGCGTGGTTTATCTAAGCCACGCCCCCACCCTTGGCAGGATGGGGCGTGGCCACTCAGAGGGCGGGACTCCCCGTGAAGTCCGGCTCTGATTGGCTGGACGCGAGGCGCCCGGAGCTCGTAAGGCCGAGGGTGGGGACCTGGGCTTCTCCAGGGGGGCTGAGCTGGAACCAGGCCGCCGAGCTCCAAGGGGGCGAATGGGGCGAGCTGGGCAAGGGGAGGCTTGTCTTGGACACTTGGCTAAAGTTAATGAGCCCAATAAACTTGTGTCTGGTCCTGGAGTTGGGGCCCTGCCTTTGCCCCCTTTTCTCTGGAATCATGCAACAGACAGATAGATCATCATGGTCTCCAATTAATCAATTGTTTGATTGATTTGTCTCCGATCAATCGCTTGTCTGAACAGTTCAGGTGTGTTCATCATGGGGAACATCTTCCCTTGCAAGTAGGACCATGCTGGACTTGAGCAGCCAGGACTTGAAATGCAAGTGGGTACCTTTTTTTTTTTTTTTTACCTTCAATGGACAGTGGCTGCAATCCCATAACTGGGCAGAGTTTCCAATATTTTAATCTTTCTGATCCTGTTCTCCAGTAGGAGTTCCAACCTGAGTGGACATTGAAAGAGTCTTCCCAGGATTCCCCAGGAAGGTGGGATGAGACTGACACACACACACCCTAATTCCAGGAACCCTGAAGGTCCCAGCCCAAAGACAGGGAAGGTCCACAGAGCCAGAAGAGCTAAATGCCTGGTCACTATTGCTTGTCCCTCCCAAGTCATGTCTTCAGTCCAAACTCGCTCATTACCACAGTCCTGCATATCTAGTTTCAGCTCCTAGTCCACAATTGAGCTCACTGTTTGTCTTGCAATGTAAGTATAGCCCTGTCTGACTGTCTCCCCATATTGAGAAGCCATTGGCCTTGTAAATCCTGCAAATGTTTCTTCTCCAGGGCTTCTTCCTGCCTGGAGTCAAAGCTTAGCAAGACTCCAAAGCAAGCAGCAAATAGTGTGAACACACATAAAGCCCACCCAGGGACAGACACTCAGCTAGGCAACCCATAGATAGGCCCTGCCACTTCCAATAGACCTAACGTACCGTACTAAGGGCTCCTACAGTCCAGAACACAACCAATCCCAGCACAGAAAACAGACCCAAGGCGGGCCTCTTCCCCCGCCAGTCCCGCCCCAGCCTGAGAGCCCATCTTCCCCCCTCGGGCCTCCCCAGCCTGCTCCTAGCAACAGCCAACAGCTCATGCAGTTGCCCAGCAACAGAGAGAGCCTGTCAGCCCCTAGGAGGCCAGACTTGCCAGAGGTGGGTGCAATGCAGACCCCAGTCAATGGAGGGGAGGAAGAGCAGACTGGGGTTCCTGAGAGGCAGGGCTCTCCCAGTCCTGGGCCAAGTCCCTGCTTTTCGCACCCTTCCCACCGGTTCACCACTCCCTCCCAGTTTCAGGGTTTTCCTAAAGAGTCCAGCAATCCCCTTTCCCACCTCTCTGGCAGCTCCCTCTGCATTCCTTTTATCTCCATGGGGTTCCCAGGGGTATGTTGGGGCATCTGTTTGCTACTCTAGTCTCTTACCTTCTCACACCTCCCCACTCTAGGGGCTCAGGGGCTAAGATAGATACTACCAACTCTGTCTGCCCCAATTTGAAAGCCCTGTCCACCACTGCCAACGCCTCTCCCAAATGCATCACACATCCTCAATAGCCTGCTCCCTTAAAATTTCCCCAGTTTGTTCTTCTCCTGTAAAAAGATCAATCTTCTGATGCCAAAGAGAGAGTACAATGGTTAGAGACTTGCCTTAGGAGTGTCCAACCCTGGTTTTATCCCTGGAACCATACAGTCCCCTGAGCACTACTGCTAAAAGTGATCTCTGGGGCCTAGTAGTACAGTGGTGGGGCATTTGCCTTGCATATGACTGACCTGGAACGGACCTGGGTTCGATCCCCGGCATCCCTTGAGCCTGCCAGGAGCGATTTCTGAGCACAGTGCCAGGAGTAACCCCTGAGCGCTGCTGGGTGTGGCCCAAAAATTAGAAATTAAAAAAGTGATCTCTGAATGTAGAGCTGGGAGTAAGCCCTAAGCACAAGGTGTGACCCAGAGCATATGCACATATATAGTGTGTAAATATTATACATATGATAAAAAATAAAGTCAATCTTTTAAATGGTAGCCAAGGGGATCCCAATGAAAGATACCACATCACTCATAGGGATCGGAATTGAGAATGGGGGTCTCCATCCTGGCACTATACGGCGCCTAAAGCATTTCAAATTTCAAATGTGGTCCTACTGCCCTCTTCTTTTAGCACTGATGGGCGCAGGCTGGGGAAATACACCCAGCTGAGTACCACAAAACAGCATCAGACCCAACTACCCATGTGAGTAATACCCACAAAGATAAAAATCAAGGGACCGGAGAGATAGCACAGCGGTAGGGCATTTGCCTTGCATGCAGAAGGATGGTGGTTCGAATCCCGGCATCCCATATGGTCTCCCGAGCCTGCCAGGGGGCTATTTCTGAGCATAGAACCAGGAGTAGCTCCTGAGCGCTGCCGGGTATGGCCCCAAAACCAAAATAAAATAAAATAAAATAAAAATAAAAATCAAGGCCGGAGCAATAGCACAGAGGTAGGGCATCTGCTTTGCAAATGCGGCTGATACAGGACAGACTTCAGTTCTTTTTTTTTTTTTTTTTTTTTTTTTTTGGTTTTTGGGCCACACCCGGTGATGCTCAGGGGTTACTCCTGGCTATGCGCTCAGAAGTCGCTCCTGGCTTGGGGGACCATATGGGACGCCGGGGGATCGAACCGCGGTCTGTCCGAGGCTAGAGCAGGCAAGGCAGGCACCTTACCATTAGCGCCACCGCCCGGCCCCCAGACTTCAGTTCTATCTCCAGCTTCCCATATGGTCCTTCAAGCCAGGAGCAATTTCTGAGCGCAGAGTCAGGAGTAACCCCTGAGTGTCACCGGGTGTGGCCCAAAAAGCAAATAAATAAATAAAAGTAAAAATCATAACAAGTAGAAGATAGCACGTCATTCTTTTGCTTACAAGCCCTCTATGGCTCCACGGTGTCCTGAGGATAAAGCCCACAGGCCCTGCTTTGAACTGTGCAGGAGGCAGAGGTAGTAGCAGATGACAGCAAGGAGGACTCTGGAGATTATTTTGCAGACCAGTTTTTTTGCATATTACTTTGGATAAGAACCAGAAATTCAAACTCAGGGACCCGAGTGATAACATTAGCAGTAGGGCTTTTGCCTTGCACACTGCCGACCTGAGACTGATCTGGGTGGATCTCCGGCACCCCATATGATCCCCCGAGCCTGCAGAAGCAATTTCTGAGTACAGAGTCAGAAGTAACCTTGAACATCGCTGGGTGTGGCAACAACAACAAAAAACAACAAAAATTCAAACTCAACCATGTACAACTTTGTAACTGTGTATCTCATGGTGAGTCAATTAAATAATTTATTTTATCAAGAAAAAGAACAGGGCCCGGAGAGATAGCACAGCAGCGTTTGCCTTGCAAGCAGCTGATCCAGGACCAAAGGTGGTTGGTTCGAATCCCGGTGTCCCATATGGTCCCCCGTGCCTGCCAGGAGCTATTTCTGAGCAGACAGCCAGGACACCCTGAGCACTGCCGGGTGTGGCCCAAAAACCAAAAAAAAGAAAACAAACAAACAAACAAAAAGAACCAGAAATTTCTTGCAAATCAGTTTTCTTTTCTTTCTGTTTGATTTTTTTTTTTTAGGCTACACTTTGAGATGCTCAAGGTCTAGTCCAGGCTAAGTGCTCAGAAGACTATCTGGTGCTGGGAGATAAATACAGTGTTCACTGAACACTCATCTCTCTAGCCCCCTGTGCCTCAGTTTTATTCCCCCATTTATTTATTTATTTATTTATTTATTTATTTATTTATTTATTTAGGTTTTTTTAGGCCACACCTGGCAGTAGCGCTCAAGGGTTACTTTTTTGTTTGTTTGTTTTTTGTGTCACACCCGGCAGCACTCAGGGGTTACTCCTGGCTCTACGCTCAGAAATCACTCCTGGCAGGCTCAGGAGGACATATGGGATGCTGGGATTTGAACCATCAACCTTCTGCATGCAAGGTAAATGCACTGCCTCCATGCTATCTCTCCGGCCCCTCAAGGGTTACTCTTTTTTTTTTTTTTTTTTTTTTTTTTTTTGGTTTTTGGGCCACACCCGGTGACGCTCAGGGGTTACTCCTGGCTATGCGCTCAGAAGTCGCTCCTGGCTTGGGGGACCATATGGGGCGCCGGGGGATCGAACCGCGGTCCGTCTCCTAGGCTAGCGCAGGTAAGGCAGGCACCTTACCTCGAGCGCCACCGCCCGGCCCCAAGGGTTACTCTTAACTCTGTTCTCTGAAATCACTCCTGGCAGGCTTGGGGTACCAAATGGGATGAGGGATACTAAACCTGGGTTCATTCCGGGTCGACCACGTAAAAGGCAAACACCCTACTGCTGGACCTTTGTGCTGTCACTCCAGTCCTCCCCTTACTTTTTAATGGGCAGGGATGAAAAAACCTCCTAAGTGCTGTTTAGGAAGCTTGGGGGGCCCCATATTTTTTTCATTTTCACCTTTGGGAAGACTCAGGACTTACTCCTGGCTCTTCATTCAAGGATCACTCCTGATGGGGTCAGGTCGAGGAATCATATGGGATGACAGGGATCGAATCCAGGTCAGCCATGTGCGAAGCAAGCACCCTATCCACTGTACTACCTCTCTGGCTTCCCCATCTGGAGTTTTTTTTTTCCTTTAGGTTTTTGGGCCACACTCAGCAGTGCTCAGGGGTTACCCCTGGGTCTCTGCCAGAAATCGATCCTGGTAGGCACAGGGGACCATATGGGATGCTGGGACTCAAACCAATATCGGTCCTGGGTCGGCTGCTTGCAAGGCAAACGCCCTACCACTGTGCTATCTGTCTGGCCCCTCCATCAGGAGTTCTTGGCTAACCAGACTGCTGCTACAGTGGTTCAATGCAAGGGTGTAAGGATAAGAAGCTGTGGGGCATCAGACCCAACTACCCATGTGAGTAACACCTCACAAAGATAAAAATCAAGGGACCAGAGAGATAGCACAGCGGTAGGGCATTTGCCTTGCATGCAGAAGGATGGTGGTTTGAATCCCGGCATCCCATATGGTCTCTCGAGCCTGCGGGGGGGGGGGGGGGGGGGCTATTTCTGAGCATAGAGCCAGGAGTAGCCCCTGAGCGCTGCCGGGTATGGCCCCAAAACCAAAATAAAATAAAATAAAATAAAATAAAAATAAAAATCAAGGCCGGAGCAATAGCACAGAGGTAGGGCATTTGCTTTGCATGTGGCTAATACAGGACAGACTTCAGTTCTATCTCCAGCGTCCCATATGGTCCTTCAAGCCAGGAGCAATTTCTGAGCGCAGAGCCAGGAGTAACCCCTGAGTGCTGCCGGGTGTGACCCCCCCAAAAAAAAAACAACAAATAAATAAATAAAATAAAAGGATAAGAAGCTGAAGCTTTCAGATTGTACCCAGTGATGCTGAGCTGACCGGGCCATGTGCTGTTGGGAATTAAACCTGCAAGGGGTTCGTGCTAGGAATACACTCGAACTGCTGTACTAGCTTCTGGCTCTTACGCTATCCCAGGCTTTAGTTTTCTTGTCATTATAATAAGACTAAGAGCAATATTGACCCAGCACACTGGCTGAGGTCAGAGCTAAGGGAGCAAACAGGTAAAATGCTCAGAAAGTGCGTGTCCTCCAAAAGCCCTCAGGTATTTGTTAATTAGCAACTTTAATTGTTCTAGTAGTTGCTGTGTGTGTGTGTGTGTGTGTGTGTGTGTGTGTGTGTGTGTGTGTGTGTTTGGCACACCTGGTGGCACTCAGGGGTTACTCTTGGCTCTGCACTCAGAAATTGCTCCTGACTTGGGGACCATATGGGATGCTGGGGATTGAACCTAGGTCTGTCCTGGGCAAGGCAAATGCCATAACATTGTGCTATTGCTCCAGCCCTAGTAATTACTTTTTGTTAGGCCTAGAGGGGCTGACTCTACCGCATCTCTCTGCATCTCTCTGTCTCTCTCTCTGTCTCTCTCTCTGTCTCTCTCTCTTTGTTTTTGGGTCACTTCCTGCAGCATTCAAGGTTTACTCCTATCTATGCACTCAGAAATCGCTCCTGGCTTGGGGGACCATATGGAATGCAGGGGGATCGAAACGCAGTCCGTCCTAGAGTAGCACATGCAAGGCAAATGCCCTACCACTTGTGCCACCGCTTTTTATAAGGCCCAAAGGGGCTGACTCCACCTCATCTCTTGCCACTCACTACATACCAGTACTGAAGCCATCTGACTGGCTTTGTTCTCCCATCCTCCAGCACCTCTTTAACTCTTCCCTCACTCCCCCTTCAGCCCCTCCCTTCAGCCCCTGGCTCCCAGCTGGGCCCCCCAGACTCCCTTTTTTCTAGAGTCTCCTTCTCCCCCAGCCAGAATCCACTATGCTGGTGGGCAGTCTATCTTATCTGGGGCTTTTTCCACACCCTTTGTAATACTGTCCTTGAGAGTGGCAGGTAAATATTTGTCAGACTAAACGAATGGGATGGATGAATAAATCATACAAACTCTACGCATCCTTCCCTCATCCTGGAGCTGGCAGAGATGTAAACAACAAATCTAACTGCTACTTAAAAAAATATTTGTCACAGATGTGTGTGCAGAGAGGGAAGAAACTCTTGAAGAGGTACCTAGGGAGGAGGGCAGGGAGCCTCTGAGGAGGGAGAAGGTGTCATGGGGAGCACTAAGGAATAAGAGGAACCCTGAAGAGTGTTCTAGGAAGAGGAAACAGCACATAAGAAAGTGTTGGAAAGGGCCCGGAGAGATAGCACAGCGGCGTTTGCCTAGCAAGCAGCTGATCCAGGACCAAAGGTGGTTGGTTCGAATCCCGGTATCCCATATGGTCCCCCGTGCCTGCCAGGAGCTATTTCTGAGCAGACAGCCAGGAGTAACCCCTGAGCACCGCCAGGTGTGGCCCCCCAAAAACAAACAAAAAAACAAAACAAAAAAAAAGAAAGTGTTGGGAAAAAAAAGTGTTGGAACAGGCCTTGGTAAAAAACCAAGGGACAGAGTTTAAAGAAAAAATCTTGAGGGGGCCAGAGAGATAGCACAATGGGTAGAGCATTTGCCTTTCACATGGCCAACCTGGGTTGGGTCCCTGGCATTCCATATGGTCCCCCAAGCCTGCCAGGAGTAATTTCTGAGTGCAGAGTCAGAATAAGACTTGAGCACCTCCAGGTGTGTGTGTGTGTGCGCCCCCCCCCCAAAAAAAAAAACCCTTGAAAAATAAGGGGTGGTGGCATTTGGACCGAGAAAGGATCACTACAGCAATAATAGTGGGCAGGGCCTGAGCAATTTTGCAGCGGTAGAGCATTTGCCTTGCACGATGCTGTCTCAAGTCGGATCAAGATAACCCCTGCGCGCTTCCAGGTATAGCCCAAAAAGCAAAAAATAAATAAATAAAAAAAAGTTGGAAATATCACTTTGGGTCCTAACAGGAGATGAAGTGATGATGTCAGTAACAGTATTGCAAACCACAGTGCTTAAAGAGAAAAGATGAGGAAAAAGAGAGAGAAAGAAGAAAAAAATTTTGCAGTAGAGGTAGCTGGGGGACAGAGAGAGGACAGGAGGGAAACTGGGGAAATTGGTGGTGGGAAATTAATACTGGTGAAGGGGTGAGTGTTGGAATATTAACTAAAACTCAACCATCAACAACTTTTTTTGTTTTTGTTTTTGGGTCACACCAGGCAGCACCCAGGGGTTACTCTTGGCTCTACGCTCAGAAATTGCTCCTGGCAGGCTCAGGGCACCATAGGGATGCTGGGATTCGAACCACTGACCTTCTGCATGCAAGGCAAATGCCTTATCTCTATGCTATCTCTCTGGCCCCATCGACAACTTTTTAACTATCTCAAAGATGATTCAATTATTTTCTTTTAACTTTTAAAAATGATTTTAGGGGGCCGGGAAGGTGGCGCTAGAGGTAAGGTGTCTGCCTTGCAAGCACTAGCATAGGACAGACTGCAGTTCGATCCCCCGGCATCCCATATAGTCCCCCCAAGCCAGGGGCGATTTCTGAGCGCATAGCTAGGAGTAACCCCTGAGCGTCAAAAACCAAAAAAAAGATTTTAGGGCCCGGAGAGATAGCACAGCGGCGTTTGCCTTGCAAGCAGCCGATCCAGGACCAAAGGTGGTTGGTTCGAATTCCGGTGTCCCATATGGTCCCCCTGCCTGCCAGGAGCTATTTCTGAGCAGACAGCCAGGAGTAGCCCCTGAGCAACGCTGGGTGTGGCCCAGAAGTAAAAAAAAAAAAAGATTTTAGGATGAGGGAGGAGGGGGGGCATTTGTGGTGGGAATGTTGCTCTGGTGAATGTTACACTGTTTATGACTGAAACCCAACTACAAGCATGCTTGTAAACATGGTGCTTAAATAAAGATTTATATTAAAAAAATAAAAATAATTTAAAAAATCTTGGGCCGGAGCAATACCACAGTAGGTAGGGCATTTGTCTTGCACTAGGCTGACCAAGGTCAGTCCCCAGCATCCAATATGTACCCCCAGCCCCAGTCTGCCAGGAGTGATTTCTGAGCTCAGAACCTGGAGTAACCCCTGATGCCAGATATGCCCCCCACCAAAAAAAAATCGTGGGGCTAGAAAGAGCATAGCGGTAGGGCTTTGCCTTACATGTGGCTGACTCAGGACAGACCCAGGCTCAATTCCCGGCATCCCATATGGTCCCTCAAGCCAGTCAGGAGTGATTTTTGAGTGCAGAAGCAGGAGTAACCCCTGAACATTGCCAGGTGTGACCCAAAAAAAAAAAAAAAAAAAAAAAAAAGAATCTTGCCTTGCAGCTGAGGTAAGACCAGGAGGAGTCAGGACACACCATGGTGGATCACCCATGGGGATCCTGCCCCCCTCTTTTCCTCAGGACCCAGATCTCTTCTGAAGAGATGTTGGGGAGGAAGGTTAAGACCTATCCAGATCTCGGGGCCTGGTAGGAGAGGAGGCATGATTTTCCCAACCTGACTAATCCCTGAAGGCCTGTAGTACCAAGAGCCCCACCTAGGCTAATGGCTAATGAAGAAATGGCAGCTGCTGGGTCCCAGAGAGACAGAGTCACCTGGGCACTTGCCAGACGCCCCGGAGCAACCCAGCTGACCTGAGTTCCCTCTGCACCAGGATGCAGCCGGGTGAGGAACTAGGGTCCCCCTCAGCTGTCTGTGGGGCTGCATGTGACACCCCTCTATCCCCCCAACCTCCAGGAAGGGGAAGCTCAGGCACTTCCCCAAAGACAGTTTCAGAGTGGGTATGTCTGGCCCTGCCCAAAGTCCAGGAACAGTAGTGCCTCCCAGGAATACCCAGATGCCAAGGTCCTGGGTCCTGACCACCTCACCTCTGTGCTCTTTGGGGTGGCAGGGAGTCCCTGGCAGGCAACTGCCAGGTCCAAATGCCAGCCTGAGGGTGGCTTTGCAAGTTCTGCTGGTCAATCTTGGTGATCAGAGCAGAGCCATCTCCCTCCCCACCCCGCAGTCCAGAACTAGGCTCCACCTCAGTCCAGGACCCTGACTTCCCCCTTTCTGCTTCTTTTCACCACAGTCATTCTGAGATTGGAGTTCACAACCTGTCCTCCCTGCTTCTTCCTCCCAGGCCTGTCTTTCCAGGTTTCTCTTCCCTCCTCCCTCTAGGAGGAAGTCATAAACAGCCCATTTAGGAGGCCTTGAGGCCTGGGCTCCCTTTTTCTTGTCATGCACCTGCTTTGGAGACAGTTGGAGAACTTACACCATCACATTCTTGGCCAAAAGTTGCTGGATGGTGGCCAGAGTGATAGCACAACGGTAGGGTGTTTGCCTTGCACACAACTGACCCGGGAACAACCCAGGTTTGATCCTGGTATGGAGCCATAGTAACCCCTGAGCGCCACTGGGTGTGGTCTAAAACTAAAATAAAAACAAAATTAAAAATTAAAAGAATGGGCCGGGCGGTGGCGCTAAAGGTAAGGTGCGCCTGCCTTGCTTGCGCTAGCCTTGGACGGACCGCGGTTCGATCCCCCGGTGTCCCATATGGTCCCCCAAGCCAGGAGCAACTTCTGAGCGCATAGCCAGGAGTAACCCCTGAGCGTTACCGGGTGTGGCCCAAAAACCAAAAAAAAAAAAAAAAAAAAAAAAAAAAAAAAAAAATTAAAAGAAAACAAAAGTTGTTGGATCGGAGATATAGCACAGAGGTAGGGTGTTTGCCTTGCATGCAGCTGACCCTGGATGGGCCTGATTTGATTTCCAGCATCCCATGTGATTCCCCCAAACCTGCCAGGAGTAATTCCTGAGCTGAGAGCCAGGAGTAACCCCTGAGCTCCATCAGGTATGCCCCCCCCCCCCAAAAAAAAAATAAGTTGCTGGACAGGTGACGGGGCTCCATTGGTGGGAGGATGATAAAGGGAGAAGTTACTTGTTCAGTACACTTGCTGTGACCCTGATGTGGGTCATGGTGCTAAAAGCCTAGGGAGAGAGAGGCCACATAAACCCTGACCTCCAGGAATATGTCACATGCCAAAGACAGGAACTCACAGTGGCAGAGACACAGAGGCAGAATGCACAAGATGACATAAGAGTCCCTGGGTGGTTTTCTGAGGGAGGAAAACTAACTCACTGAGGAGGGAGCCTTGAGTAAAGAGAACAGAGCAACTATAGGACAGGAAGAGTGAAAGGTAGAGGCAAGGATAAGCTCAAAGACCCTCTGGGCCAGAAAGGTACTTAAAATAGAAAGGAGGACAGAGGAGCTGAGAGGTAGCACAGCAGTAGGGCATTTGCCTTGAATGCAAATGACCCAGGACAGACAGGGGTTCGATTCCCACCATCCCATATGGTCACCTGAGCCTGCCAGGAGCAATTTCCGAGCTCAGAGCCAGGAGTAATCCCTGAGCACGACCAGGTGTGACCCCCTAAAACAAAACAAAACAAAAACAAAAAAGAAAAGGAAGGAGGCTAATTTGGCCAGCACAGTAAAAGCAAGATGGATATGGTTGTGAGAGAGGGTTGAGGAGGCAGCAAGGGGTAGGGAGGAGGGGAGTTTCCAGATGCCCAGAGGTGGGTGCACGCCAGTAGCAGGCACCATCATCTCCAGGCCAGTGGGAAAATCTACCTGGGGTGGAGGGAGTGATAGTAATTGCAAGTAGGGCACTTGTCTTGCCATGACCAAGTTAGGTTAAATCCCCGGCATTATAAACGATTTCCTGAGGGCCGGAGAGATTGCACAGTGGTAGGGTGTTTGCCCTGCACGCAGGAATCTAGGACAGACTGTGGTTTGAATCCCATATGGCCCCCCATGCCTGCCAGGAGTAACCCCTGAGCGCTGCCGGGTGTGAACCAAAAACCAAAAATAAAAATTAATTAATTAATGAATTAAATGATTCCCTGAGCTCCTCCAGGAGTGATCTGAGTGCAGAGCCAGGAAAAGCCCTGAGCACTACAAAATGTCTTCCTGGGGCTGCAGTCAGGGTGTTGCTGCCTTGGCATGGATGCAGGAAGCATCAGAGCTTTGGGACCCAGGTCTGAGCAGGGCCCACCCTCCCATCCCTGAAGAACTCACATGCTGCTTATCATATACAGTCTCTAAAGACCTCATCCCTCAGGAAACCAGGGTCCTCCAGGGGTCCCAGGAAATTATAATCAGCTCTAGCCCCAGGAGCTGCTCGTCTGCTCAATTGCTGCCCAGCTCTCCAGTCAGGCTGTCCAAAGCTGGGTGGGGAGCCTCTCTCGCGACTCGACTCGTTAGGGCCTTTATTAGCAATGCTTCCTGGAATTTAATTTAATGAAGGAGCAAAAACAGCCTTAATGAAGCTGATGCAATAGCCAGCAGTTCGTGTTTGTGGGTGCCTCCAAGGGCAATGCCCTGGGCTCAGGGGTTTCCTACACTTGGAAACCTGTGGATGGACCGTGAGGAGAGGGGAAAAGAAGCAGAGAGACTTATTCTAGGAGGTATGCTGGTTTCTAAGCCCTGGGAGCAGGGAACATTGCTCTGCATACTGCAGAAAGAAAATATTTTGTCCAAGGGCCAAATACAATACCCTACAGTGGGTTGGGTATTTGCCTTCTATGCAGTCAACTCAGGTTTGATGCCTGGCATCCCATATGGCCCCCCCACAAGTACTACAAGGAGTAAATTCCTAAGCATTGACAGGTATGTTCAAAGACAAAATAAAAGTTTTAGCTAAAGCCAATTAGACAGAGAGAAGACAACCTAATGGAGAAAGTTTCTGAGATGGGATCAGTGGTGTAAAGGCCAAGGTGAAGAGCAACATGGTCTAGCATGGGTAAGGTTTTGGGCCTGTGACCTCTAGTCAAGAAACTACTTGATATCAGGGCATGGAGATTAAGAAAAGTTTAAATTATTCTTATTTATTTATTTGCTTTTTGGGCCACACCCGGTGACGCTAAGGGGTTACTCTTGGCTATGTGCTCAGAAATTGCTCCTGGCTTGGGGATACCATATGGAACACCAGGGGATTGAACTGCTGTCTGTCCTCGGTTAGCACACAAGGCAAATGCCCTACCACTTGCATCACCGCTCTGGCCCCTAAATTTTTTTTTTTTTTGGTTTCTGGGCCAAACCCGGCAGTGCTCAGGAGTTACTCCTGGCTGTCTGCTCAGAAATAGCTCCTGGCAGGCACGGGGAACCATATGGGACACCAGGATTTGAACCAACCACCTTAGGTCCTGGATCGGCTGCTTGCAAGGCAAACACCGCTGTGCTATCTCTCCGAGCCCAGCCCCTAAATTTTTTAAAATTATTTTTAAATTTATTTTTGGGTCATACATGGAGGTGCTCAGGATTTATTTCTATCTCTGCTCTCAATGGTCACTCTTGACAGGCTTAGGGTACCATATGGGGTGCCAGGGATAAAAATCTGTGTCTGTTATATGCAAGGTAAATGCCTTTTTTTTTTTTTACCAAGCTGTGCTATCTCTCCAATCTCCAATTTTATTTATTTATTTATTTTGGTTTTTGGGTCACACCCGGCGGTGCTCAGGGGTTACTCCTGACTGTCTGCTCAGAAATAGCTCCTGGCAGGCACGGGGGACCCTATGGGACACCGGGATTTGAACCAACCACCTTTGGTCCTGGATCAGCTGCTTGCAAGGCAAACGCCGCTGTGCTATCTCTCCGGGCCCTCCAATCTCCAATTTTATTTTTTGTTTTCATTTTTGGAAACACTTCCAGTTGTGCTCACTCGTAGCTCTGTGCTTAAAGATCACTTCCGGCCGTAGCCTCTAAGTATTGCTAGGTCTGATCCAAAAATCTAAATAAAATTTATTTCATATGTGATGGAAAAAATGGAAGGATTTTGAAAATTAGAATGATGTATTTTACTTAATTTTATTTATTTATTTTTGGTTTGGGGGCCACACCGGAAGCTTCAGAGTTTACTCCTGGTTCTGCACTCAGAAATCACTCCTGGCAGGCTGGGGAACTATATGGGATCGAACCCACTAAGCTATAGCTTCAGCCCCTATGTTTTTTTAATTGTTTTTGGGCCACACCCAGTTTTGCTCTGGGCTTACTCTGGGTTCTGTCTTCAGGGATCACTCCAGGCAATTCCTGGATCATACCCTGGGGATCAAACTGGAATAAACTGTGTGCAAGACATCTGCTTTAATCCATGTAGTATCTATCCCTTCAGCCTGTTTTATTTGGGGGTCACATCTGACAGTGCTAAGGAGTTACTTCCAGACCAGTGCTCAGGGGTTGCTCTAGGTGGTGATCCAAGACAAGTGCAGTGATGGCAAAAGAACCTGGGCCTGTCACATGTAAAAGATGCTTTTAGGGTGGGCCTGAGAGATAGCATGGAGGTAAGGCGTTTGCCTTGCATGCAGAAGGACAGTGGTCTGAAACCCGGCATCCCATATGGTCCCCCGAGCCTGCCAGAAGCAATTTCTTTTCTTTTCTTTTCTTTTCTTTCTTTTTTTCTTTTTTTTGGTTTTTGGGCCACACCCGGTGTTGCTCAGGGGTTACTCCTGGCTGTCTGCTCAGAAATAGCTCCTGGCAGGCATGGGGGACCATATGGGACACCGGGATTTGAACCAACCACCTTTGGTCCTGGATCGACTGCTTGCAAGGCAAACGCCGATGTGCTATCTCTCCGGGCCCACCAGAAGCGATTTCTGAGCGTAGAGCCAGGAGTAAGCCCTGAGCGCTGCCGGGTGTGACCCAAAACCAAACACCAAAAATAAATAAATAAATAAATAAATAAATAAATAAATAAATAAATAAATAAATAAATGCTTTTAAGCCTTTCGAGCCACCTTCCTACGTTTTGTTATAGTTGTTGCTCTGTTGGGGTTTATACCTAGGGCCTCAACCAAGACACCCAAAACACACATCCAAGACCCTGATCTGCTTCAGTGCACATGCGAGAAACAAAGAGGGAGAAGGGAAGGAGCTCCACCAAAGTGGAGCAGGCAGTGAGAGGGATGATGGAGGGAAACAGGATTGGTAAGTCCCATATCCCCTAGGAGTAAGGAACTTCCTGGGGACATGAGCTGAGCTTGTTTCCTTACAGCCCCTTTGGGCTGGTTTAAGGACCCCTTCAGGCCTTCTGCACAGACTTGACTTTTCCTCCAAAAGAAAACCAAGGAAGTTGGCTATACCCCATACCTTGCTTGCCAACTTTGTGCACCTCTCCTGGACTTCCCTCCCCATTCCTCCATTTCTAGAAAGCAAGCCTTGCTTGCAAATGGGGCCTGGATTAGCACCAGGCTCTCCAGGAACCTCAGGCCTGAGAAAAACTCAGGATTCTTGGGGGTGAGGCTTCCTAGCAGTCTAGGGTCTGGCCCCTTCTGCTCTAGGCCTCCCTCTAAACTCCTCTCCTTTCCTCTCCTAGGGCTCGGATGCAATCTATTTTATTTTAATTTATTTAATTTTATTTATTTTATCTTATTATTTTATTATTTATTTATTTTATCTTATTTTCTTTATTTTATTCTTCCAACTACAGACAATCCCCTCCCGCCCAGCCTCTCCCCTGCCTCTCCTGCCTCCCAGTCCGCCCGGCACAAGCCACGCCCACAAAAAACCCACGCCCACCAAAGCCACGCCTTCTTCTCGCCTCCCCGCCACACAGAAGCCGGAAGCGGCCCGCAAGCGCGGCCCCACCCTTTCCGGGCCCTCTCTAGGCCGCCGTTTGGGATTTCGGTGGTACCTGCGGTGGAGGCCGACTCCGCGAGGCAGCAGCGCCCCCTGGCGGGCTGCAGAGGCGCAGCGCGGGGACGGAGGCGGGTTCGAGTCCCACCCACTTCCTTCCATCAACTGTCACCAGGCCCGCCAACCCGCCATCTGGGTCACCGGCCCATTTCTAGAAAGCCCCGCAGAATGACACCCCTTTCCAGGGCATGGGAGACTCAGAGAGCCTTGATGGGAGAATCCTGGGGCACTCCAAGGCCCTTTGGGGCCTACCTCCCCTGCAATTAATTCCAAGGCCATCCCCCCAAAGGTCCCAAATGTCCCAGGTCACCTGCCTTGAGCTGTCCTGGGGTCTCCAGCGTCTTCACAGATGTTTGTTTGCAAATGCTCTCGCCTCCCCACCCACCCCTAGCTCCCCTCCCTGTGGAAGATCAGTAAGCTGATTGGGGGATTATCTCTTATCTCCCTGGGTGCTCCCCCTTTCTCTCTAAAGGTGGCACAGCTTTGTGAGTGGCTTGCAGCCTGAGCCGTGTGTGACCCTAGCTAAGTGTGGCCACAAAGGCCTGGGCAGCATAAGGAGAGAGACCCAGTTAACACTTGCAAAAACATTGCTTAAAGGTGGATCTTGGAATTGGGTCTTTATTATTATTTTGTTTTGTTTTGGTTTGGTTTTTTTGGGCCACACCCGTTTGATGCTCAGGGGTTACTCCTGGCTAAGCGTTCAAATTGCCCCTGGCTTGGGGGGACCATGTGGGACACCGGGGGATCGAACTGTGGTCCTTTCTTGGCTAGCGCTTGCAAGGCTTACCTCTAGTGCCACCTCACCAGCCCCTATTATTATTTTTATTATTATTATTATTGTTGTTGTTGTTGTTGTTGTTGTTGCTCAGGTTTATCTCTCTAAGGTCAGAAGTGTCTCCCCAGGGACCTGGCAAGCCAAGTGTGGGGTACTGGCAGCTCTTCTGTCACTTACCCAGGAGGCCAGAGCCTCCCCAGGCCTCTCCCTTCCCTCCCCTTCCCGCCCCAAGCCTTCCTGCCTCTTTGTCGCCCTACAAGCACGACTTTCTGGGTGGCCTTGGAGCCACAGGCCTCTCCGGACCACCCACCCACCCACCAGGGACTGGCTGGAGGGAGTCAAAGCAAGGCCCAGTTCCACCACTAGCCGCCAGAGGACAGCAGAGGCCGCTTTTTAGGCCAAAATTGGGGTGCTAGGGGGGATTAAGTAGCCCTCTAATCCCGTCCAGGCCCTGCTGTGCATGGCATGGCAGGTTTGCAGCTTTGTGTCTTTGGGAAAGCAGTTTTGTTCTTTTCAGACTTTCCCCAGTTATGCTTTTCTCCAAAAGGCCTCCCATGTCGGTGCTCAGGGCTGAATCCTAGCTCTGTGCTCAAGCATCACTTCTAGTGGTGCTGGGTGAAGGACATATGGGGTTCGAGGGATAAGAACCCGGTCAGCTCCGTGCAAACCAAGCACCTGGATTTATCCCTGAGCAGTGCTCAGGCCTCTTTATAAACTCCCACTTCTTTTAATTTGGCCACACTCGGTGGTGCTCAGGGTTGACTCCTGGGTCTTCACACAAGGATCCCTCTTGGCAGGCTAGGGGACCATATGGGATGCTGGGGATTGAACTCTGGTCAACCACTGCAGGGCAAATGCTCTATCCACTGTATTATTCCTTTGGCTCTCATGCTTACGTTGTTTAAAACTTGGTTGCTGGATGCATTTACACAGAAGTCAGGGCAGACAGCTGGATGAGTTAGTTACTTTTGATGAGTTAGGACTTTTGTACTCTCTCTCCAGTGTCCCCCTTATTGAGGGGGATTATACCTGGCAAGACTCAGGGCTTACTCCTGGTTCTGCACTCAGGAGTTACTCCAGGCAATTCTGGGGGGGGGGATCAGATGGGATTCCAGTGATGGAACCTGGGTGAGGCACATGTAAGGCGCAAGGACCTTACCTGTTGTACTAGCACTCCAGCCCTTCCCCATTTTGGGGGGGGGGACACTCTCAGAGATGATCAGGGGTTACTCCTTGCTCTGCACTCAAAAGTCATTCCTGGCTATCTTTAGGGGACCATATGGATGCCAGGGATTGAATCGAGGTTGGCTGCATGAAAGGCAAGTGCCCTGCCCACTGTACTATCGCTCCAGCCCTTTTTTAAATTAAAGAATATATGGGAGTCCAGGGACCAGAGCTGTAGCACAGCTGTAGGGATTTTGCCTTGCATGTGGCTGACCCAAGATGGTCTTGGGTTTGATCCCCAGCGTTCCATATGGTCCCCCGAGCCAGGAGCGATTTCTAAGCTCATAGCCAGGAATAACCCCTGAACGTCACTGGATGTGGCCCAAAAACCAGAAAAAAAAATTATGGAAGTCCAGAGAAATAGTATAGTGATCAGGGTTCTTGTCTTACACAAGGCAGATCCAGTTTCAATTCTTAGCATGCTATGTGGTTCTAGAACACCACAAGGAATAATTCCTGAGTTCAGGGTCAGGAGTAAGCTCCAAATATTGCTGGATGTGACCCAGAACAATAAAATTACATTAAAAGTATGAGGCTGGGGCCGGGCAGTGGCGTTAGAGGTAAGGTGCCTGCCTTGCCTGCACTAGCCTTGGACGAACCGCAGTTCGATCCCCCAGCGTCCATATGGTCCCCCAAGCCAGGAGCAACTTCTGAGCGCAGAGCCAGGAGTAACCCCTGAGCGTCACCGGGTGTGGCCCAAAAACAAAACAAAACAAAACAAAAAACAAAAAAAATAAAAATAAAAATATGAGGCTGAGGATTTAGTACAGTAATCAAGGTGCTTAATTTTTATATGACAGACACAGTTTTGAGCCTCTGCATTGTATGTGGTTCCCTGAGTACAGAGCCAGGAGTAACCCTCAAGCATAGCTAGTAGTGGTCCCCCCAAAAAATCATACAAAATAAGAATAAGCACAAAATTTTAAGGATTTGGGTCCAGAGAGATAGGTTGGAGGTAGGGCGTTTATGGTCACTGGGACCACAGCTGGCAGACACCAGGCCTTCATTTGCCACTGCTCAGAGGGGTTAAACCCAAGACTTTCTATGCTCTGAGTTCTCTCCCTGGCCTCATTCTCTCCTCTGTAGTATCTGGTATTTTCTAGTCTTCCTGGCGAAAATGGTCTCCATCTCAAAGTTTCTTACCAGCCTCCTGCAGGAATTTCCCTCAGCTCCATCCCCAGCCTTGGCATTATAAGACTTATCTTTGGGGCCTGGAGAGATAGCACAGCGGCATTTGCCTTGCAAGCAGCCAATCCAGGACCAAAGGTGGTTGGTCAAATCCCGGTGTCCCATATGGTCCCCCGTGCCTGCCAGGAGCTATTTCTGAGCAGACAGCCAGGAGTAACCCCTGAGCACCGCCGGGTGTGGCCCAAAAACCAAAAAAAAAAAAAAAAAGAAAAAAAGATTTATCTTTGTATTCACCAATCCCAAAACCTTTACCTTCAAGATCAGTCCAGAGTGTCCCTAACTATTTTGTTACCTAAGCTGAACTCCCTGATGTATCTCTGTCTTGGAACAACAATAGCTGTGGAGTCTATGCCACCTGTGATTTCCCTTTCCCCTACTCCAGTTGTTAGTCTCAACTCAGCAGCCAGAATAATCTGACCATGCTCAGGGGTTACTCCTGGCTAAGTGCTCAGAAATTGCCCCTGGCTTGGGGGGACCATATGGGACGCCAGGGGATCGAACCGTCGTCCTTCATTGGCTAGCGCTTGCAAGGCAGACACCTTACCTCTAGCGCCACCTCACCGGCCCCGAGAATAATCTATTTTTTAATATTTTTGGGGGACCACACCTAGCAGTGCTCAGGGGTTACTCCAGGTTCTGTATTCATAAGTCACTCCTGGCAGGCTCGAGGGACTATATGGAATGCCGGTGATCAAACTCAGGTTTGCCTCAGGTAGGCTGCATGCAATCACTGTGCTATCACTCTGGCCTCACATTTAAAATTATTTTACACTTTATTTATTTATTTATTTATTTATTTATTTATTTATTTATTTATTTATTGGTTTGGGGGCCACAACCAGCAGCACAGGGGTCACTCCTGGCTCTGCACTAAGAAATTGCCGCTGAGGGCTGAAGAGATGGCATGGAGGTAAGGCATTTGCCTTTCATGCAGAAGGTCATTGGTTTGAATCCTAGCATCCCATATGGTCCCCAGTACCTGCCAGGAGCAATTTCTGAGTGTGGAACCAGGAGTAACCCCCTACGTGCTGCCGGTGTGACCCAAAAACCAAAAAAAAAAAAAAGAAAAGAAAAGAAAAAAGAAATTGCCGCTGCACAGGGCATAAGGCATCTGCATTGTGCGCACTAACCTAAGACTGACTTAAGCACTTCGATCCCCCAGTGTCCCATATGGTACCACAAGCCAGGAGCGATTTCTGAGCACAGAGCCAGGAGTAACCCCTGAGCATCACCAGGTGTGGTCCAAAAGCCAAAAAAAATAAATAAATTACCCCTGGCAGCCTGGAGGACCATATGGGAAGCCGGGAGTCAAACCAGGTCCCTCCCAGGTCTGCCACATGCAAGGAAAACGCCCTCCCACTGTGCTATCTCTCTGTCTTAGAGTGACAGTTCATGGACTGAACACACACTTTGCATGTAGGAGGTCCAGATTTTCTCCCTAGCACCATCTGGTTCTTTAAGCACCACTAGGAGAAACCCCCAAACTCTGAGCTGACAGTGGCCACTGATCATTGCTGGGTTTGGCCCCCAAATCAAAGTAAACACATCAACAGGACCAGAGAGATAGTACAGGGTTAAAGCACTTGTTGACCCCGGTCACCCCAAGTGGTCTTTTTGTTTTGTTTAGTTTGGGGGCCACACTTGGAAGTGTCTGGGGTTTGCCATAAATCACTTCTGGCAGGCTTGGGGGACTATATATGGGATACCAGGGATCGAACCTGGGTCTGCTGCATGCAAGGTAAACACACTACCCGCTGTGCTATCACTTCAGCCCCCAAATGGTCTCTTGAACCAGGAGTGAGCCAGAAGTAGCCTTCAAGCACTATTATTGTATGTGGCCCAAAACACTAAAATCAGTTAAGTGATCAATGAATCAAGCAGGCTCAGTTGCTGCAAATTAGACCTTGCCTGTTCTCTGCTGAAAACTGAGCAGTGACTCTCATCTTTTCCAGAGAAAATTCCAAAATTTTCGGGGGACTGAGATCTGCCCCTCATTTGTCCCTCTCTGACCATGCACTGCCTGAGCCTCTCTCATGCTGGCACTTCCTGCCTCTCTGCCTTGCACGAACTGGATCCCTCTGGCTGCTATATTCCCTGTGGGCATCCTCCTAGCTTCCTCCTCCAGTTCTTGGAAGGCTTTTTCAGTGAGGCCCACTCTGCCACTTCCCGAGCCCCTATAAATAATGATCCAGACTTTGCCTGGTTTCTTTTTTCTATTTTTTATATTCTCTCTCTCTCTCTCTCTCTCTCTCTCTCTCTCTCTCTCTCTCTCTCTCTCTCTCTCTCTCTCTCTCTCTCTCTCTCTCTCTCTCTCTCTCTCTCCCCCCCCCCAATCTCTGTATCTCTCCTCTCTGCATCGGGCCATACCTGGTGGTGCCAGAGGTTACTCCTGGCTCTGGCTCAGAAGTTGCTTCTGGCAGGCTCAGGGGACCATAATGGGATGCTGGGGATCGAACTCAGGTCTGTCCCAGGTTGGCGGTGTGCAAGGCAAACACCTTACCATTGTGCTATCAATTCAGCCCCTCTTTGTTTGTTGTTGTTGTTGTTGTTGTTGTTTTGGCCACACCTGGTGGTGCTCAGGGTTTACTCCTGGCCCTGCACTCAGAAATTATTCCTGGTAAACTCAGGGAACCATATGGAATGAGAATTAAACCTGGGTCCGTCCTTGGTTGGCTGCATGCAAGGCAAATGCCCCATTGCTGCGCTATCACTCTGGCCCCTCTTTCTCTTTCTTCCTTTTCTTTTCCTCTTTTCTTTCTCTCTCTTCCTTTCTTTTCTGTTTTTTCATTTCATTTCTTTTTTTTTTTTGGTTTGTTTTTGTTTTTGGATCACACCTGGCAACGCTCAGGGGTTACTCCTGGCTCTATGCTCAGAAATGGCTCCTGGCAGGCTCAGGGGACCATATGGGAAGCTGGGATTTGAACCACAAACCTTTTGCATGAAAGACAAATGCCTTACCTCCATGCTATTTCTCCGGCCTCAGTTTTTCATTTAATTTCTTTTCTTTTGTACTCAGGATCAAACCCAGGATCTCATTTTTTTTTTTTTTTTTTTTTTTTGGTTTTTGGGCCACACCCGGTAACACTCAGGGGTTACTCCTGGCTATGCGCTCAGAAGTCGCTCCTAGCTTGGGGGACCATATGGGGCGCCAGGGGATCGAACCACGGTCTGTCCTAGGCTAGCGCTGGCAAGGCAGACACCTTACCTCTAGCGTCACCACGCCAGCCCCAACCTCATACATTTGAGGCATGGTTTCTACTGTTCAGCCACATCCCAGGATAACTTGTAATGATTTTTCCTAGAGTCCTGAACATCTGGCAAGTGGTGTGACTTGGTGACCAGGTCTTATGTTTTGCTCTGTATTTCTTTTTCTATCTAGAAGATAAGCTCGAAGAGGTATTGGGTCTTTATTGTGTTCACTGAAGTATGAAGCCTTATTTTGTGGCAGTGGACATGGGGGTTTAGGTCAAACCTGGAGGAACTCAGGGGCTACTTCTAACTTTGTATTTAAGGAGTGACCACTGGCAGTGCTTTGAGAATCACATGCAGTGTTAGGGGTTTAACTGTGGCTGACTGTGTCCAAGACACTACAGCACTGAAGAAATAGTCCAGAGGCAATGCACTTGCCTTGCATATTGCCAACACAAGTTAGATTCCTCACCTCTGCTCAGCATCACTCCTGAAGAGCTCAGGTGACTATGTAGGATTTTGGGGATCCAACTTGGGCAAGACAAGTGCCTTCTCCACTGTATGATTTCCCCAGCCCTTAATAAATCCTTATTAATAAATCCTTATGGAAGGGCCAGAGTAATAGTATAGCTGGGAGGCATTTGCCTTGCATTTGGCCAACCCAGGTTCAATCCCCAACATTCCATATGGTCCCCTGAACCCATCAGGAGTGATAATTTTTTTTCTTTTGGGAAGGGGTTTGGGCCACATCCAGAGAAGCTCAAGGGTTACTCCTGGCTCTGCGTTCAGAAATCGCTCCTGGCAGGCTTGGGGCACCATATGGCATGACGGGGATTGAACCCAAGTCTGTCCTGGGTCTGCTGCATTCAAGGCAAACGCCCTACCGCTGTGCTATCTCCCCAGAAGTGATTCTTTTTTTTTTTTTTTTTTTTTTTTGTGGTTTTTGGGTCACACCCGGCAGCGCTCAGGGGTTATTCCTGGCTCCATGCTCAGAAATTCTCCTGGCAGGCACGGGGGACCATATGGGACACCGGGATTCGAACTGATGACCTCCTGCATGAAAGGCAAACACCTTACCTCCATGCTATCTCTCCGGGCCCCAGAAGTGATTCTTGAGTGTAAAGTCAGGAGTAACCTCTGAGCACCACCAGGTATGACCCAAAACAAAACAATGTTTTGTTGGTTGATTAACGAGCCCTTTCCATTGAAGTTAAGTGTGAGCATGGCCTTGGCCTTTTCTCGTGTGTGTGTGTGTGTGTGTGTGTGTGTGTGTGTGTGTATTCCACAAGCAGCATTGGGAAAACAGTGAAAAGAAATCAGAAAAGCTCTGTGCTGGAATTTCTGGCTATTCTATCTTTGTCTCTATTCCAAGTAGATAAAAAAAAAAAAGGGGCGGGGCCGGAGAGATAGCACAGCGGCGTTTGCCTTGCAAGCAGCCGATCCAGGACCAAAGGTGGTTGGTTCGAATCCCGGTGTCCCATATGGTCCCCCGTGCCTGCCAGGAGCTATTTCTGAGCAGACAGCCAGGAGTAACCCCTGAGCACCGCCGGGTGTGGCCCAAAAACCAAAAACAAAAAAAAAAAAAAGGGGGGGGGCCTGGAGAGATAGCACAGTGGTGTTTGCCTTGCAAGCAGCCGATCCAGGACCAAAGGTGGTTGGTTTGAATCTGAATCCTGGTGTCCCATATGGTCCCCTGTGCCTGCCAGGAGCTATTTCTGAGCAGACAGCCAGGAGTAACCCTTGAGCAATGCCGGGTGTGGCCCAAAAACTAAAAAAAAACAAAAAAACAAAAAAACAAAACAAACAAACAAAAAAAAAACATGTTATTTTTTTCAGAGCAGTTTTTTTTTTTTAATTTCATTGTGCAGCTATAAACAGGGGTTACATCCTAACCCTTTCCTAACCCTTAGAAGCAGTTTTATTTTTGAGGGGAGAGTGGAGACCATTCCTATTGATATTCAAGGGCTATTTCTGGTTCTTTTTCTGGAGTGATCCCTGTAATGCTTAGGAGAACAATCATGGTGCCAGGATTTGAACTGGGATCAGCAGGGTGCAAGCCTTAACCTTCATATTCTCTTTGGCCACACATAGGAGTGATTTATTAAATTTTTGGTTTGTTTTTGGGGCCATGCCTGGTGGCTCTAAAGTGTTACTCTGCCTTTGTGCTCAGAAATTACTCCTAGGAACTAAAGTGATAGCACAGTGGTAGGACATTTGCCTTCCATGTGGCCGACCTAGGACGGACCCAGGTTTGTTCCTGGCATCCAATATGGTCCCCCAAGCCTGCCAGGAGCAGTTTTTTTTTTTTTTGTAGGGGGGAGTTTGGGGTTTTGGGCCACACCTGGCGGTGCTCAGGGGATACTCTTGGCTCTATGCTCAGAAGTCGCTCCTGAAAGGCTCAGGGGGCCATATGGGATGCCAGCAATCGAATCTGGGTCAGCACAGTGCAAAACAAAAGCACTACCCACTGTGCTATGGTTCTGATCCCGATTTATTAAATTTTTAGGGTGTTTAGGTCTTCATTTTGGATAATTCCTGCTGGTTCTCGGGGGACCATATGCAGTTCTGGAGACGAAACCAGGGTGTGCAAAGCAATCACCTTAACCTTTCTGGGCAGTCTCTACCCCAGAGCAGTGTTTTATTTTTGTTTGCTTTTATTTTAAATAGAGCTAGAAAGAGTATAAGACTAAAGCATCTTCCTTGCACATTACCAGCCCTAGCTCTGTCCACTGTATCTATGGTGCCTGAGGACTTCCAGGAGCAAACTTAGAGCACAGAGCCAGGAGTAGTCCCAGTATGACCATGAGTGGCTCTAAACAGCACCCAACCCCTGGGAGCTGGAAGGATAGCACAGTGGGTAGGGTGTTTGATTCCCAGTATCCCATATGGTCCCCTGAGCCTGCCAAGAGTAATTTATGAGTGCAGAGTCAGGAGTAACCCATAAGTACTGCTGGCTGTGGCCCAGAAACAAACAAAAAACCGAACAAACAAACAAACAAAAAATAGTGCCCCTCAATAAAACAGACCAAAAATCTAGGAAAAAATTTTAAATATACAAAAATGGGGGTCAGAAAGATAATATAGTGAGCAAAGTGCTTGCCTGGCACAGAGTTGATCTGAGCTCAATTCCTGGAATTACATAAGGTCCCCCAAACTCCTCCAGGGCATGATTTCTTTTTTTTCTTTTTTTCTTTTCTTTTGGTTTTTGGGCCACACCCGGCGATGCTCAGGGGCTACTCCTGGCTGTCTGCTCAGAAATAGCTCCTGGCAGGCACGGGGGACCATATGGGACACTGGGATTCGAACCAACCACCTTTGGTCCTGGATCGGCTGCTTGCAAGGCAAACGCCGCTGGGCTATCTCTCCGGGCCCCAGGGCATGATTTCTGAGCAGAACCTAAGTATAGTCGGATGTGACCCCAAACCCAACAAAATAAAATAAATCATACAGAAGTGGACATGGCTCTAAGGGATAGAAGATATACTTTGCATGCAAGAGGAATGGGTTTGATCCCCAGTAATACATGATCCCCCTAACCACTGCCTTTGAGCACCTAGATGGGAGTAGCACCTGAGTACTTGTGGCTCCCCCCCAATTCCAGAACTATTTAGAAATGACCAATACTGGGGCCAGAGAGATAGCCTGGAGGTAAGGCATTTGCCTTTCATGCAGAAGGTTGGTGGTTCAAATCCCAGCATCCCACATGGTCCCCTGTGCCTGCCAGGGGTGACTTCTGAGCATAGAGCCAGGAGTAACCCCTGAGTGCTGCCGAGTGTGACCCAAAAACCAAAAAAGAAAAAAAGAAATGACCAATACCGTATGGGCTGAGTGGCTGGAAATTGACATACACTCAATTATTTGGGTACTTAACATCTGGATATGGGCCAGAGAGATAGCATGGAGGTAGAGTGATTTGCCTTGCATGCAGAAGGATGGTGGTTCAAATCCCGGCATCCCATATGGTCCCCCAAGCCTTCCAGGAGAGTGATTTCTTTTTTTTTTTTTTTTTCTTTTTGGTTTTTGGGCCACACCCGGTGGTGCTCAGGGGCTACTCCTGGCTGTTTGCTCAGAAATAGCTCCTGGCAGGCACGGGGGACCATATGGGACGCCGGGATTCGAACCAACCACCTTTGGTCCTGGATCGGCTGCTTGCAAGGCAAACGCCTCTGTGCTATCTCTCCGGGCCCAGGAGAGTGATTTCTGAGCGTAGAGCCAGGAGTAACTCCTGAGCGCTGCCGGGTGTGATCCAAAAACAAAACAAAAATCTGGATATAGTGTGACCACCGTGTCACCTACTGCATGGCCCTGCAGCTTGCTGCCCACTGATTAGGCTGAATGAAGCCTTTCTGGGCAGAGAAGCTTCATGGAATCTGATCCTTCATCCACCTCAGCTCTGTGCATGGGCGCAGCTGGTATAATCACCATCTGCACATCCTCCAGCACTGAAGACAAACCAGGATCTCCAGCGAATCTCGGTAGCCTTCTTTGAATGAAAATGAGGAAAGGGGGCAGATGAGGTGGCGCTAGGGGTAAGGTGTCTGTCTGCCTTGCAAACGCTAGCCAAGGAAGGATCGAGATTCGATCCCCCGGCTCTATTCCCCCCCCCCAAGAAAAAATAGAAAATGAGAAAAGACTCTCAGGTCTTTTCTATCCATAGGTGGCAGCTTTCCTGAAACACTTTATGCTCACAGGAGCCTGAGACCCTGCAGAGCTATGGAACCATCTGATGAAGGAGCCCCATAGGCCCCTCGGAACATGCCCGAGGCCTGCTGAGGTGCAGCCACCTCCAGGCCAGTGTCCAGCTCCTTTTCTGGGACCACAGGACTCTTAAGCAAGTCCCCAGGCTGGAGTCAGGCGCCTGAGGCTGATGGGAACCAGATTCAGGAAGCCCCCCTCTGACTAGCTGGCACTGTCCTGGGCTTCGCAGCCACCAGCTTGAGGAAGTTCTTTCTTCAAGGGTTTCCCAAGCTGGCTGCTGCCTTGTAAGTTCAAACTAGATTTTTCTTGCTGCTCTTTCCCCCAGCAGCCTTGCCTGTGCGGGGTCTCTCCTAATGAGGTTTTGGTGCCAATGCTTGGGCAGTTCCAGCCCGCTGGGCCCCAGCTGGTTCAGGCCTGCCTCGGGCAAAAGTTTCCCAGTTTTACCCAGCCTAGGGCACCTGGGGCTGCCCTGAACCCTCGTAGTCCCTACCCTACCTCAGATACCCCCACTCAACACTCAGGGTGCCCTGTCAGGACACCTTTATTCAGAGTGCTTTTTATTAGTAATCAAAAGATCAGCCTAAGGGCCCAAGATCCCTGGACTTTTGTTCCAGGCTCAAGACGTTGACAGCGGGTTGACATGGCAGCCCGGGCGGGCAGGGGGGTTCTTACCCTGGCTTCAGTGGGGGCTCAGCTGCCCCTCGCTCAGACCCTCCCTATGGCTGCTGGAGATGCACCTCACGTTGCCTCCTTCCGGAGGCCTCGCTCTGTCCCATTTCCTGGGGCCTCATTAATTCTTCCCCACCTCACCCCGTGAGAAAGCAGGTCTGTGTTAAGCCTGGCTCAGGTCCAAAGCTGGATCTTACATTGCCACTTAGCCGGTTTGGGAGGCAGGGGTGGGCAGGGTGGAGAATCCCGGCTTCCTACCTCATCCAGGGAAAGAGGGGTGAGGGGCCCCATCGTCCATCACAGCCCCACACTTAGCCCACTCGTCAGGAGTCCAGGGATCATGAAGTTGGAGAAGATAAAACACAGCTGGTCTTATGTATCATATTTATAAAAGGGGGTGCCAGCCTCTCCCCCCACCCCGCCCCAGGCTGGTCCCTCGGCGGGTCTTTGTCTCCCCAGGGCAGAGACAGTCTCTTCCCCCCAGTCGTGGAATGTGAGCTGTGGCCCTGGATTGGGGGTGGAGGAGGCCCAGCCTCCCCAGGACTCGGGGAACCCATGTGAAGCCTCCCCTCCAGAAGAATCTGCTATTTCCAAGTATCCACTTTGCTCTTGGGGCAGGAGACAGAGGCGGGGACAAGGATATCCAAGGGCTGACAGAGCCAACGGGGACAGAGACAGAAAGTGAGGGGCAAGAGTGCAAGATACAAACTGTGTTCTAGTTCTGCATGCTCCAGTAGGAGATGTGACAGTCCCCCCACCAGAGGCCACTGCTGGGCCTCAGTGCATGCAAATGTGCAGTAGGACAGAGGTTCTGGGGAGTTCTGAGGCAAGAGAATGAAAGTGGTGCTGAAGTCCCACCCTCCTCCCAGCTCAGGAAGCCCCTGCGCCTTAGGAACCCAGCAGGGTCGTGGTCTAAAGACTTTGGTCCTGGGCCCCTAACGAAAGTCTTCCACAGAGTGGATGTGGGGCAGACCAAACAGTCGTAGTGCTGACCACACCTCCCACACCTTTGCCCCCTGGATGTAGGAGCTGAGAAGTCGGGGTGGGTGCTGTTAGGACCAAGGAGGTGACAGAGGGGGTCTCCTAGTGGCTTCCTCCTTGCCGGCTAGTTCCTGAGGCCCAGTCAATGATGATGAAACTCAAACTCATGGTCATCAGCAGGAGGCCAAATACAGCAAAGCACAGGGCCTGCAAGGTCAGAAATCAAGGTTAAAGCTAAGGTTAGTGTAGCCCCAGAACCCCCACCTCCACACCACCGACCTCCAGGCCCTTCGCACCAGAATTTTGGGGATAGACTTAGCAGGTTCCTTCTCAGTGGGTACAATGCGGAAGTAGAAGCTGGCAGGGAAGATGAAGATGAGACACGGGGCAGATGTGGCACCTACAGCAGAGAAGGATTCATCAATGTTGGCTTGTTCTTAGCAAAGGTTCATTGAGGTCTGAATTTTTGGGGGGATAACACTCAGTAATGCTTAGGACTTACTACTGGCTGTGTGCTCTGTCTTGGTGGTACTTGGGGGACCCTATGTGATATCATTGATAACTTTGGGGTCAACTGCATGCAAAGCAAGTGCCTTAGCTCTTATATTTTCTCTTCAACCAGGGTCAAACTATAAAGTGTTCTTGGGGGGGGCACATCCGGAGGTACTCAGGGGTTACTCCTGATTCTGCACTCAACAATTACTCCTGGTGGGCTCCAGGGACCATTTGAGATGCTGGGAATGAAACCCAGATTGACTTGGTTCAGGGCTAATGCCCTACCTGCTGTACTATTTCTCTGGTCTCCAAACACTCTATATTGATTGAGGGATCCATCTTGTTATTTCACTAGAGTGCACTCCCTGATTCTAGAGAGCTGATCTGCCCATTCCCTTATTTTCTGTCAATCAAGATAGGACTCTAATACTGCTGGTGTCAGAGAATCTGTCAGTGAATCCAGTTGGCAAGGAGGAAAGGCAGGCAATAGCTCTTGGACTCCTGGATAGCTATGAGACTATTGAATCCTGAATAGAATGCTTCCTGAAAGTTTCTCCTTTTTTTGTTTTCGCTTTTGTTTTTGGGTCACACCGGAGGTACTCAGGGGTTATTCCTGGCTCTGCACTCAGAAATTGCTCCTGGCAGGCACTGGGGACCATATGGGATGCCAGGAATCAAGCCAGGGTTCGTTTCAGGTCAACTGCATGCAAGGTAAATGTCCTACCACTGTGCTATCTCTCCGGCCCCCACAGTCTCTCCATTATTTATGTCAATATATTCCTTTGTGCTGAAATTACTTTTAGTCAGATTTCAATCATCTAGAACCAAGAAAAATATTTTTGGGTTTGGTTTTTGAACCACATTGCTGGTACTCAGGATTACTCCTGGCTCTCTGTGCTTAGGAATTATTCCTGGAAGTCTCAGGGGAACCATACAGGATTCGGGGATCAAACCTGGATCAGACACTTGCAAGGCAAATTCCCCACAGCTGTACTATCGCTCCAGCCCCTAGTACCAAGACCCTTTGATCCAAGATACTCAGTACCAAAAGCTCTGTTAATTCCTAAAGAATTCAGCTGGGGAGTCAGACTCTTAAATAGGGTCCCCCAGAGATGTATATGAATTGTCTGATCTTCCAACTCAGAGGCTCAATGGAGACAGGACAGAGGACAGAGCATCAAACAATGATTACCTGATTCTGGAACCTAATAAATTCTCCCTATTTGTCAGGAGTTCAACTTTTCTATTTCCTTTGTCTACCTGAACCCAAGTTTCTCATAGGAAAAGTAGGGACAGGATCTAACAGGATCCTCTGTGAAGATCAATGAACCCTAGCTCAGTGATCCCCAACCTCAGTGAGAACAATTGTGGTGACAACTGCCATAGGACAACTGTTCAGATGGGAGTCTAAGCCCTGCAGCTGATTCTCTGCCATGGTTTAAATGCAGGATTCCAGTTTAGGGATCTACCATTGAAAAAGCCTCTGGGGTGGTACCCCACCTTCATACACCAGAGGGCCAGAATCTTACCGATAACCCCGAAGATGCCCAGGATGTTGGGAGCAAAGATGACCAGTAGGTTGATGCCAGTAAGCAGGATGACGGCAATGAGCACATGTCGCAGCCAGCTGAAGTCCCGGTTGGAGAAGAGCATCTGCTGGATGGCACGGCGCACCTGGGGGCCAGAGGGGACAAGTGAACAAGCGCTCAGGTGTCTGCCCCCTGATCCCATTGCTTCAGACTCCAGCCCACAGGCTTACCGGAAACAGGACAATGGGCACCGTGAGCGTGACAGCCGTCAGCACAGCCACGCGGACACACAGGATTAGCACGTCAAAGGGGTCCACCTTGCTGTAGGTATGCAGCAGTTCCGACTCTACCCCATCTGTGTGGCAGGCAGATGGGAAGGGGATCAGCAGGGGGCCTGGCTCCCATAGCTCAGTGTGGGGGGCATGGCAACCAGGCTCACCTCCATGGCTGCAAACCCACATACTGGGATGGGTGTCCCTGTACAGAGCCCTGGGTAACCCCTCACCCCCCCAGCTTGGCTTCTACCCCCACATCCAGCCGTACCATAGAAGGTGAGGTAGCCGAAGAGAGCAGCCAGGAAGTACATGACGTACATGACTGCGATGGAGATGTTCGAGATTTGCTGCATCTTCCTCTTGGTGGGGCTAGATGGGCAGCAGGGAGGGGATTAGTGCCAACCAAGCTGGGTCACAGGAGAGATTACCCCCCCCCAAGCTCCCCAAAACATCTGACAGTTGAGGGAGCCTCCCTCCTGCTCCCAACTCCCCCTTATAGCAGTCCTGAAAATCTTTGGGTGTTTGTTTGGTTTGGGGACACAGCCAGTGATGCTCAGAGATTACTCACGATGCATTATTCTAGTGCTTAGTGGACCATTAGTGGCAGCGGGGATTGAACTGGGATTGGCTGCATGCAAGGCAACCACCCTACCTGCTGTACTATTGCTCTTGCTCTATGTCCTAGAGATCTTTGGAAGTTCTTTTTTTTTTTTTTTTTTGGTTTTTGGGTCTCACCCGGCAGTGCTCAGGGGTTACTCCTGGCTCCAGGCTCAGAAGTCGCTCCTGGCAAGCATGGGGGACCATATGGGACGCCGGGATTCGAACCGATGACCTTCTGCATGAGAGGCAAACGCCTTACCTCCATGCTATCTCTCCAGCCCAAGATCTTTGGAAGTTCTTTTTTTTTTTTTTTTTTTTTTTTGGTTTTTGGGCCACACCCTGTGAGGCTCAGGGGTTACTCCTGGCTATGCGCTCAGAAGTTGCTCCTGGCTTCTTGGGGGACCATATGGGACGCCGGGGGATCGAACCGCGGTCCGTCCTAGGTTAGCGCAGGCAAGGCAGGCACCTTACCTCCAGCGCCACCGCCCGGCCCCTGGAAGTTCTTTTGGGAGATCAGCAATGGTCCCATTGGTCAGCAATTGGTCCCAAACAATGGTCAGTAGGTTCTGGGGGGCCCTCCTAAAAATACTTGGCCTGGCTGATAGTGCTGCTAGAAGTCATCGGGGACACTCTGCCATACTTGGGTACCATGGGGGGCCTGAAAAGTGCACCCACATGCCCAACATGTGCTCTACTGCTCTGAGCTGCCTCCAGGGATGCCTCCCCCAGGTCAGGTCACATTCATCTCGAGGCAGCTCCACCCACACCCCGAGGCCACCTACTCCTTGAGCTCAGTGTAGATAGGCAGCACCTCGGGGTGGCAAACGAAGGCAAAGGCCATGATGGGAATGGTGTACGCCGTCTGGGGAAATAAGGGACCATGTCAGCACAGCCCCCACAACCTGCCTGGGCCCAAGCCCCCACCCCCAAAGGGTCGGAACCTGAGTGTTGAGCATGAAGTATCTGGGGCTGCAGGCCTCGTCAGCCTCAGCGCCATGCTGCTGCCATGCCACCTCTTCCTGGGCGCCATCTTTGAGACTGAAGTTGCCGGTCATGTTAGCAGCATGTAGGGGCAGTGGGCAGGGCACTTGGAACTTTTTGTAGATAACCTGGTTCAGGGAGGGGAGGACAAGGGTTCAGGGCCAGACAGGCTGCAGAGGAAGTGAGGAATGACAGAGAAACCACGTCTAGATCTCTGACCAAGACTTGCCAGGATGACCTCACAACCCTCAGGGGAGGAATCTTCTAGAATGCCCGCCTGCCTCCCACTTTTTTGTTTTGTTTTGTTTTTTGGGGCCACACCCGGCAGTGCTCAGGGGCTACTCCTATGCTCAGAAATCGCCCCTGGCAGGCTCAGGGGACCATATGAGATGCCGGGATTCGAACCACCGTCCTTCTGCATGAAAGGCAAACGCCTTACCTCCATGCTATCTCTCCGGCCCCCCTGCCTCCCACTTTTGACCAGCCCTGAGGGTGACTCACTGCAATGAGAAAGAACACCATGCAGCTGAGGGAGAAGCCGCTGGAGTATCCCAGGTAACCTGCAAAGTGGGGGAGACTGTGAGGCTGGGGTCCCCCACCACACAGCCCCCTCGGGCCCTGGTTCCACCTGCTTACCGAGTTGCCGCATGAGTGCCAGCGGGAGGATGATGGTGATGGAGACCAGGATTACCAAGTAGTTCCCATTCATGTACCAGTCCCTGCGGAATTAAGGGGAGGCTCTAGCACCAGCTCTTAAAGCTGGGTTCCTCGCTTCTCGCTTCTACCCCAAGAAGAGTCACAGACTCATCCATAGTCAAGACTCCCCTGTCCGGTATGTTGCACTGGTGAAGGGGGTGTTCTTTTTTTTTGGTTTTGGTTTTGGTTTTTGGGTCACACCCGGCAGTGCGCAAGGTTTCCTCCTGGCTCTACGCTCAGAAATTGCTTCTGGCAGGCTCAGGGACTATATGGGATGCCGGAATTCGAACCACAGTCCTGGATGCAAGACAAATGCCCTACCTCCATGCTATCTCTCCGGCTCCCAATGGGGTGTTCTTTACATGACTGAACCCCAACTACAATCATATTTGTAATCATGGTGTTTAAATAAAGATATTAATAATAATAAAAAAAAACACTCTCCTGTCTCCATTTATCAAACAAGCACCAGTGTCATGGAGAGCTCAGTAGACCCCCAATGTTATGGAAGGGACCGGACGAATCTCAGACCCTGAGGGTTGGGTTGGGTCGGGTCGGGATGCACCTCTCTCAGAATGTGTTTGTGACAGACACACAGAGGTGGATATAATAGAAAACCTCCTGGGGAGCCAGAGCATAGCATAGCAGTAGGGCGTTTACCTTGCACGTAGCTGACCCAGGACGAACCTGGTTCGCCAAAAAAAGAAAAAATTAAAAAAAAAAAGAAAACCGGGACCGGAGAGATAGTATGGAGGTAAGGCGTTTGCCTTTCATGCAGAAGGATGGTGGTGCGAATCCCAGCATCCCATATGGTCCCCTGTGCCTGCCAGGGGCGATTTCTGAGCATAGAGCCAGGAGTAACCCCTGAGCACTGCCGGGTGTGACCCAAAAACCAAAAAAAAAAAAAAAAAAAAAAAACCTCTTGGGAGGGAAGCAGAGGGATAGCACAACGAGTAGGGCATTTTCCTTGTACATGGGTTTGATTCCCAGCATCCCATATGATTCCCTGAGCCTGCCAGGAGCAATTTCTGAGCTCAGAACCAGGAATAACCCCTGAATGCCACTGGGTGTGGTCCAAAAATCCAAACCAAAACAAAAAAACTCTCTTGGGATGGGGTCTTTTCCATGATGATCTCAGGGACTTACCAACCACCCAGATCCTCTGTGGTGCCCCAGAAAGGGAACCTGGGGACTTCGGGGGTAAAGCTGGCTTTCTGGGGAAGGCCCAGGGACTTGAGGGGGCCCCATAGATCCTGCCTGGTTCCTGCCTTCTGAATCCTTAACCTCTCAGCCTCAGCCCCGCTTGCCTGGCTGTCAACACCCCATCCATGCTGGCTAATTTGATGGGCAAGTGGGCAGCCTGGGGCTTACTGGAGAGCACGATCACCAAGGGGTGGCCAGGAATAACAGGTGTCAGAGCTAAGATCAGGGTCTCAGGCCTTCCCAGGTTCACAGGCTGCAGCCCACATCCTCAGGCCCACCTCACCCCACCCTGCCTCTGCTGCCCTTCCAAGGAGGGGTTTCCTTAGCATTAGTTCTGCTAGTCATTCTCTATCACCTGCTATCATTGTTGTCATTCCTCCCAGCAAGCCCTGCTTGCCCCTACAACCTGGATGGACACTGAGGGGGTCTCCCACCTTTCCCCACTTCCCTCCCGACCCTGGGGCTCACGAGGTTCGCTCCTCCAGGTTCAGGAAGGTCTGAATGACCAGGGGCAGCTCTGACTTGATGATGTACAGATAGCTGGACATGGCTAAGGGGGAAGAGGGGTGAGTCAGGGTAGGGGCAGCTGAGGCAACCAGCTCAGGGTGCCCACTGGCCCCCGATGCCCACCTCACCTCCAATGTTCTGCAGTATGATAGCGAGAGCTGCCGCCAGCTTTCCCGGGGTTCCGAAGGCACGGTAGCCCAGCTGCTCGTAGGCACGAATGCCTGCCAGGAAAGGAGTCAGGACCAGCCCCTAAGCCCCCCATCCCTTCTAAAAGCTGGGTTCAGGCTCACCCACGATTCCCGAGGACTTGAGTAGCAGGTGGATCGAGTAGCTGGAGAGCAGGGCGACTGCTGTGAGCAGGAACCTGGGTGGGAGTGGACAAAGAGAAGCCGCTGGGACACCCTGGACAGGCAGAAGCTGAGTTCTGGGACACTGTGATGAGGGAGTTCCGTTCCTCTAATAGGATGCATGTGGGCTCAGCAGGTCAGGACTAAAAGGGTCCCTGGAGTTCTTGGGACAAGCAGGTGGTAGGATGCAGTATCGGGGGACACATGGGAGATGTGATAGACCTCAGGCTGTAATGCTATAGGGTCCACAGGAAGTGAGGTCTGTTGGTCTGACGATGCCTGGTGTTTGTATCTGTGGTTTGAGCTAAGGGCAAGTGCCCAGACCTTCAGGGCGGTAGGCCAGGGAAATAAGTGGAGGCCATGTTTGGTGTCCTGTTGAGGCCCTTGGGGGTGTGGCAGGCACTCACAGGAAGAGGATGATGCCCGTGTTGGCCATGGCATAGGCGAGCCCCAGGATACCACTGCCCATGATGGCGTTGCTGAGGTTGAACACCGACATCCCGAATGACGTTTTCCCCTCAAACTGCGGGCATGGGGGAGAGCATTAGCAAGGCGCCGAGGCCATCACAGTGCCCCCCTCTCCATCCCTCAGCCTCCCACCGCAGCCCCAGAGCACCTCATGGCTGCACCCAAGCTCCCATGGGTGCCCCCGATCCTCCCTCGCTGCCCAGGCTCACGTCGGTGAACTGTGGCTCCTTGCTGGGGCCTTTCTGCAGGAAGCCCTCGCCTTCCACGCAGCTGCGTCGTGGGCCCTCCACCCTGTGGGCATGGCCGGGCAAAGCTCTTAGCTACCTCCCTTGCCCAACCTGCCCCCACCTTGAATCGGGGTGCCCAGACTTTGTACTCACCGATGGCTGCCGGTTGGAGGGCTCATGACTGGAAGGAGCCCCTCTGAGTGTTTGCCGTTGGGCACCAGCTCCACCATCTCTGTCTGCAGAGGTGCCTCCATGGCTCAGGGACCCGACCCCAGGAGTAGCAGCTCACACACTAATAACAAGTTTGCAGAGCTGCAACCCCCCCCCCCACCCAGTTATTTCCAGGCCCATGACAGCAATGCAGCCAGAGCACCCTAGAGGGGGTCATTTTTTAACACATGTGCACGTGAGCTTAACTTGCTGCCAGCTCCCTGGAATTTGTCTTGTGGGGGGATCTGGGAGATGCTGAGGGGGCCTGGGGCCACTCACAGACAGCCCTAACCAACTCAGTCTCACAGTTCAAGGGCCCAAAGATGCTCTGTGATGCCAGGAACCACCTGACCCACCCCAGTGATGCTCAAAGCCTCATGAGACACGCACAGGGATGCTAGGGGGTGGGATGGGGCTTGTGATGCTGAAGATTGAACTGGGGTCAGGTGTATGCAAGGCGAGGGCCCTGATTCCTAACTATTGCTCAGGATCCTATCCCAGACCTGGCTTCGGGGACACAGATCTCAGACACCAGGTGCTTCAGGATGTCCCACTAGAATACCTCGGTCAAGACAGGCAACCATTCCCCATACCAGCCCAGAAAGGCCCTGGGGGGGGCCACTGTTTTGCTGCTTGGGGAGAAGATTGGCAGGATGACCCGAGTTCATGGTCCATGGCCAGGCCCTGGGATGCTGGGCCCAGGCTCCCAACCTCACTCTGCAGGGAGGCCCTGGACCAAATCCCCATCTCTGACATTAACACTGGGAGACAGTTTCCTGTGCTCACCCTGTGTGCCAGGGGCCTCCTAGCCAACCTAGAATGGCACTGCCTGACGGCTAGAGGCCTCGGGAGAGGGTGAGGGCTGTGGGCCCCGTTCCCAGCTGCCCGGCGGGCACTGCTGGCATCCGGAACAAAAGGCCCTCTGTAGGCTGACCGCTGGCGCAGAGATCGGCAGGCGCACAGGCTGCCCCCCCACCCCCCAGGAGGCCTGAGGCGGCACTGGTGGCTGACACCTGGACCCTTCCCACCCGGCTGCGAAGGGCCCTCGGGGGCCTTCCAGGAAACTGGTGCCCCAGGGCCCAGTTTTCTGGGCCACACAGACCTTGCCTTCTGTACAGTCCTGGCTCAGGGTTCTGTTCTCCCTCAAGCTTCTCCTCCTCTGCTAGGGGAACCTCCACTCTGAGGGGCAGACCCTCTAGGAGTGGACTCTGAGCTGACCCCTCGACTTTTAGTGTCCCTGGCCAGGAGCTCAGGTCCTTGGTTGGTTAGAGAGAGACCTGTGCCCGTTGACTCACAGTGACATCTGTGAGGACAGTTTATTTACTTATTTTTAATTTGTTTTTTGGTTGGGGGGGGGTCACACCTGGCAGCACTCAAGGATTACTCCTGGCTCTGTGCTTCAGAAATTGCTTCTGGCAGGCTTGGGGGGGACCATATGGGATACTGGGAATCGAACCAGGATCCATCCAGGGTTGGCCTCGTGCAAGGCAAACACCCTACTGCTATGCTATGGCTCTGGCCCCTGTGAGGACATTCTGAAGGCCACCATGACAAGAGGTGAGGCCAAGATGAAGACCAGAGAGGGGTACACTGCTAAAGCCTGGGCCTGAAGTGCCAACCCACCCCCCTCTACCTAGCAATAGGGGTTCCTGTGCGGACAGTTGCTCTTCTGCATGGCGCCTGGTAACTCTCTCAAGTGTGGGGGCTGGCTGTCCTGATGGCACAGAGTGAAGACCCCAGGCATCTTGATCCTGGGGACCCCATGCCTGGACTCCCTCAACTAGCCTCTCCTTCATCTGGGACCATACTGTAAATTCTACCCTTCTGGCCCTGCCCCACTCAGGCTGGCCACTGAGATCAGCTAGCTCTCTCTCATCTCCTCACACGCCTGCCTGAGCCTCACTTCAGTGCCCTCTCCAAGGAGCTCAGTGGAGTGAGGGGGGTGCCAGAGCCACTTCTGAGGACCCCCTGGCACTCAGCTGCATTGCTCTTGCAGGGCTCCCAGCCTTGGGCAGGTTGGGACAGGCCCTGAGAGAGTGCTGAGACTGCAGCTGGACAGAGCACCCTTCTCTGCCCTGAGAACCTTTCCGAGCAGCCGGGCGGCCTCCAGAGAGACCATGGTCATGGCCCCATGATCAAGGTGTCTGAGGTCTTGGCTTCAGGGTCTCTAGTCCCCCCACAAAGACACTGGCCTATATCTTCCATTCTATTAGCATGACCACACCAGTCCCTGATGGGTTCAGGCTCTCTGCACCTCCAACGGCTCCCACACATAGGTCCCACCAGTGCTCAAGTGACTGTAAATATATAGTGACAAAAGTGCAAACACACATACCCAACTCCATCCTAAAGTTTCCACTGTGGGGCCACATGGTCTTGAGACCCCAAAAAAAGGCATTAACCTAAGACTTCTTAGAGGCAAACACATGAATGATTCTAAAGTCTTTTTGTTTTTGTTTTTGTTTTTGGGCCACACCCGGCAGTGCTCAGGAGTTACTCCTGGCTCTGCACCAGAAATCACTCCTGGCAGGCTCGGGGGACCACATGGGATGCCGGGGATAGAACCAAGGTCTGTAATGGGTCAGTCACATGCTAGGCAAATGCCCTACCACTGTGCTATCACTCGGGCCCCTGGTTCTAAAGTTCTAAGCAGGAGTCTCCAGTTGGAAATAGGAAAGAGACCTTGGCACAGCAAAGGGTGGGATGAAGGTTTTGTGGCCATAGGCTACCAGCCTTAATCGCCAGGTCAGTGCCTGGACTTTAGTCCTGCACAGGGAGGGGGCTGGAGGTCAGGGAGACCGACTTTGGACTCAGATGTGAAACTTTAGCCATTCTGAGGCTAGAAACATTCTCTCCCCTCCTCTTTTTTGGGGTGGGTTGCGGATGGGGAGGGTCTGATGATGCTCAAGTGACTGTATGTAGTGCCAGGCATGCTTCAAGCAAGCATGAACTCCACTTCTCTGAACATCTCTCAACCCCTAGAAGAACCCCTAGTTTTTTGGGTTGGGGCCACATTCATGGTGATTAAGAATTATTCCTGGCTCTATGCTGGGTCACTCCTGGCAGAGCTCAAGGGCCATGTGGTGTTGAGAACAGGGTCCAGGCCTCCTACATGCACAGCATGCACTTAGCCAGTTTAATTGCTCTCTGGCCCTGGAAGTTCATTTTTGAGTTTCTCTCCTCAGGCCTATCACCTCTGAGGCTCCTTTGCATTAAGAAGTCTGGGGCTCTTTTTATGACTGAAACCCAACTACAATTATTTTTGTGATCACGGTGTTTAAATAAAGATATTATTTAAGAAAAAAATAGTCTGGGTAACTTGGGCCGGAGCAATAGCACAGTACTTGCCTTGAACAAGGCTGACCAAAGACGAACCTGGGTTCAGTCCTCAGCATCCCATATGGTCCCCTGAGCCAGGAGTGATTTCTGAGTGCATATCCAGGAGTAACCCCTGAGCATCACTGGGTGTGGCCCAAAAACAAAACAAAAAAATAAGAAGTCGGGCCGGGAAGGTGGCGCTAGAGGTAAGGTGTCTGCCTTGCAAGCGCTAGCTTAGGACGGACCGTGGTTCAATCCCCCGGCGTCCCATATGGTCCCCCCAAGCCAGGGGCGATTTCTGAGCGCATAGCCAGGAGTAACCCCTGAGCATCAAACGGGTCTGGCCCAAAAACCAAAAAAAAAAAAAAAAAAAAAAAAAAAAAAAAAGTCTAGGGAACCTAACTGGGGTCTGGCCCAGAGTTGGCAGAGCCCAGATGGATACATAGAGCCTGGTCCTCCTGCCTTGCTGTGTGATCCTGGACAAAGAACTCACTCTTAGGCCTTCAGGGTTCAGTGCTCCCAGGTGCATGAAACCCGGGGACAGGAGCCTCCCTGAAGTCTTTCCCCCAGAACAAGCCCGGGGCCTCCTGAAAGGGATCAGAGGTCAAGGTGGAAAGATCATTGCAACCTTGATCGGGTCACCAGTGTGGTGTGTGTCTTGGGTGCCACACGGGCTACCGGGGCAGTCAATCGATGGCCAGGTCATTGCCCCAGGCCTATTTGCTTTGTGGGGAGATAAGGGCTGGAGCAGGCAGGAAGCTGAGGTGCGGGTAACGCCCGCCCACGCCTGGCATCACAGGGTGAGAATTCGGCAGGCACACCTCAGCAGGTGTTGGGGTTGGCTAATTAAAGATTCCCAGGTCTGGGAATCCAGGCCGCAGCGGGGCTGATGCTTATGTCAGCCGCGGTGGGACGCGTGTCTCTCTGCCCAGATCCAGGTTCTTCAAGTCCACAGGGCTCTGAGCCCTACTGTTCTCTCTTGTGCTCAGGGACACGTGTGTGTGCATGTCAGAGCACATCTGTGACAGCCACACTGTCTTTCTCCCCACCCCACAGCCACACGCACAGTGGAAGCACAAACCACCCACTCCAAAAACTTGCTTTCATGGTCCCCACCTTCACTCAAGTCCAGATCTCAAGGGAAGAGAGAGTGGTCTGGCTGTGGGCCCTGTTGAAAGGTCACTTCGGTCGCTCAGGTATGTGGGAACCTGATTTCAGCTCACTCATCCTCACTGCTCTCTCTCTCTCTCTTTTTTTTTGGTTATTGGTTTTTGTTTTTTTGGGCTACACCCGGCAGCATTCAGGGGTTACTCCTGGCTCTGTACTCAGAAATCACTCCTGGCAGACTTGGGGGACCATATGGGATGCCTGGAATCTAATCAGGGTCTGTCCTAGGTCAGCCATGTGCAAGGAAAATATCCTACCACTGTGCTATTGCTTCGGCCCTACTGCTTTTTGGTTGGGACAAAGTGCCCCTCTTGGCCTGGCATCCCTCTGCTCTTGTTGGGACTGAGGCTGCCCCTGGAGACACAGAATTCACACTGAGCTGAAGAGCAGCGTCCCCCAGACACAGACACGGAGACATATGGGAGCAGATGGCAGTGGTCAGGGTGTAAGGGTAGGACATGTTAGGGGGTGTCAGAACTGGGGGAGGGGAAGAAAGATAGTAGGGTGCCTTGCATATGCCCAACCCAGATTTGAATCTCTAGGACCACTTATGATCTCTAAAAACTGCTGGGAGTGATCCCTGAGCTCAGAATCAGGAGGAGTAAATCCTGAGTACCACCAGATGTGGCCCACTACCCTAAGGAAAAAAATACAAGAGGGTTGGAGCAATATCACAGTGATAGGGCATTTGCCTTGCACACTGCTGACCCAGGATGGACCCGGGTTCAATTCCCGGCATCCCATATGGTCCCCTGAGCCTATCAGGAGCAATTTCTGAGCACAGAGCCAGGAGCAACCCCTGAGTGCCATCGAGTGTGGCCACACACACACACACACACACACACACACACACACACACACACACACACACATCAAAACACAAGAAAGGGAAAGGAAACTAAGCTAATCCACAGTCAACATTATGATCCCAGGGATTTAGTCCTCATCTGGGCTCTCCCATGATCAGCAACACCGAGTATGGGAGTGTGTGTCCCACAGCCAGCTGTGCACTGGGGGGAGGTCTGCAGGAGGGCCAGAGGAGGGCAGGCAATCCTGGCAGGTTCATGAGTCTTAGCCCCAGTTCCCTGGCCCTGGTATGGGGGCCTTTGCATCTGTGCCCTGGGTATGCGGAAGTGTCTAGGAGGATCTGAAGGGCTCTGCGGGAGCCGGAAAATAGACTTTCCTGTGAAGGGTACATTTTCTAGACACCCGCAGATGCTCAGAGCTAGGCCTCGCCCCAGCCACGTAGGCCTTCTTCACAGCCGCCATGGACCCTCCTCGCTCAGCTGCCCCCGGGAGGTTGCAGCTGGGACCTGGGTTCAGGCTGGGCCTGAGCCAGCCGCAGTCCCTCCCTCCCTCCTCTGCCAGCCTGCTGAGAGGGACGTGCGGCCCAAGTACCCAGCTGAGGCGAAGGACAGGACATCACGTGTCTGTGGCCCCCCGGGGGGCAGGGGAGACCCCGAGCCAGCCAGTCCATTCTCCTCCCTGCTGACCCGGAATCCCCTGGAGGCGGCCAAATATTTGGACAGCCGGACTTCTGGCCCCAAAGAGAGCTGGAGCAGGGGCCTGGGGCAACTCAGGACTCTTCGGAGACCCCGATGGAGGGGGCGGGAGGGACGGGCTAAAGAGGTCAGCCTAAAAGACAGGCGCCATCCCACACCAGGAAGAAACAGGGGAGGGGGGGTAGACAGGGAGAGCAAACACTGCGTGCAGAGACTAATCCAAGCTGACTGACAGAAGCACAAGCACAGGGAGAGAGATGGCGAGGGAGAGAGCAGAGCAAAAGAAAATACAGAGAGAAAGAGGGAGGTGCACACATCAGCAACAGTCAGATGGAGAAGGGCAAGCAAGACTTGGCAAGAGAAGCCACATAGACAGAATGTCCCAGGGGCCGGAGAGATAGCATGGAGGTAAGGCGTTTGCCTAGCATGCAGAAGGACGGTGGTTCGAATCCCAACATCCCATAAGGTCCCATGAGCCTGCCAGGAGCGATTTCTGAGCATAGAGCCAGGAGTAAGCCCTGAGCGCTGCTGGGTGTGACCCCCCCCCACCAACATAAACAACACAGAGTGTTGCAAAGAAGCAAGGGGAGAGGGAACCAGAGGCTCAGGGAGGGGACAGTCCTCCCTGTGGACTTCAAGGAGAGGCCTGCCCCTCCAGACTGCCCCAGCACTTCCAGGTCCTCTCCAGTAGGTCAGCTCTCTCATCAGGGCCAGAGACATGTAAAGAGGAGGACCTTTGGGGAAGGCACAGAGGCCTCTGGCCCCCAGCAATCTTCTGTCAAAGGACGGGAAAGGCAGGGAGGTGATGGCTGCTGGGTTGAGCCCTGTCCTCAGCTCCAGGCACCAGTGCAGACGTGCCGGCCCGAGGCTGTGTACAGGACGTGGCCCGCAGAGCGGAAATTCAAAGCCAAGCCACCCCAGGTCGCTGGCCGGAAAGCCCCTCCTGACCCAGCAGCTGGTCCTTTCCTTGAGCCCCCAGAAGTCCCACCTGGACCTCCAGAGTCCCCCACCCATCAGTCCTCTTGTCTAGAGTCAAAGGCCAGCCCTACACTAGCTGGAGAGAGTGTTCCCAGAACAAGTAGGTGCTCAGTAAATGTTCTTGGAACACAGTTGTTCAAGACCCTGCAATCCCAGACCCATCTCACTTGCTCGAAGTGGGCCTGGGCCCTGTTCCTGAGGGAAACCTATCCTACTGCAACATAGGGACACATTTCCTCAGCTTGTGGGGTGGTGGTGGTGCTGGGGATTAAACCCAAGCTTCCCAAGGCCAGGCAACTCACTAAGCCACGTCTCCAGATCTATTTCTGCTTTCTGCACGCATGAAAGTCAAAACTCTACCTGCCCAGCAACTCCCTGCTGCCCTCAAACACGCTTTCTCTTTAATCTGACTGCTCATCGTCCCAATCAGCCCAGACTTCCAGGGTAAGCTCCTTGCAGCTCAGAACCCTTTCAGCCACTAACCCAGAAACCAACTACCATCAGCCAGCCACTCTCTTGCTTCTCCATGTGTCCAAGCCCTCTGCCAAGGATAGGAGCCACTAACTCTCAGGGGCTGGTCACTGAGAGCCCTTGTCTGTGGGAGTGGGGAAGGGACCTGATCTGAAAAAAAAAAAAAAAAAAAAGGGCCGGCGAGGTGGTGCTAGAGGTAAGGTATCTGCCTTGCAAGCGCTAGCCAAGGAAGGACTGCGTTCGATCCCGAGGCGTCCCATATGGTCCCCCCAAGCCAGGGGCAATTTCTGAGAGCTTAGCCAGGAGTAACCCCTGAGCGCCAAACGGGTGTGGCCCGAAAAACAAAAAAACAAAACAAAACAAAACAAAACCAAAAAACCAGCAATCAGCAGAGCAGGGCTGGAGAAGTTAGTGAGGACGTGGCTTCATGGGCTGAGCACAAAGGTCTGAAACACACAACCTCAGTTTCCTTGGCAGCTCCACTGCCTGGCCTAGACCTTCATCAGGAGAAAGATTTCCCAGTCTGATCTAGAATTCCAGGCCCATTGACCAGTATCTAAAACTCACCCATACTTTTACCTCCCTGCTCCCTGCAGGAAGTCATGCTGGCATAGAACCATCACTCCACTCTCAAGAATGGAACTCAAGATCATGCTAGCTTTCCATATGACCTAGATAGGCCCTCGAAGGTTCTGAAGTTCTGAGCCCCAGTACAGATCAGGTAGTGAAGGGAAGAGAGGCCTGTCCCCCTTCCTGGGTCAGCGGTGGCCCAAGGCCACTTGGTGGGTCAAAGAGTGCATGCATGGCTCTGGATGGAGATGTCCCCCTCGTCACAGACACCTCTATCTTCGTGTCCTGGAGGTCGGACCTGGGTTCGGGTCACCTCTGGGGGGTGGGTGGGTGGGTGCAGATTCGCACAGGCCCCGCCCTGCGCCTCCTCCTCCCCTGGTGTCAACAGACGCAGGCGGTGGCGACAGCCAATGGAAGAGGCAAGTCTGCCCTGGGCGGGCTTCTGCAAACCGAGTCGGATCTCAAGCAGGGGTGCAAATCGGGGGGTCCACGCTGCCTGAGAGCACTGGGCAGCAGAAGAGCATACAGAGCCAGCGATGCCCGGGAACCACACTGCCTACTGCACCGCGCCCAAGAGCACGGACTCAGGGACCCATAGGATCCGCTCAGGGCGCATGGACAGCCTTGCTGTGTCCTCAAAGCCCATGACCCAGGGATGGGAGCTAGACAGACCCCGATTTGGAGGCGTGCCAGCGCATCGATTGCCCAGCAGGTGCCCGTCGTTGGCGCAGCACTCCAGAACTCACTCACTTTGGGTCCCTCTTAGCCTCCCTGGACGGATCCTCTGCAGCCAGGGGACACTTGGGGGAAGGCTTGAGTCCCCTGCAAAGTGTCCTGTGGTTTCAGCCTTGTGCTGTTCCGACACCTCCAGACGTCAGCTAGATGCCTCCTAGCCCCATAGACATCTCCCACTCGTCCCTCCCGGTCCCCAGCTCAAGTTACCCAGCCTGTGGCATCTCCAGGCGCAGGGCGCGCGTGGCTCTGGCTCCTGGAACCCGTGGCTCCTGCAGGGAGGAGACTGCAGGACCAGGGAGCTGTCCGGAGCCTGGTGTGGACGGGAGGGGAGGAAAGGCTGGGCCCCCCAGAGGCCCCCCAGGCTGGTGGCTTTCGTGCCCCTGGCTTTACCTGGCCTTGCGCCTCGGGAGTCGGGGCGCTGCGCTCCGCCGGAGTCGGTGCCGTCAGCTCTGCGGGCGCACAGCTCAGCGGCGGGGGATGAAGGGCGCCCGGCCCCGCCCCAGGCCCGCCCCCCGACCGCCAATCCCCGGCGGCCCACAGGAGGAGGGGCCGGTCCCTCAGGAGCTGGGGACACCCGGCCCTAGCCAGAGGGGTGGAGGGGTGCCCAGGGGTCCCCTCTGGAAGAGAACGATGCCCTCTGCGAGGGGCTCCTTGAGGTCTGGTGCGCACCGGGGAGAAAAGCTCCAGTGCCAAGCTGAATCTCTTTTTGAGATCTCTGGGTACCCCCGTGGGCTTTGCCCCCAGCTGAGCCCGCATCGCCTGGTGCCAGCCAGGAGGTCTTCAGCCCCAGAAGTGGCACAGGGCAAAGCTTAACCTGAGTCCTGAGCGAAGGGCGCATTGGGCGGGGACGCTCAGGGCTAACCTGGGCCTCACCTTTCTGGGCTGACCAAGAGAGGCAGCCAGTGGGCTGGAGAGGAACTTAGTTGGCATCTCTGTGTCCCCGAGGATTCTGGGGGCTGGAATAGAGGGTCTAAGTGAGGGCAGAAAGGGGGCTTGCCTGAAAGTTCCAGGGTCAAATCCACTCTTGATTTCCTAGGAGCAGAGGAGCTGGCCTTTGGGCAGGGGTAGGCCCTACCCGACCTGGGGGACTGGGCTCCTTGAGCAAAGGGTGTTTTTTTATGTTTGTTTGTTTGTTTGTTTGTTTTTTGTTTTGTTTTTGGGTCACACCCGGCAGCGCTCAGAAGTCACCCCTGGCAGGTTTGGGGAAATCATATGGGATGCCGGGATTCGAACCGGTGCCTGTCCTTGTTGGCCACGTGCAAGGCAAACACCTTATAGCTGTGCTATTGCTCCAGCCCCTGAGCATAGGGTTTAAGGAGACCCTGTTCTTGACTGTGAATTCCAAACCCAGCCCCGCAGGCCTCTCTTCCTAAGCCTTGTTGGAAGAGGAGGGTAGTGGGGCTATAAGTCCCCCAGATCCAGCTGGGAAGGAGCTGGGGTAGGCCTTGACCCTGGAAAGGGACCAGGTGGGGAACCACTCAGGACAAGTGTGCCCCTTGCCTCTCAGCTACCGACTGATCCAATTAATCCGGTGGCCTCTGCTCTTCCAGCCACAGAGTGTCTTCGGGTCTTGTCTCCTAGAACCTGACCTGACCCTTTCTTGCCCAGAGCTGGATTCTCTTCTGCTGATTCACTGACTCCACTGTGGTACCTCAGTTTCCCTTTATGGTACCAGGAAATAGCTCTTTCCCCCGACTTGTGAGGAGTCAGGGAAGGGGTAGCTGGGAGGCAGGGGACTAGGTTTAGGACTGAAGAGAAAAGTTAATAGCATGGTGATGGGCCCCAAACCTCTCATCACCCTAGTGTGTCCCATAGGCGGCTAGGAAGGAGGACCCTTCCTCCAGCATTTCCTCTGGGCTCAGGTCTGGTGCGCCCGCCCCTAGAGCAGAGCTTACTTTATAGATTTTGAGAAGTCTAAAACTCCCAACTTCAAAGGGGCTTGAGGACTGGCCACAGGTCTCTGCACCTCCTCACCGTAGACACCCCACATGTTCAGCAGAGCGCTTTTTGCAAAGGGTTGGGTGCTCCCACTGGCCATTCCCAGGGTCACCCAACGTATGGGTGTTGGGGTCTTCCGTCCAGACTGAAGAGAGCAGGGGCTGGATGGCTATGGGAGCTCAGGAGGCAGCATGATGTGGGGTCCCTGGGCTGGGCGGGGGAGGGACGGATGTTTGTTGATGCTAGGCCTGGTCCTGCGCCAGGACAAACATAGCTCCCAGGTCTTTCCCGCCACCTGCCGAATCTCCCAGCCCAGACTGTGGTGACCGAACAGCTGGCAGGGGGCTGTAGCTAGCTCTGACAGCCACCCTGCACCTTCTCTCCCTGTGGCCAGAGGAGATGTTACTCCTGCAGCGGAGCCATGACCAGCTGCTGAGTGTGGGGGTGCAAGGACCTTTATCTCAGCCTCCAGCCTGGTCCCCCCCCCATCTCTGAAAATTGAGACCTCGGCTGAGAGAGTGCCAGACACATGAGGTGGTTCAGTGGGATGGTGGAATGGAGGGTCCTGGCTACCTACCCTTTGCTCTCAGGCTTCCTCTTTAGTCTTGTCCTTGCATTCTCCAGCCGGTTGCCCATCTCACCTGTCCCCTTTTCCCCTGACACATCAACCCCATAGCACTCAGACCCTCCATAGGCCTGTTCACCTCCAACCCAGAACCCCCTCATGAGCAGACCACCAGTGTCCTCGCACCCCTCTGCCTTACACCTCGCTGGCTTCCCTAGTTGGCAACCCCACCACCCCTGAGGCAGATTAGCCACCATGCACACACTTATGCCTGCATCCATGCACACATGTTCCCACTGAACATGCCAGCTTGACCTCTTGGATCCATGCCCATCTGGCTCCCTGCCCTGTCCCACCTTCTTAGAAATTATTTCTCATCGTTCACCCGAAGAGCCCTACCAGCTGCTGTTTCCGCATGCAACCACTAAGTTTTCCTTGACAACCTATCTTGGGGCATCCTTGGTGTCTCCAGAACTTTCTGACCTGTCTGGACTGAAAGCCCCTTATAAGCACAGGGTGTGACTCAGGAAGAGCCTGGGGAAAAGGGGGCCTGGTGCAATAGGGCTTCTGCCTTGCAAGCAACTGACCCAGGATGAACCTGGGTTCGATTCCAAACGGTCCCCAGAGCCAGGAGTAACCCCTGCGCTTCACCGGCTGTGGCCCCAAGACCAAATAAAATAAAATAAAAAGAACCTAGGGAAAAGGGACTTGTGGGCTGGGCTTTGCCAAGGGGAAGGAGGACAGGTGTCTGGTGAGTCTTCGCGGGCCTGTGGTGCGTCTGCAGCAGGAGGGCTGTGTGCAATGCAGACAGAGTTTGGAAGCTTGGATGGAGTGGTCCTTCTCCCACTAACCCTCAGTGGAGCTTCCTACCCTTGGCTCAGCTCAGTGCATGGGAGGGTCCTCTGTGGACCCAAGGAGAATTATGGTAAGGGTGAGTCAAGGTGGACAGAACAGAGGGACCCCTCTTGTCAATTCTGTCCCTGGCGTAGGTCCCCCAGAGTTAGTGATCCCTTGGCTGAGGACTGCCCTGCCACCTCCCCCCTCCTGCTGCCCAGGATCTGGCAATCGGCTTCTCTGGCCACTGAAGCGGCTTAATGAGTCCAGGTCACATGGGCCGTGCTCCTGCCTTGGGGGAGGGCCCGAACCCCCAGTGGCCACACGGCCCGGCTCTGACGTCAGCAGCATTAACCGGCCACTGGTCTTCTCTAATCTCTGCTCAGTGGCCAACCAGGTTAGTCCCGTCAGAGCCAGAGCAGAAGGCTGCAGGCTGCGAAGGCCCTCAGGGGCACCTTGAAGCTAAGGGTCAGGCAGGGATAGTGGTTAGAGGTGCCCTCAGTCTATGCCCTCGCTCTGGGGCTGGGCATCAACTCTAGGCCAGCTGTCTCTGATCTTCTGCTCTGGGCTGTGAATCAGACATGGGGTACCTATGGCATCTGTTTCTCAGTGTGTAATTAGACCTGTGGGGAAATGAGGGGTGGTGACAAAGAGGCTTTGGACTGGAGAGCTCAGCAGTCCCACAAGTGCTCCCCATGGCCAGGGAAACTGGGGGCCAGTGTCGCAGTACACAAGCTCCAGCAGGGCCAGTTCTGAGCCCCAGACCTTGCACTGAGACATGCTCAGGGCCAGAGTTCCTGCAAGGCTGGGAAGAGCCCCGCCCCCATGTCTAGGCTTCCCTTGTCCAGAAAGATGGACACTCTTACAAACTGCTCAGGTAAAGGGTTCAGAGTAGAGAGGAACAAACCCAATTGAACCAGGCCTGCCTCCACACCACCCAGTGGGGGTTTTGAACCTCTGCCCTGGCCCTGTCCTCCCCTTAGTCTTCTGAACATGTATGTGCAGAGCTGCCCACATGTGTGTTATCTCCCTAAACCTTCAGAGGGCCCTTTCTCTGGTCCCCCAGCTCAGCACTCTCCCCCAAATCTGGACTTTGAGGACACTTCTCTGCCCTGCCCAGCCCAAGTGCCTATCTTATATCTCCGCCAAAGGACCACAGTTCCAGAAAATTCTATCCCTCCAACACTTCTTTGTAGCCTGGGAACATCACAGGCCTGTGGGCAGCCTTACAGAACCAGAATGACTTGTCCCATGGGCTTATGAGACTACAGGCCTATTCTTCATGGATGCAGCCCCTCTGCCTGCCTTTTGTGCTTGGTTTTGTTTTGCTGTGTTTTTTTTGTTTTGTTTTGTTTTTTTGTTTTTTTTTTGGGGCCACACCTGGCGGTGCTCAGGGGTTACTCCTGGCTGTCTGCTCAGAAATAGCCCCTGGCAGGCACTGGGGACCATATGGGACACCGGGATTTGAACCAACCACCTTAGGTCCTGGACCAGCTGCTTGCAAGGCAAACACCACTGTCCTATCTCTCTGGGCCCGCTGTGTTTTATTTTTGGAGCCATGCCCAGCAATGCTCAGGGCTTACTCCTGGCTCTACATTCAGGTATCACTCCTGGCAGGCTTAGGGGATCATATGGAATGCCAAGGATCAAATTTGGGTTGGCTACATGCAAGGCAAGTACCGTACCTACACTACTATTTCTCTATCCTATCCTTTTGTTTTGTTTTGTTTTTGGGTCATACCCAGTGGCGCTCAGGGGTTTCTCCTTGCTCTGTGCTCAGAAATCACTTCTGGCAGGCACAGGGGACTATATGGGATGCTGGGATTCAAACCACTGTCTGTTCAAGATCATCTGTGTGTAAGCAAATGCCCTACCACTGTGCTATCTCTCTAGCCCCCTCCCTCCTAATCTAGAGAGATCCATACTACCTCTATCATCCTGCCCTTCTGCATGTCTTATGCAAAATGCTACTGATTTGTTTTTCCAGAATTTTTTTAACTGTTGATTTTTATTTTTATGAAGCCAGGAAGGTAAAACTAAGAATCCTGTATTAGGGGGCCGGGCGGTGGCGCTGGAGGTAAGGTGCCTGCCTTGCCTGCGCTAGCCTAGGACGGACCGTGGTTCGATCCCCCGGCGTCCCATATGGTCCCCCAAGCCAGGAGCAACTTCTGAGCGCATAGCCAGGAGTAACCCCTGAGCGTCACAGGGTGTGGCCCAAAAACCAAAAAAAAAAAAAAAAAAAAAAAAAAGAATCCTGTATTAGGGTCAGAGCTATAGCAGAGTTCTTGTCTTACACAGGCTGACCTGGGTTTGATCCCTAGCATCCCATATGCTCCCCCAAACCTACCAGGAGTGATTTCTGAATGCAAAGGCAGGAGTTAACCCCTCAGAGCTGTCAGGTGTGGCCAAAATTTTTTTGTTTTGTTTTAGATACTTGAAAAAGAGTTAAGCTTAAAATGATATAATGAATTTTTGGGCCAGAGTCATGTCTCAAGCACTTGCCTTGCCTGAGCCATCCTAGGACAAACGGCAGTTTGATCCCCTGGCATCCCATATGGTGCCCCAAGCCAGGAGCGATTTCTGAGCACAGAGCCAAGAGTAACCTCTGAGCATCACTGGGTGTGGCCCAAAAACAAACAAACAAACATGATATAATGAGTTTTAATATATTTACTTTCAACATTTTCAATGAGTTTTTCAACTACATTAATCTCCTATTAAAATGTTAATTGTAGGCCTGGAGTGATAACACAATGGGTAGGGCATTTGGCCTGCATGAGACTGACCCTGGATTGATCCCTGTACCTGATATGGTCCCCTGAGCCCACCAGAAATATTCCCTGAGTTCAGAGCCAGGAGTAAGCCCTGAACACCACTGTGTGGTTTTCAAACAAAAATGAACAGAAAACCAAAAATCTCTATAGGCTAAGTACATACTTTGCCTAGGGATGGATTGGGTTTAATCCATACCATCACGTGATCCTCTGAGCACTGAGCCTGCCAGGAGCGATTTCTGAGCGTTGAGCCAGGATTAACCTCTGAGCACTGCCGGGTGTGACCCCCCCAAAAAAATCACTCCTGACTTAGGGCAATATATGAGACACCGGGGAATTAAACCGAGGTCTGTCCTAGGTTAGCTGCATGCAAGGCAAATGCCTATCACTTGTGCCACTGCTTTGGCCCAGGGGCAAGGGTGTTTTTGCCTTTTATGTGTCAGATCTAGGTTCAAACCTCAGCACCTTATATAGTACCCTGAGCCCCATCAGGAGTGACCCCTGAGCCCAAACCCAGAAATAAGTGTGAGTACTGCTGAATATGGCAGAAACACACACACACACACACACACACACACACACACACACACACACACACACATAACTGTGGAACAATAGTACAGCAGATAGGGCACTTGCTAACTTGAGCTGGATCCATAGCATCCCATATGGACCCTGAACCACCAGAAGTAATTCCTGACTGTAGAACTGAATAACCCTTGAGCAACATCAGATGTAGCCCCAAACACACAGACAAAATACAAAACATAAGAGTGGCCAGATGTTGCATTAAATAATTAATGATGGCGCTGGATAGAGGTGGATGGATTGAAGGATGGAGGCCTTTGTCCTTAGGCCCCGGCCACGTGGCTCCGCAACCCCTATCAACCGGCGGGTCTGGGGTCCAGGAAAGCGACGGGTATTGAACTCACTCACAGACAGGCATCAGGAAGCATTAACTTTATTCATACCCTATCCACCACATGTGTGGTCTCTATCATAACCTTTCAAGCACAGCCATTCTTCGCTAGCTCTGCATCTTAACTCCTTTCAGCCATCTTCCCTTTTACCTCCATGCTGGCCAAAGACCAGAAGTGCGAGAGCCAGCCGAAAGCCATGGCATCCTTCTCCATCCAGTTCCATTTTTAATTATTTAATGCAACAACTGGCGCTTGAACTGTGATTTGAATCCTGGACCCAAGAAAACAGCGAATATGGTGAGATTTCTGCTATTCTGTTTGATTTTGGCTCTTTTCAGATGGAGTCAGCCCAAAGTGTTTGGCCACATGAAGCCATGTTCCAAGATGGCCGCGACCCCTTCTAGGGGCAAAAATATCAGTGAAACAGGGGAGTTGAAAACGTGTATCACTCCCATCCAAGACTCAGGACTGAAACTTTGTTGCCGAAAATCCTTTTTCCAAAAACCTCGGCCTCCTCAGATACTGATGGAGGGCCTTAATTGGAAAAGGTTCAGAAAGAAAAAGCTTCTACAAGCGGACTGATTTTCTGAGAATGACCTTCGGCTTGAATTTGGATTTCGACTTTGGAAATTTTGGACTGGACTTTTATTTTTTTATTTTTTTTTTTTTTGGTTTTGGGCCACACCCGGCATTGCTCAGGGGTTACTCCTGGCTGTCTGCTCAGAAATAGCTCCTGGCAGGCACGGGGGACCATATGGGACACCGGGATTCGAACCAACCACCTTTGGTCCTGGATCGGCTGCTTGCAAGGCAAACGCCGCTGTGCTATCTCTCCGGGCGGACTGGACTTTTATAACTCTGAACATCCCAAAGCCCCCTGCAAAAAAGCTGTGGCTGAGAAAAACCTTCCAAAGTGCCGTCCGGAGGGGAGAAAAGGCAGCTGCAATCAACCAAGAACTCGGCCCTGTAGCAGAAAAGCGGCGAAAAGTGCCTAATCCAGCCCAAAGCGGCGAGCCTGGGATCCGCCCTCCAAATCAGAAAGGTGAAACAGCACCAGTGGACCGGCGACCACACGGTCAACAGCAGCGCGAGGAAACCATCTTCGGGGCCTGGGACTATGGAAGGAAGCCATGTGGTGAGATCAGCGTGGGACAAACCAGCATCTGGACTTATGGTTTTAGGTGTAGGGACTAAGCGGGTAGTCATATATTTTACTCATAGTTGGTGATGGGATAAGTTTTAGTTAGTTAGTGGTTTAAAAAAAAGGAGTAATAACAGTTTAGCCCATTTAAAGATCTGATTTCTTTTTTTTTTTTTTTTTTTTTTTGGTTTTTGGGCCACACCCGGTAATGCTCAGGGGTTACTCCTGGCTATGCGCTCAGAAGTCGCTCCTGGCTTGGGGGACCATATGGGACGCCGGGGGATCGAACCGCGGTCCGTCTCCTAGGCTAGCGCAGGTAAGGCAGGCACCTTACCTCCAGCGCCACCGCCCGGCCCCTAAAGATCTGATTTCTAACCGCCTGCATCTTTGTCTTGATTAAGTCATTTTCTTTTTTTTTTTCTTTTTTTTTTTTTTTTTGGTTTTTGGGCCACACCCTGTGACGCTCAGGGGTTACTCCTGGCTATGCGCTCAGAAGTCGCTCCTGGCTTGGGGGACCATATGGGATGCCGGGGGATCGAACCGCAGTCCGTCCGAGGCTAGCGCAGGCAAGGCAGGAACCTTACCTTTAGCACCACTGCCCGGCCCCTTTTTTTTTTTTTTTTTTTTTTTCATTTTCTTTATAATTTAAATGTGTTTTGTTTTCCAGTTAATATTTTCAATTGCAAAATGTTTTACTGTGTGTATTTTAATGTACTTAGCCTGTTTTTAAAATGTATGTTATGCATTTATGCTGTAGTACTTGTGTGTAGGGAAGGTTAATAGGAACAGAAAGTTCCCTCAATATAGTTTAAAAGTATAGGAACATGAAAGTTCCGGAATAGTGCTTAGTAGAAAAGCATTGAGAAAATTTTAAGTTACAGGTGTATAGTATATTTTGCAGAAATGTTGTTTTTGAAAAGGGCTGGTATGTTAATTTTCACTTTATTACGTTGCTGCATGAAAATATTAACCCACCTTTGGCTAAAGGTGGAGTTAGGATTACAAAAGGTTCATTTATGGGGCCGGGCGGTGGCGCTCGAGGTAAGGTGCCTGCCTTACCTGCGCTAGCCTAGGAGACGGACCGCGGTTCGATCCCCCGGCGTCCCATATGGTCCCCCAAACCAGGAGCGACTTCTGAGCGCATAGCCAGGAGTAACCCCTGAGCGTCACCGGGTGTGGCCCAAAAACCAAAAACCAAAAAAAAAAAAAAAAAAAAAGGTTCATTTATATTTCAGAGAAGGGGGAGATGAAGCCTCATCCCCCACCCTTTCTCCCTAGGTAACTTGACCTTACCTGCAAGACCCCGCCCATTCCTGGGAGGGGTCTTGGAAAAGGTAGATAAGCCTTTGACCCAGAGGATTTGGGCTTTTTTTGGGTCTCTGCCTTTTGGTCTTTGACCAGCATGGAGGTCAAAGGGAAGATGGCTGACAGGAGTTAAGATGCAGGGCTACCTAAGAATGGTTGTGCTTGAAAGGTTATGAGATAGGCCACACACATGTGGTGGATAGGGCATGAATAAAGTTGATGCTTCCTGATGCCTGCCTGTGAGTGAGTTCAATACCTGTCGCTTTCCTGGACCCCAGACCCGCCGATTGATGGGGCATGAAGCCACGTGGCCGGGGCCTAAGGACAAAGGCCTCCGTCCTTCTCAATCCACCACCATCGTTAATTATTTAATTCAACAGCCAGAGAGATGGTATATGGTTAAGTTTCTCATTTTGCATGCAACTGACCCCACTTTGATCCCTTGCACTGAATATGGCCTTCCATATTCACCAGGAGTGATTTCTGAACAAAGAGCCCACGAGTCATCCCTGAACATTGCCCAATGTGCTTTAGAAAAAGGTGGGGACGGGGCTGGAGAGATAGCATGGAGGTAAGACGTTTGCCTTTCATGCAGGAGGTCATCGGTTCAAATCCCAGCGTCCCATATGGTCCCCTGTGCCTGCCAGGAGCAATTTCTGAGCCTGGAGCCAGGAATAACCCCTGAGCACTGCCGGGTGTGACCCAAAAAAAAAAAAAAAAAAAGAAAAAGGTGGGGTGAGGGGCCGGGCGGTGGCGCTAAAGGTAAGGTGCCTGCCTTGCCTGCGCTAGCCTCGGACGGACCTCGGTTCGATCCCCCGGCGTCCCATATGGTCCCCCAAGCCAGGAGCGACTTCTGAGCGCATAGCCAGGAGTAACCCCTGAGCGTCACCGGGTGTGGCCCAAAAACCAAAAAAAAAAAAAAAAAAAAGGTGGGGTGAACATTTTTCCTTTTGTTTCAGGTTCTGAAATGATTTGGTTTGGCAGGAATCCATCTTGGATTTCATCATTTTTTGGGGGGGCACACCTGGTGGCACTCAAGAGTACTGCTGGCTCTGCGCTCAGAAATTACTCCTGCTGCATGCAAGGCAAAAGCCCTACCCACTGTGCTATATCACTCGGCCCTGTGAATTCCTTCTGTACTTAAATTTTGCAGTAGGAGATTGAGTAATAGTATAGCCAGTAGAGCAATACACATGGCCTTACACATGGCCTTCCTGGGATTTATCTCATCATTCTATATTGCTAGGTACAATTCCTGAGCACAAAGTCAGGAGTAACTCCTGAACACCACCAGGTGTGGCCCCCAAACAAAACCAGACAAAAACACTTTCATTAGATTCTTCATAAAAATGGTTTTTATTTATGAATAATATCTTCCCAAAAATTGATACTTAAAAGTACTGCCTTTAGGGGCTGGAGTGGTGGCGCAAGCAGTAAGGTGTCTGCCTTGCATGCACTAGCCTAGGACTGACTGCGGTTCCATCCCTGGGCATCCCATATGGTCCCCTAAGCCAGGAGCAATTTCTGAGCGCATAGCCAGAAGTAACCCCTGAGTGTCACTGGGTGTGACCCAAAAAACCAAAAAAAAAAAAAAATACTGCCTTTATCCAACATGATGATTGAAATTTTTTGGTGCCTCTTAACTTGTTGCCCAAGACGAAGACCTCATTTTCCTCACCTGAATTCCAGCCCTACAATGATACCTCAGTTTCTGGGGTCTGAGCATTGTCATCTTCAGGAGGAAGCCTAGGCCCTCCCAGGCTGCCTTTTTTTTTTTTTTTTTTTTTTTTGGTTTTTGGGCCACACACGGCATTGCTCAGGGGTTACTCCTGGCTGTCTGCTCAGAAATAGCTCCTGGCAGGCACGGGGGACCATATGGGACACTGGGATTTGAACCAACCACCTTTGGTCCTGGATAGGCTGCTTGCAAGGCAAACACTGCTGTGCTATCTCTCCGGGCCCCAGGCTGCCTTTTTGTACATGCCCACTGTCTCCCACCTAGCGCCTGCTTCCCCTACTCTTTAGAACTCCTGTGGCACACAAAACTGTGTTGCTGGACTTTATTTCTTTTGGTTTTTGGGCCACACCCGGCAGCACTCAGGGGTTACTCCTGGCTCTGTGCTCAGAAATCGCTCCTGGCAGGCTCAGGGGACCATATGGGGTGCCGTGACTCGAACCACCTTTGGTTCTGGGTTGACCACTTGCAAAGCAAATGCCTTACCGCTGTGCTATCTCTCTGGCCCAAAACTCCCTCTTGATCCCTGACCATTCCTGCAAAAGTCATCCCTGGCGCTATTTCCCCTCAACACACCTTTCCTTTCCACACACCATTGGGGTCTCATGGACCCCAGAGTGCCCCCTGTTGTGAGGTGGGTATGGGTGCTTCTTCTGGGAAGGAATCATCTTCCATCTTCCCACCCCAATGCTGGGCGCATAATGCCCATGACTCGTGCTAATTAAAGCTTCCCCACTCCCCCAAGAAAGGTCAGCTGGGGCTTGACGCAAAGTTTTATTACTGAGTCTCTGCCTCTAGCTGAGGGGAATGTGAGAGCCAGGGCCTGCGGAAGCTTCTCATCCTTGCCTTGAAAGAAGTGCCAGCCCGCTGGCATCAGCAGGGACATGGTGCTTGATGAGAAAGGGAGGAGCAGCGATAGAGGGACGCAGACCTTTGTCCCAAATGCTTTGGGAAAAACCCTCAGGCTTTTCTACCAGGGGATGGGAAGAAAGGTGTGAAGCAGATAGCAAAGAGCAGAGAGGGTCACTGAGCTGGCTTGCGACCAGGCCTGGGTTGATCCCTTAGGGCACAACCCGGATTTCCATCTTGTCCAAATCCTGCCTGGGGCTGATCGATGGGAGTTGGACTCTGCCCCCAGCCACCCCTCAGGAGAGTATGACCATTGGTCATGACACGGAGGGTGTCAACAGCACCTTTCCTCACACACTTACCACCATAGTCACCTGGCATGATGCACTGTGGTGGGCAGCTGAGGTTGGCAGGGAGTTGGTGTCCAAGGATAGATGGGACAGAGCTGAGAGGGAAGGAGTGGGGGGGGGGGATACTCTGAGCCTGGTGTCTGTGGGGAAAGAGGCCAATTTGAGGTTCCAGGCCTGCACCACTCATTAATCCATCTACGGAGGCATGAAGAAGTCAGAGCTGGCTTGAACTTTGCACGTCTGACGTTGCTGAGAGGGACAGTTGCTGGCTATTGGATTGGCAGGTGTCTGACATGTCACATGGAGGTGGCAAGGCAAGAATGGACTGATGGCCAGAAGCCTGTCCCCTGCCCTTCATGAAACTCCCTCCCGGGAGGGAGGGCTGTTTGCTGAGCCCAGATCACAGGTGAGCCCTGGCCCCCTGGGGCGAGAGAGTCGAAAGAGACTGGTCAGTGGCCTGCTGAGTCACTCTGCTCACTGCCCCAGGTCCTGCCTGCTCCTGGCCAGGGCTGGCTGGGGTGGCTCCTGGAGGGAGACCGGTGCTGCCAGGCCGTGAAGGGCAACCCTTGGTGGGGGGGGGGGCACAGAGGGGAATGGGGGAGAGTTCAGTCCTCAAGACTAGCAGAGCTCAGAGATTTGGGTCTGTGACTGCTGGGTCACAAGCTGCTACTGAGAGTCTGAGAGGGGATTGGGGCTGCAAGTCAGCTAAGACTACGGGTCTCAGGTGAGGAACACACAGGAGTTCAGGCACCTGTAAAGAGAAAGGGAATCAAGTCAACAGTGACATCAGAGGAGGCATCAAAAGAGGCTATATGACCCTCTTGGGCACAGAGTCCCCAGATCTGGCCCCAAGTGGGTGAGACTTGGGGCTGAGAGATAGCACAGTGGGTAGGGCTTGCAATTAGCTGGGGGGAAAAAGAAAACTCTGTGTAATCCCAGCATCCCATATGGTCCCTAAGCACCACCAGGAGTGAGTCCTGTGCTCAGAACCAGGAGAACAGAACCCTGAACATTGCCAGGTGTGACCCATCCAAAAAAAAAAAAAGAGGGGCCAAAGAGATAGCATAGCAGTAGGGCATTTGCCTTGCAAGCAGGCCAACCTAAGATGGACCGGGTTTGATCCCCGGAACCCCATATGGTACCTGGAACCGGCCAGGAGCAATTTTTTTTAAAATTTTAAACTTGAGGGCCCGGAGAGATAGCACAGTGGCGTTTGCTTTGCAAGCAGCCGATCAAGGACCAAAGGTGGCTGGTTCGAATCCCGGTGTCCCATATGGTCCCCCGTGCCTGCCAGGAGCTATTTCTGAGCAGGCAGCCAGGAGTAACCCCTGAGCACCATTGGGTGTGACCCAAAAACCAAAAAAAAAAAAAAAAATTTTTTTTAAACTTGACTGATTGTTTGGTTTTGGGACCACACCTGGTGGCGCTCAGGGGCTACTTCTGGCTCTGCACTTAGAAATTGGCCCTGGCAGGCTGGGGAACCATAGGGGATGCCAAAGATCGAACCGAAACAGGGTCCCCTCTGGGTCGGCCATGTTCAAGGCAAATGCCCTACCACTGTGCTATCTTTCTGGTCCCAGGAGTGATTATTGAGCGTAGAGCCAGGAGTAACCCCTGAGCACCTCTGGGTGTGGCCCAAAAACCAAAAAAATAAAATAAAATAAATGGATAGAGCTGGGAAGGGGTGTGGGTGAGTGGGTGGGTGGAATGCAGGGGTGCAGGGAAACTGGGGTGGAAGGGGAAAGATATGGGGGTGGGAGGCTAGGTTGGGGGACCCCACCAGACAGAAGAACTGGTGCCGGGGCCTTTTGGGTTCGAGAGCTGAGGTTGCAGCTGGGCATACTGAGTCACAGGGGATGTACATAGACCATCTGGGGGCTCCCACCTCAGAAGAGGCCGCAGTCCTTGAGGTTCTCCTTGATGATGATGTCTGTGACAGCGTCGAAGACAAACTTGACGTTTTGTGTGTCCGTGGCACACGTCATATGGGAGTAGATCTCCTTCACGTCGCGGCGCATGTTGAGCTCGAGAAACTGCACTTTGATGTAGTTGCCCGCATCCTCGTAGGTGTTGGGGCCTGGCGAGGGCGAGAGGTACTGCTGTCACTCAGCAAGGGGCCCCCCAACTCTGACCTGAGGGCTGCAAGGGGCCTGCCAGCTGAACCGGGCAAGGCCGGGCCGGGCCTGGCCGGGCTCTCACCATCATAGTCGGGAAAGCAGATACTGAGATGCGCCTTCTTGATCTTCTCGGTGAAAACGTCCTTCTTGTTGAGGAAGAGCACGATGGACGTGGTGGCGAAGTAGCGGTGGTTGCAGATGCTGTTGAACAGGTGTAGACTCTCGTGCATGCGGTTCTGGAGCAAGGGTAGCGGGGGTTGAGATGCAGGACTCCATCCCACAATATTTGGAAGCACCCACCATGCAAGCCACCGGGAGGAGGGACAACCTGTTCGACCTCTTCCAAGACTGACTGTCTCCCTTGATTGCTCCCCTGGGGGAAGCTGCTGGCTTCCTTCCACCTGCCACCCTCTTTGAACTCCCTGTCCTGAGCTGTAAAATCACCCCATGTGCCTTATCTCCAACCCCAGGTGTATAAAACTGAATCAGGGTCAAACAGGAAATAATCCAAACCAGGCTGAGGGTAAAACACATGTAGTCTGGCAGAATTCTTCTTAATTTTTATTTATTTTTTTGTTTTTGTTTTTGTTTTTGGGTCACACCTGATAGCGCTCAGGGGTTACTCCTGGCTCTACGTTCAGAAATTGCTCCTGGCAGACTCAGGGGATCATATGGGATGCTGGGATTTGAACCACCGTCCTTCTGCATGCAGAGAGAGAGAGCACAGCAGTGTTTGCCTTGCAAGCAGCCGATCCAGGACCAAAGGTGGTTGGTTCGAATCCCGGTGTCCCATATGGCCTGCCAGGAGCTATTTCTGAGTAGACAGCCAGGAGTAACCCCTGAGTACCGCCGGGTGTGGCCAAAAAACCAAAAAAAAAAAAAAAAATTGCCCCTGGCTTGGGGGGACCATATGGGACGCCAGGGGATTGAACCGTGGTCCTTCCTTGGCTAGCGCTTTCAAGGCAGACACCTTACCTCTAGCGCCACCTCGCCAGCCCCTTCTTTAATTCTTTTTAACATTTATTTATTTATTTGGGTTTGGGGGGGGCACACCTGGTAGTGCTCAGGGGTCATGCCTGGCTCTGTGCTCAGAAATCACTCCTGGCAGGCTCAGGGGACCTTGTAGGATGCCAGGAACTGAACATAGGTCCATCCCAGGTTGGCCACATACAAGGCAAACAAACGCTCTACCACTGTGCTATCACTCTGGCCCCAGTCTGGCAGTCTTCTGGCAGTATCTCTACCAAGCTGCCTGCCAGAATGCCACCCTGCCAGAGACCACCCGTGGGTGATGCAGTAAGGACAATGTAAGGACAGATAGCTCAGGCTATCCTGTGCAGTCCCACCAGATTTCCAAGCAAGACAATCTCTGTTTTGGGGTAAATCCAAGTTGTAAACAAACAAACAAAGGAACCAGGGATGATCTTTGTTTTAGGTGAAATAAATTGTCAACTAGCACTGAATCATGACCTGTCATTCTGCTTCTAGGCTCCCAAGTCCCGTCCCCCACACTTCCCCACTCAAATGCAGACACTCACCACTTCGTCATCCTCCACCAGCACCATGTCATAGGCGCTCAGGGCTGCGATGAAGATGATGCATGTCACACCCTCGAAGCAGTGTATCCACTTCTTCCTCTCCGAGCGCTGCCCACCCACGTCAAACATCCTGCAGGGCCACAGCGGCCTGAGCCCAAGTTCAGCTTCCCCACCTTTCTCCCGTGGGTGCTGAGGGCACCTTTCTGCCATCTGACAGCAGTGCCATCAGGCAGTGGTGGCTCCTAGGGTCTGGACCCTTCTTTTTTTATTTATTTGTTCATTTGGGGGGGGCACACCCGGCAGTGCTCAGGGGTTACTTCTGGCTCTGCACTCAGGAATCGCTCCTGGCTTGGGGGACCATATGGGATGCCGGGGATCGAACTCATGTCCATCCTGGGTCAGCCGGGGCCTGGACCTTTCTGTCATCATGCAGCAGTGATTCCGAGGGCCTGGCCACAGGGATGTGCATCCTACCTGAAGTGGAGGTCCTTGAAGGAGAATTGTGTCTCGATGATGCCCGTGGTCTTGACTCTCGAGCGCAACACATCCTGCTCCGTGGGTACATAGCCGGGGGTGACCAGGCGCTCCAGGTCGGAGAGGTAGCTGCGGGAGATCCCTGGGGTGTGGGTGCAGGGGCAGGAGGTGGGGAGTAAAGTAGGCCCCACCTGCCCCCCCTGCACCCACACCCCACTCACTAGCCCGCTGAGTCATTGAGCTGGTACTCGGAGGCGCGATCGAAACAGGCCTGGATGCCCGAGTCCTTCCATAGCCGCTGGATGATATCTGACATCTCCTTGGGCATCGTGCCCTCCTCGATGGTGTCGGCCATGTGCATCAGCTTCCGGGCGTCGTCCTGGTGGAGGGCGGGATGGGGACCCAGTTGCTGTTGATCCTTTTATTGGGTGGCCACACCTGGCTGCGCTCAAGAGTTCCTCCTTACTCTGAGCTCAGAAATTGCTCTTAGCTGCCTTAGGGTACCATATGGGATACCTGGGATCGAATCTTGGTCTGTCCTGGGTCAGCCATGTATAAGGCAAATGCCCTACCGCTGTGCTATTACTCCAGCCCCTGTTGTTGATCCTGGATTTGGTTTGGTCCTCAGCCCCCAGAGGTCCCCTCTCAACACCCTTCCCTGGTCTACCTGGCGTGCAGAGTCTCCATATTGGATGTTGAGAGTGCTCATGGCCCGCACGATCGCCAGGATGGACTGCAGGGTATTGCCGTAGATGATGGCAATAAACTCAAGACACTCTTCCAACGAGTACCCATCTTGGTGGATAATCCTGTGGCCCAGAGCAAGCACGGTTAAAGTCTCAAGAGGGAGCGGAAGGGAAGGACTGGGGGGGGGGTCCTGTGCACCCCCTCCCCAGGGGTCTCCGAATGAATGGACAGGGCACTCACTTCATCTGCTTGACAATGGTGCTCTTCCCTGACTCACCAGCACCTGGAAAGGAAGCTCTGCTCAGAGCCGAGGGATCCCAAACATGCAAACCCCAGGCTGGGAAGATAGTTAGGTAGTTCAGGGCATTAAAAACCAAACCCAATCATACCTCTATTCCCCTCCTCGCAAGGAAATGTCCTCACGCCCCGGCAGAAAAATAAGTTTGCAAAGTCTAAGAGTGTTCAGGGGCTGAAGAAGGGAATTGATAGATGCCTCGGTGGTCCTCCCAATGTGTGAGAACAAAATGACTAAACACTGGAGCACCACTTTGTGGATTATCATGGTACTACTGCCTGTGGGGGATTTCTCAGCCGGACTGAGTCTATGAACCAGAGCATCAGAGGGAATTAGCAGGGCTTTCAGGTGAGGGAAAGACAGAAGTGGAATGAGGCTGGGGGACACAGTTAATAGAATTTTGGGCTTAGCTTCTCTGTCTTGCCTTGGTTGCTTTGTTTGCTTCTGACATCCTGTACCCTGGAGAGCTGCTTTTTGTGGGGTGGGAAGTACATGGGCAGTGCTCTGAGGTTGCCTACTCATGGCTCTGTGTTTGGAGAATTATGCTGTACGTGGAACCAAATTAGGGTCTTCTATACTCCAGCCTACTGAGCTCTTGCCATCCTGTTCTCTCTCTCTCTCTCTCTCTCTCTCTCTCTCTCTCTCTCTCTCTCTCTCTCTCTGTCTCTTTCTCTCTCTCTCTTCTCTCCTCTCTTCTTTCTCTTTCTCATTTGGGGTCTTACTCCTGGCTTTTCACTCAAAACTCACTTCTGGAGGACTTAGGACAATATGGGACCCTAACTATTTCTCCAGTCTCCTGTATTGCTTAATTTTTTTTGGGGGGGGGGCACACCTAGTGATGCTCAGAGGTTACTCCTGAGCTCAGAAATCACTCAGAAATTGCTCCTAGCTTGGGGGACCATATAGGACGCTGGGGGATCGAACTGCAGTCTGTCCTAGGTCAGTACATGCAAGGCAAACACCCTACACCTTGCGCCACCACTCTGGCCCCAGCCTCTGTTTTGTTTGCTTGTTTGTTTTTGGGCACACCCAGTGGCACCTGGGTTTCTCTGGCTCTGCATGTACCACCGCTTTAGCCCCAGGTTCCAAAATTTTAATACTGGTCAATCTTCACTGATACTAAGGGGAGGTGAAAGCCACAGAGGCCCAGCAGTGAACAGTCCAGGGTACCTGGGTGAGGAAGGGAATGGTAGTAATCCAGTATCTTCAGGTCACTTTCTCCCTCTAAGTGGGAGCAGGAACTGTTTTAAAAGGCAGTACAGGGGCCAGAGAGATAGCATAGAGGTAAGGTGTTTGCCTTTCATGCAGAAGGTCATCAGTTCGAATCCGGCTTCCCATATGGTCTCCCGTGCCTGCCAGGAGCAATTTCTGAGCATGGAGCCAGGGGTTTCCCCTGAGCACTGCCAGGTGTGACCCAAAAGAGAGAGACACACACACACACACACACACACACACACACACACACACACACAAAGGCAGTACAGGGGCCAGAGCAATAGCACATTGTAGGGTGTTTGCCTTGCATGCAGCCAACCCTGGACAGACCTGGGTTCGATTCCCAGCATCCAATATGGTCCCAGAGACTGCCAGAAGTGATTTCTGAGTACAGAGCCAGGAGTAACCCCTGAGCACCACTGGGTGTGACCCAACCCCCACCCCAAGAAAAACCTAACCAAACAAAAAGAGAGTGCATCTGCACACACTCTTACAGAAGTGTAGTTTCTGGAGCCGGAACATTGGAGCAAGCGGTAGGGTGTTTGTCTTGCACGCACTAACCTAGGACAGACTGTGCTGGGTGCAATCCCCCAGCTTCCCATATGGTCCCCCAAGCCAGGAGCAATTTCTGAGCACATAGCCAGGAGTAACCTCTGAATGCCACCAGATGTGGCCCCAAAAGAAAAAAAAAAGTGTAGCTCCTCACTCTCCTGGGAGGAGGCTATCCAAGAGCTTTTGTAGGACACCCAACCTTGGGGACCTGAGGTGTCCCCAGCCAGACTTGCCAGGCCTTCCACTCTCTTCCTGCCCTGTCTCAGTTTCTCTAGACCCCCAAACCAAGTTTACTTTACAGAAAATTGTCTGCATGACTGTTCCCAGGCAGCAGACCTGGTGGTCGTGGCCATCCATGCCTGAGCCCAGGCCCCTACCCAGAAGTAGCAGTTTCACGGTGCGAGCGTCTTTCTCGGCATCTTCTTTCAGCTTCTTTTCCAGCTCTCTTGAGTGCTTCTCCTCAGCGCTGGCCCCAGCCCCCATGGTTCCGGTCACAGGGGAATGAAGAGTGCGGTCGGTGGGCTCTCCTGGGTGGAGAGAGTCCCCGGGGCCAGATCCACCCCCGTCTCAGGCCTCCCTGGACACTTTTCCAGAACCCAAATAGCAAGCAACCAGCTTTCCACACACCTGAGCGGCCCTAGGGGCTACTTAGCAGGATTTGGACACTTGGGTTCCTGAGAGCCAATTGGAGACAAGGACAGGAGGATCTCGCTCAGCCCCCTGCCCTTCTAATCAGGGTGCTGTGGCCCCAATCCCTCAGCTGCTGACTGAGCACCTCCCAGAGAGGCCCAGAGACAGTCCTGCCCTGCTCTGCAGTGGAGGGGAGAGGAGTGATACGTGTCGTGGGATGGGGGGCCTGGGGGATGTGACCTGGGCAGGGGTCAGACCACTTGCATCTGTGTCACTGACGCCAAGCAAGGCAATGCCATGATACCTTTGTCCGTGCTTGCCTGGCCGGCTCTTCCTGTGCCAACGCATGTTTTGCAGCATTAGGTGGTACCAATCACACGAGCATCACACATCACTTGCCTATGTGTGTATTCATATGTGATGTACCTATGTTACCTTACTGCGAGTGACCCCAAGGATCTGGTGCTGCCTAACCCAGTGGAAGACAGCCAAACACATCTGCTGTTCAATAGTCCTATGTTCAAACTGGGAAGCTGGGGACCAAAGCGGCGGTGCAACTGGTTGGGCGTCTGCCTTGCACATGCTAACTAACCTAGGACAGACGAACCCCCAGCGTCCCATATGGTTCCCCCAAGCCAGGAGCGATTTCTGAGCGCATAGCCAGGAGTAACCCCTGAGCGTTACCGGGTGTGGCCCCAAAACAAAACAAAAACAAAAACAAACTGGGAAGTTGAGCTTCAGGACAAGTCTGGTGTTCCCAGGAGTGTGAAGAGTAGGACTGCCTACCCATGGGGGGGGGGCTGTTCTGGGATGTTTAGGGGTGACTTGTAGGGCACTCTGACCTAGTTGAAAGTGTGGTGTCTGTGTGTGGACTCAGCAAGGACCAGGCTCACTGGTGGGTTGAAGTGCCTCTATGAAGCGGCCATGGGAACGAGCATCCAGGTTCAGAGGGTCCCTCCCAAGGCATCACCCCCACACCCCGAAAACCCTGCAGTTGGCTCCAAGTTCAATCTGTCACAGCCCCAAGTGACCACAAGAGGGCGCCCAGACACTGAGCATTGCCTGTCTTTAATCAGGACCTGTTGGAAGTGGACTGTCCCCTCCGCTGGGGCTTCCACATCCACCCTGATTGAGGGGTATTAATCAGGTGATTCAGAACATTCGCCCCATTCTCAGCCTCATTCATGCCCGTGATAGTCTTCCTCTTCCTCCCCTACACTGACAGCAGCCTGGGACTCTGCCACCCCTTAAAAACCATCCAGGCTCAGGATGGTGCAAAAACCAAGGTTTGTGGAACAAAGGAAAACCTGGTCTCAATACCGCTGGTATTGCTTTATTTATTTTTTATTTTTTTGGTTTTTGGGTCACACCCGTAGTGCTCAGGGGTCACTCCTGGCTCTGCACTCAGAATCTTCCCTGGCAGTCACGGGGGACCATTTGGGATGCCGGGATACGAACCACCATCCATTCTGGATCAGCTGCATGCAAGGCAGAGGCCTACCGCTGTGCTATCTATCTCTCCAGACCGCTTTATTATTTTTAGTTTGGGGGGCACACCTGATGGTGTTCAGGGGCTACTCCAGGCAGTCTTGGGGGACTAAATGGGATGTCAAGGATCTCTCAAACCTGGGTTGACAACATGCAAAGTAACTGCCCTATCAGCTGCACTATTGCTATGGTGTTAGTTTTGGGGCCTCCAACCTCAAGGCTTACTGCTGACTGTGCTCAGGGTAACTCAGTGGTGATCAGGAGCCGCATGTGCTGGAAGGGTTTGAACCAGGGTTAAGGCAGAGGTAGTCTTAAGCAAGGCAAATGCCTTCCTTAGCTCCTATACTATCTCTCCAGGCCCCATTTTTCTTGTGTGTGTGTGTGTGTGTGTGTGTGTGTGTGTGTGTGTGTGTGTGTGTGTGTGTGTGTGTGTGTGTGTGTTTAGGGGCCCACACAGCTATGATGAGTTACTCCTGGCATTGATCAGGGATGCTGGAGATTGAACCCAGGTTGGCTATGTACAAGGCAAACACTCTATCCTCTCTCTCTCTATATATATATATATCTTCATCCTCACCTCTAGGACCCTCCTTTTTGGTGGGGGGTCATATTCCAGTGTTCAAAGCTTACTTTTGACTCTGTACCCTGGTGTCACTTCCTGGTAGGGCTTGCTTAACCACATGGGGCTCAGGGGATTTAATCCAGGACTTGTTTAGCCATTTGGGGCTCAGGGGACTGAATCCAAGTAGCACATGCAAGGCAAGACAAGCACCCTCCTTGCTGTAAGATTGCTCTGGCCCCTGAGGCCTCATTTTATAAAGTCAGGCCTGCTCCATCTCAGTTCCCCAATCTGGCTCCCCAAGCCCAGCTGGATCTATGGGACTCCCTGATTTTTAATCTCCCTGTGCCAGGGTTGTAATCAAAGTCCCTGGCCCTACTTCTCCATCCAGTGCTCCCCCCACCAAAGTCGAACAGAAGGGGGTGAAAGGGGTGAGGTGACAATTTTGTCAGCTGTGGGAGTCATCTGGACATGATGACTTCATGTCCATGGCTTCATCTTGCTAATGCTGAGCTGCTGGTGCCCAGGGCAAGAATGGACAGTGAGCAAGTCGTTGCAGGGGCAGAGGAGCTGAGGAATGGAACGGCAGAGGGACAGAATGTGGGCTGCCCTCTGCCACCACCAAGGAGAAAAGCCAGTCCAGTCCCAGAGGCAGTGTTTATTCACAAGATGGAACCCAGGCTGGCTGTGCAGTGAGCAGTGCAGGGAGCCCCTGCCTACTGCCCCCCAGAGCTATTTACACCCATTGCTGAAGCACTGGGCCAACGCCCTCCCCATCCCCTCAACCTGCCTCACCAGCGCCGCTGCTATTCTTCCGAGCCCCCAAGTCCTAGTGGCACAACAAAAGCTGAGAGGAGGTAGAGGGGGGCAGCTCTGTCTGCCCGGGCAGGAAGGGAAGGGGTGGAGGTGCTGCTCTGCCCCCCCCCCCGGGGCTCCTCTCCATGCCCCCCAATAAATAGAGGAGAAATACCTGGGAAGGCACAGGCCCTGACTGAGGGCCTCTCCCAGGCAGGAACTGGCATCCCATGAGGGGCCCTTTCTCCACTCTCTGCCTCCAAAGCAGTCCTTGAACCCTGGTGACGGTACAGGCTGAGTGAGGCCTCTACCGGTGAAGGGGGCCGTCTGTGCCAGGCTCCAGTAGTGCTTGCTTGTCCCTCCCGTGTAGGTCCTGGAGATCCGAGCAGCAAGGGTGATGCAGAAGCCGATTCCCAGCAGAACATGGGGACTGCTGGTCCCACCCACTGTCGCCTGCTGTCTGGCCAGCAAGGGTGTGAGCCATGGGTGCTGCTGCTGCCGCCGAGGTGGGCTACATACAACCCACCAATAAATACTGTCTTTGCAGGGGCGGGTGTGTATAGAATATAGATATTTTTATATTTATATATATATATCTTTATATTAAAGGGATGGGCTCGGCTGGCCCTTAAGTGTCCGGCGGGTGGTGGCGGCGGTTCCGGGGCTTTTTCTGGTCCTGGAATTCAGGAGGCCTGGGGGCCCCGGGCGCCTCCCTGGGACTAGGGGGCACATGGCGCCAGTAGCCCTGGCAGTACTGATGGATGAGGCCCACTTCTGGCTGGGCCAGCAACTGGGCCAACTCCTGGTAGGGTGGTGTGGGGGGTCCCGCGCCTGAAGGTGGTGGGGCGCTCACGGCCGGCGGAGGTGGGAAGAGGGCGGCATGAACGGCTTCCCAGCCCAGGACGTGGAGCTGCACGCGTGTGACCACATGTTTGAAGTTGTTCTCAGTGGCTGTGCAGGAGTAGAGGCCTCGGTCCCCAAGCTGCAGGGCACGAAGCAGCAGGCCCTGCTCAGTTCGCAGGAAGCGGTCGTCAGAGCGGATCTGGAAGAGGGGGTGCAGGGGTTACTCAGGGGCTGGCGCGCCATGCCGTTGGCTCCACTACCAGCCCCCAACAAACCACCTTTGTGGCCACTGCATGGGGGGACAGCCACATGGAACTTCCATGCGCCCCGAGAAACCTCCATGAACTTTACACAGAACATCTGACATGCATTTGCACTTCAGGAGAGAAGACCGGAGAGGATTTTCTGCACAACCTGAGACTTTGGAAGCACACAGGCTCCCTGAGTTATTATGCCTTGAGGGGCCCAACAGAGAATTCCCTGGGAAGGAGGGAGGCTCGAAAGCATTTCCTAAGAGGGGGGGACTCCATGGAATTTCCATGTCTTGGCATTCGCCTACATGATAGTTCCCTAGAGCTGAGCGGGCAGATGCAAGTTGCATGTAAAAAAAGGCGTAATTGCCCCATAATATGAACCCCACGAAGTTTCCACATAATTTGATGTGCCCAGTCATTTCTGTGCCAGGCTGGGCATGCAGAAGGATTTTTCTTAGAATAAGTGCTGCCCTGGCCTGGCTCCTGACCCAGGTTCGATCCCTAGGGACTCTCCTCTTTTTTTGGGGGGGAGGGTTTGCGGTTTTTTTTTTTTTTTTTTTGGCCACACGCAGCGGTGCTTAGGGGTTCCACCTGGCTCTGTGCTAGGAAATTGCCCCTAAAAAAAAAAAAAAAAAGGGCTGGAGAGATAGCATAGAGGTAGTGTGGTTGCCTTTCATGCAGAAGAACAGTGGTTCGAATCCAGGCCATCCCATATGGTCCCCCGAGCCTGCCAGGAGCAATTTCTGAGCATAGAACCAGGAGTAAGCCCTGAGCGCTGCCAAGTGTGGCCAAGAAACCAAAAACCAAAATAAAATTAAAAAAAAAAAAAGAAAAGAAAAGAAAAAAGAAAGAAATCACCCCTGGCAGGCTCAAGGAACTGTATGAGATGCCAGGAATCAAACCCAGGTCCATCCTGGGTCATCCAAGTCAAATGCTCTACCGCCGTGCTAACACTCCAGCCCCCCTGGACTCTCCTCTTTTGAGGGACCCACCCCACAGGCCCCCTGGCAACAGGAACTCACCTCTCGGCGCCGATCACTGGCATCTCGCTGAAACAGCCACTTCACGGTGGCTTGGGGAGAACGGGGCTGGCACTCAAGGAAGGCGGCGCTGCCTGCCACACCATACTGCACGGCCTCCACGGCATTCTTATTTGCTGTGGAATGGAACAAGGCTGTGTAAAGGCAGCCCATCTTCAGGGAAGATGGGGGCCAGTGTGGGACAAATGCTTCGAGCACAGAAACTCACCATTGGAGTTGAACCCGCGACACTGCCTGATGGGGTTCCCATGCCGCACGTCCTGCCGGCGACTCCGCCTGGAAGAAGAGCACTTCTAGAGGAGCACTGCCCGGAAGCCGTCCCCAAACGCACACAGACCCAGTGCCCAGAGTCCCACAGAGAAGCACCCCGTGCTTTGGTTTGGGACAGTGCTTTGGTTTGGGGATGCTACCTCTTGGAGGATGCCGTGTATCGTGAACAAGACTGGCCATCCCAGGCACAGTAGGGGTCCCGGGCGAGGCAGCAGTCGGCACAGGCAGCCCCATATGCCTGGCATCGGTGCAGGCTGAGGTGTGTGACCCCCACTGCCGAGGCCACGTACAGTTGTTGCTAAAAGCAGGAAGAGGTGCTGGTCAGCCCTCTCGCCAGCACCAGCTCCCATCAGATGCTTTTCTGTTTTGGGGTGATACTCAGCAATGAGTGCTCACGGCTTTTATTCCTGGCTCAGTGCTCAGGGATCACTCGTGACGGGCTCAGATGACTATATGGGGTGCCAAGGATTTATTCCAGGTTGAGCACAAGTAAGGGAAACATGGTCCCCATTAGCCTCCAGTTATCATGAGGAGTCAGCTATGCCTTGGTTTCTCCAACTCTGTGTTTGTTTGTTTTTTTGTTTTGGGGGTCATATCCAGCGGTGCTCAGGGATTACTCCTGGCCCTGCACTCAGAAATTGCTCCTGGCAGGCTTGGGGGAGCATAAGGGATGCGGGGAATCAAATCTAGATCTGTCCCGGGTCAGCGGCATGCAAGGCATGTGCTATCTCTCTGGCCCTTTCCAACCAACCCTGTGTGTCAAGGTCGTCACCCCAAGCAGATGCAGGCAGGCTCCATCCCTGACCCCGGCCCACTTTGCCCAAACTCACCCTCTTGGAAGAGATGGTCATGGTCTTCACAGGTGCTGGGTCCTAGGAGAAAGATCAGTTTGTGACTCTGGGCCCACCTGCCCCCTCATGCCCTGAGCAACATGGGCAGAACCTAGCATCGATGGGGAGGGGGAGGCCTGGGACACACACCCACCTTGAACACTTCCACCTCCTCCAACATAAGTTCCTCCATCTCCTGGTCATCCTTGGGCAGCACGATGACCTTCTGCACTGTCCCGCGGTCTGGAACGGGCCGGGCAGGGCCTCAGTGGGGCTGAGGATGCGGGGGAAGGGCACCAGCCTCAGCCCCTTCCCCCACCAGGGCCCACACCCTGAGGGGCAGCGGAGCAAGAACTCAGGGGTGCGGGTGATGTTTCCCCCCTTGGGAATCCCACCCAGACTCCAGCCACGGGCGCGGTCGAGGAGGGTGACAGGATGGGGTTTTCAGTGGCTGGAACTAGGAAGGTACATGCACGAATATGAGTGGCCGGACTTGAGAACTTATGAGGGATCTTCAACCATTCTCTCCTGCTCCCAGGGTCCCTGACCACCTGGTCCCCAAGGGTGTCCCCCCCAGAGCCACAGCTGCCTTGCAAAGGCTGAGGGTGACAGGGCTGACCTGACCACGGCCCCTCTGGAGCCCCCTAGCAGGGTAGGGCCCAGCCCATGATCTATGCGATCCACCCAGTAGGCCCAGCAGGATGGGGGCCGGGAACAGCAGCGGGTACCTGTGCCCAGGAAAAGCACCTCATAGCGCCCGTCGGCTGCATCCACCTGGTCCACGGCGACGGTAGTGAGGCGGTAGGGAGCCCCCGTGCGGACCACCAGGGGCCGCCGCTGCAGGGGGTACACGGCCTGGTACATGAGGGGGTGGCTTCGCATGAAGTTGATCACCTCGTCGGGGTAGTCCTTGGTGGACTTCATGGACGGCGTGAAGGTCCCACCGGGGCACTGTGGGCGGGCGGTGGTCAGGCCCTGTGGCTGGCTCCCCAGTCCTGTCTGCCCCCCGGCCCCCACAGCCTGCTCTCTCTCACCCCAGAAGCCCATCCGGCCTTTTTCCCAAAACCTCAAAGTTCCCCGCAGGCCCTGTCCGGCCCAGGTCCCCTCTCGGTCACCTCTCGAGCCTCCTGTGCTGTGACCTTGTGGCCGTACTTGGCAGAGCTGCCTGTTCTGTCCTCTCCGGCCCACTCATCCTTCTTCCTCTCTGGCTGTTGCTCCAGCTCCCACCCTTCTGCTCTGCAGCCAGCAAACCTGAGTTTCTGGAACCCACTAGCTGTTATGCTGGGGCTCTGCTGGATCCTCACCCCTGCAGCCTGACTCCAGTGGTCTTGTCTTTCCGGCCAGCTCAGTCCCTTCTAGGGGTGTGTCAGAAAGTTCCCTGACCTCAGTTGTGAGTACTTCCCCCTGACCCTATGGCAACGTGACTACCTGCTGTCCTGGGTCGGGGGCACTTCCGTGGTGCCCCCTCTGTCATGGGTCTACCATGCTACCTTTCCCAACCCTCTCTGCGCTGACCCTCTAGCTGGCTTCCTTGCTGTGCTTCCAACTACACCTTATGAATAGACCCACAAAGTCTTTGGGGTGCAGCCAGTCACACCAGCTGATACAACTTCAGGGTCCTGACTAGACCCCTCCATAGCCTCATGATGTGTGAATATACATGAAATTTTTCTTGCTCTCTATGTTTTCGTTCCTTTTTTCTTTGTTTTGTTTTCTGGTCATAACTGGCCATGCTCAGGGGTTACTCCTGGCTCTGTACTCAGGAATTACTACGCCGGGCAGTGCCTAGGGGACTATATCAGATGCTGGGGATTAAAGCTGGGTGGACAACATGAAAAGCAAGCACTTTCCCCTCTGTACTATTCCAGCCCCTCTTTTTTCTTTTTTGGTCTTTTGTTTTCTGATTTAGTGCCACACTCAGCAATAATCAAGGCTTACTCCTGACTCTGGGCTTATGAATCACTTCCGGTGGCGCTTGGGAAACCAAATGGGACGCTGGGGATCAAATTGAGGTTGGCTCCATGTTCTTTTATGTTTGTTTTTGGGCCACACCCAGAGATGCTCAGGGGTTACTCCTGGCTCTGCTCTAAGAAATTACTCCTGGCAGGGTTGGGGGACCATATGGGATGCCAAAAATCAAACTCAGATCAGCCGTGTGCAAGGCAAATGCCCTACCACTGTGCTGTGCTATCACTCCAGCCCCTTCTTTTTTTGGGGGGGATTTTTGGGCCACAACTGGTGACGTTCAAGGATTACTCCTGGTTTGGGGTACCATATGGGGTGCCGGGGGATCGAACCACAGTCTGTGCTGAATCAGTCGCGTGCAAGGCAAATGTCCTACTGCCACGCCATCACTCCAGCACCAACCAGTCCCTTCTTTTGTAAAATTTTATTTATTTTCAAGTTCTGGGTTATGGTGGAATTGAACACCCCAAAGAGGTTCTCATCTGGGCAAAACCAGTGCTCACCCACTGAGCCATCTCCTCTCCCTCCACTGCCCCCATGATTCCAACTTTTTTTTTTTTTTTTTTTTTTTTGGGTCACACCCGGCAGCGCTCAGCGGTTACTTCTGGCTCTACGCTCAGAAATCGCTTCTGGCAGGCTTGGAGGACCATATGGGATGCTGGGATTCGAACCACCATCCTTTTGCATGCAAGTCAAATGCCCTACCTCCATGCTATCTCTCCAGCCCCCATGATTCCAACTTTTTTTTTCTCCCACCCTGCCATGATTCCAATTTTTTTTTGGGGGGGGGGGGGTCATACCCGGCAGTGCTCAGGGGTTACTCCTGGCTCTATGCTCAGAAATCACTCCTGGCAGGCACGGGGGACCATATGGGACGCCAGGATTTGAACCACGTACCTTCTGCATGAAAGGCAAATGCCTTACCTCCATGCTATCTCTCCGGCCCCCATGATTCCAACTTTAAGGAGGGTGCAGGAAGGGTTTCTCATGAGCATGGCCCAACTCCCCCCACCTATGCGTCCTCAAGATAGTATACCCATATGTGCAGAAGGCCTGAGCTAGAGCAGGCCTCCCTCAGGAGAGGGGTCCTCACCGTGCCAGGCCGTGGGTAGGGCATCTTCCCTGAGAAGGGCATCCACTGGTAGTTGGGGCCCTCTTTGTGGGCAAAGGGTCCGTTGAAGACCATGCGGATGTCAGCCATGGAGTAGACACACACAGCGGAGCCCCGGAACACTGAGCTGCAAACAGGGTAGAGCTACTGGGAGGAGGCAGGCACTGGCCAGGTATGGCCACCTAGGGATCCCCAGTCTGGGCTGGGCTCTGGTGCCAGGACGGGTCACGTCCCCCATTCTCTCACACCCCAATACAGCCACACCCCAGCCTCCCCTGCTGACCCAGACCCCAGCCTCACCCTGAGGAGGTGAAGACCGCGTAGATGACCGGGTTCCTCACATCCTGGGTCTGCTGGACAAACACGTCCTCTGGGGACAAGGGGAGAAGATGCTGGCCAGGGGACCTCCAAGGCTAGGACACCCCCAGTACAGGACTCCCCAAGAGAGGACCTGCCACCACCCGCCGGACACTCACGGAGCTCGTCGAAGTGGGTCTCGATGCCATCCTCGCCAGGTACCGAACACACCAGCCTGGCCTTCAGGAACGTGCTCCACTTGTTGACCAGGCAGCAGTGGCCACCATCGTCATTCTAAGGGGCAGACAATGGGCAGAGAAAGCTGCTGGCTCCCCCACCAAACAGGGCCCTTTTATTGTCCCTGGTCCCTATCCTTTATCATTTTGGATTGGGGGGGTCCACACCCGGCGGCACTCAGTGGTTACTCCTGGCCCTGCACTCAGAAATCTCTCCTGGCTGGCTAGGGATGCTGGGGATCAAACCAGTGTTCATCTAGAGTTGACTATGTGCAAGGCAAACGCCTTACCGCTGTGCCATTGTTCCGGCTCCCGATTCTCTATCTGGTTTTTCAGTTACCTAGCCTAGGCCTCACAGAGTGAGACCCACGGAAGCAAATCTGGGTGTGTGTGGCCAGGGGAGCACATACCAGGCAGATGCGCCCGATGCGGGCGTACACAGCGGGGTTCTGAGGCGCCTCTGCCGACCGCTCCCGGAAGAAGAAGTAGAGTTTGTCGTCATTGCGTTCAGCGCTGTCGGGGATGAGCTCAGCATGGATGAAGGAAGGGTCTGCAGGAGAATAGGGGGCATCAGGGCATGGCCTCCCTCAGGCCTCTTTCCCAGCAGCACACCTCAACTTGGGAACATCCCCACAGTCAATATCCTCCAGGGTTAGAGCACTCTCTACCCAGCCAGCCACAGGGCAGAAGTTCCCCCCATTCCTGACTGTTTATTTGGGGGCTTCCTGAGCGGTGCTCAGTAGTCTAGGGGACACTCCAGGTGATGTATGACTCGGCTGTGCAGGCTAAACAGTTGATGGCGATGCACCAAGGCCATACCCAGCACGGCTAGGGGAGTGACAGTATAAACCCAGGGCTCCAGCTTTGAACCATCGCTTCTAGCCCCTGCAATGCCACCCCACGCACATGCTGGCCCCCACCAGGGGCACTGGCTGCACTCACCATTGAGCCACCGTGAGTTATACTGGTCTGTGCGCATGGCCGTCTGCTTGCCCAGTGTGCGGAAGATGGCTGCATCGGTGCCCATGAAGTCAATGTACACGCCGGCATAGAGCTCCTCATCTATGAGATGTAGGGGTTCAGATGTGGGGGGGGGCCGCCTCTGCTAGGATCAGGACACAGCCCCAATACCCTCAGGGCAGAGTTCTGTGTTTCCCTCTACCATTCCCTGGGATCTGATTATGTGACCAGGGTCCTCTAGAGGGCCTGGATAGGCAGCACTTGACTTTGCCAGCAGCAGGGCCCATTCCTGAGGTACAGAACCTCCCACCGCAGCTGACATCAAGAGCAGCCAGGGTCACGGGGTGAAGCTGCCAACAACTCCACCCTGATACTCAAGACATGAATGACCGCATGAACGTAAAGTGGTTACCATCAACTACAGCAGAATCATCAGGAAGCAGCAATTTCTGAGTGTTTACCTTCCTTTGAAAGTAATTCATTTCCTTGTAAGTGTGTGTAATTTAGTTTTCATTAACAGCTGCTAACGAATTGAACTGCTGGCTCACAAAGAACCTGAATGTTTCAACATAAGTTGGCAGGAGCTGGCCCTTAGTCCTCAACAGGGCAGATCCTGATCCAGTCAAATGCTCACATTTGAGCAGGCTTGGGCCGAGACCACCTCACTAACCTCGAGAGAGCACAGTGTCCATGCCTGGGGCCTCTGCCAGGCATGGAGCGAAGGTGCCCAGCTATTGCTCTGAGACAGCCTAGACTAGAGAGAGCCAGAGAGGCCACATCCCCCACGGTTGGTGCCTGGTGTGGGTCTGCCTGCCTCATAGATGACCCTGGAACATTCCACGGGCATCCCCCAAGTCACCCCCAGTGCAGACTCATATTCTCATGGCCTATGGCCTATGGCCAATGGGCTCTGGGCCTGTGCCAGGACAGCTATGCAGGTGGGTCTCAGAATAGATTGCGTCCTTCAGCAGGGGTCCCATGCCAGGGATTGGAGAGGGACTTCATGACACCTTGTCTCTGCACCCCTGCCCACTGGGGGTCAGGGACAGTGTATTTATGATCTCCTCCCCTGGGTACATGTTGCCCCCACCCCCTCCATGGATATAAGATACACATTCCGGTGGTAGAACGGGGGTCAGGGGACACTCACTGATGAGGGCCGAGGCTGTGTCCAGCTTGGGGTCGTACGGACACTTGCCCTTCCCAGACTCAAGTCTCTCAGGCTCCAGGAAGAAGATGTACTCCTGCAGGGCAGAGGCGACCTCAGCACCGTCAGGAGCCGTGGACTCGGATCAGAGCCTCCCCAGGGGAGCACATCCTGAGTCCCAGGGGAGCAGACCCTAAGTCCCAACGAGGAAGGCTTTACTGGTGGCCAGTGGCAAATGGTTCTGGTCTGGGGATGCTGAGAGTGACAGAGGCCCCTCTGTGCCAACAGGCTCAGGTAGACTGGCCCTGGGGCAGACACATTTGGATCCAACTCAAGGGGCTGGCAGCAGGCCCAAGGCAGAGGGTGCTGGCCTGGCCTCCGTCAATGGATCTAAGAGACCGGTGATCCAGAAGTCACTTAGCCTCAGGGTGGTGCCTTGTGATCTGTGGATCAGACTAAAAGGCCTTTGCTCTGCTCTTCAATAGTGTCGTCCCCAGTGACACACGAGGGACCTAGGATTTGCAGGGTCTAGCCCAGACCACCCTGAAGCAGAGAGGAGGATGGGTGCTGAGGGCCAGGAGCAGAGGAGGGGTGCATAGGGGAGGCAGCAGCAGGCGGCAGAGCAGCAGGACAGCAGGGATGGTGATGGAAAGGTATCACAGGCCGCTTCCAGTCACAGCTGCACACACATGTCTCCACACACGCAGATGGCACGTGGCACGCACAGCTCACATACTAGGCACATGCACTCACCCCAGCGAGCCCGCTTGGGTTCGGCACTCCATGCCAGAGACACCAGCTCAGGTGACCACTTGTTCTGTCATTCACCCACTGGCAGCCCCTGGCCCTGGCCCGGCCCGCCCCAGCCCAGCCCCAGTACCCCCAGCCTGTTCCGGGTTGTGAAGGGTGGACAGATATCTCTGCCTCCTTCCCCTGGGGAAGGACACCCTGATACCAGTGACCCCTAGGAATCTGGGCACAAAACCCCCACTTGGAGTGCTGGGAGGGACGGGGGAGTGATGTCCGTGTCAGGGTCTTCAGGGTTCTCTGCACACACGTACGTCACCAGAGCTGGGGCACTATTCTCTCTGCCCAGAATTCCTGCTTCCCAATTTGGGGGCTTTAGGATTTTTTTTGCCTGCAGTGGTCACACTGCAGCTCAAATGCATCCAGCTGGGAGCCTTTTTAGAGCCTGAGGGCCCTGTGAGGGAGAAGGGGGACAGGGGAGAACCCTAGGAAGCTGGCCCAGGTGTGGCCCTGGCCGGAAGGCCGGCTCCAGAGGGAGCTCAGTTCAGAAGGAGCACTGCTGCTGCAGGCTTGGAGGGTGGAGCCCACCTGGCGTGGGGCTGTGGGCGTCGGGCGGAGGGCACCATCCGTGGCTCTGCTGCCGCGGCCTCTGACCACCTGCGTCTGGGTCCAGGGTGAGGCCTGAGGAGACGAGGAACAGGGGTTAGAGAGCCAGGGGTGGCCAGGGCCGGGGGAGCGGGCTCAGGCTGCCAGCCACTCACACCGCATGTGCTGGACACACAGGCTTGAGAGCCTGGTCCCCCTGGGGAGCAGAGAGTATGTGACACACACCACAGCCAACCATACACCTTCGCACACACACAGATGCCCCATGGGGCCAGTCGCACCCACGCATGCCCGACATGGCCACACTAGCAGATACACAAGCCCATATGGAAATGGAGGAGGGCGGAAGCAGGCGGGGACAGGGCAGAGCCAAGGGGAAGAGGCAGCTCTTCCCCCAGAGGCGCGTGGCCTACAAAGAAACCCAGCATCCAACCTCTTTGATGCTGTGGCCCCCCAGGCTCTCTGACTCGGCGCCGAGGCCCGATCCAAGGCATGGCCACGAGAACAGTTGCCACGTATGGAGCGAACCCTCACTATGTGTCTGACACAACGCTAAGAGCATGGGGGGGGGGAGCACTTGCTCACACCAACCTGTGAGAAAGGCATCGATTAGCCCCATGTTGGGGGGTGGGGTGGGGAGGAGTCGAGGAACAAGAAACCACTCACCCCTGGTCTCAGGGCTGGGGCTCAGGCCAATGCTCTCACTGGGCCCTGCGTGTGGTACAGCCACCAGTGGGGGTCGGCCTGGGCTCACCTGTGCACGGCGGCCGCGGTTTACATAGGTGCACATGGGGTTGTAGGCGCCGGTCCCACACACGTAGAGGTGTGTTCGGTTCCAGGGCTGGATGAGCCTGACGAAGTTCCCGCACTCACCCTGGGGCCAGAGGGAAAGCTGCAAAGGGGCCCCGAGACGCCCCCGGCCCCACCCTGCCCGCTGCCCCTGCCCGCCGCCCCACTCACGTTGCCATCTTTGCCAGAGAGCACACACTCCTCGATGCGCTGTGGAGAGGCTGCCCAGTGGATCTGCCAGAGATTGGGGGTCAATGGGGGCCATCTGCTTGCTGCACAGGGTCCCTGGCCCCCGCACCTCCTCCCAAGTAGGCAGGCACTTACAATGAGGGGCTCACGGTTGATGTCGTGCAGGTCCAGGGACAGCACATAGTCCTTGCTGCCCACATACATGCGGTCGTGGTCTTCGTCTTTGAGCAAGATGCGGTAATCGGTCGTGTTAAGAAGGAAGTTGAAGAAATGGGCGGTGCCTGTGGCCTTGAGCTCTGCAGGGGGAGAGAAGGGAGAGGAGGGAGGCATGAGACCCCCTAGAGATCAGCCTGTCGAACCCCCCCGTAAAGGAGCATGACCTCCACATTCCTGCCTCAGGTTCCCAGCTTCTCTGCCAGGGTCTTCTCAGCTCTCTCCCATCCCCCAGAAAACTGGAGGCCAGAGTGAAAGCTCAGTGGGCAGGGCGCTTGCCATGCACCGAACCAACTTGGGTTTGATCCCCAGCATCTCGTATGCTTCCCCACCCCCGAAATCCTGCCAAGCGTGATCCCTGTGTGCAGAATCAAGAGTAAGCCCCGAGCATAGCCAGGTGTGTGTGGCCCCAAAATGAGCAAATAGATGTGGCCGGAGAGATAGCACAGTGGTAGGGCGTTTGCCTGGCAAGCAATCAACCCAGGACGGAAGGTGATTCGAATCTCAGCACCCCATATGGTTCCCCGAGCCTGCCAGGAGCGATTTCTGAGCACAGAGACAGGAGTAACCCCTGAGTGTAACCGGGTATGGCCCAAAAAGCAAAAAAGAAAAAAGAAAACAAAGTTGTGGGGCAGAAATTGGGGCAGACGGGCACGCCAGGGAAAGGCCCACACCCAACACTCCAAGTCTGATTCATCCTCAGCCCAGCCAGACTCCGGTTCCAATGACAGGACAGTGGGCGCAGGCTGGCATCAAAGAGTCTGCGCTCTGATGGGGGTTGATGCTCCCACGCCTAAGGTGGGGCCTTTAAAGGGTTAATGAGCAAGAAGGTGGGGCTGGGGCACAGTGCACAAGCTGGCACAGAGCCTGGCTGTCCTGTGCTCACCCTGGCTGCCCACCAGTGAAATAGCAAAGCTGGTCCCCAGGAAGGTGCCCACTCTGGCTGACGCGGGTCACCAGGACCCAGAAGCCACACTGCTTCCTAAGACCCCACAGCTGTTGTTCCTATTGGTTCTTAGGCCAGCTGTTCTTAGGGTTTACTCTTGGCTCTGAACTCAAAGATCTCTCTTGGCAGGATTCAGGACAAGTGCCTTAAGGACTTGCACCAGCCCCTTCAGAACACTTTTGTTTTGAGACACACCCAGCTCAGGGAACCATATGGGGCACCAGGGATTGAAACAGGGTCAGCTACGAGCAAGGCAAGCACCCTACCTGCCGTATTGTGGCTCCAGCCCTCCCTCAGACTACTTTTTTTTTGTTTTGGGGTCTCACCCAGCAGCACTGAGGGGTTCCTCCTGGCTCTATGCTCAGAAATCACACCTGGCAGGCTCAGGGGACCATATGGGATGCCGGGATTCGAACCACTGACCTTCTGCATGCAAGGCAAATGCCCCACCTCCATGCTATCTCTCCGGCCCCCACCCTTAGACCACTTCTAAGCTGCATGCAAACTTAGGCCCCCAGGAAAAACCTCTTCCCTCCCCTGAACATAGTAGATTGTAAGGTCCTGGCTGTGATTTACGGGATCCATTTCTCTCTGGGTGAGCCAGCCAGCCCAGATCCTCTTTCATAGGGAGGCAAAGCAGAAGGGAACTTGGCCAATGACACTCCAGGGACTGACCCAGGTCACCAGGAAACCTGGAACCTCCATCTGGAATAGAGAGCCACGTCCAGACAAACCCCACCTCCACCCGCCCCCAGGTATTTTGGGTGCAGCAGCAGGAGAGGGCTGGGGAAAGGTGAGGAATATTCATTCCCTAGTGGGAGTAAAGGAGTAGCTCTGCCCACACCAAGGCAGATGCGGCGTTTGCTGTGGGGTACTCAGGTGGCAGCAGGGAACCCATTTCACAGGTGGGGCCAGTGGAGGCAGGTCTGTAGGAGAACAGCGGAGCTCTGTGGCTCTGCCACCTCACAATGGAACCAGCAGCAGGTGGCCTGGCCCATATGTGAAGGTCATCCCTGCCTGGGCAGCTGTCTGGCCAGGCTAACTCTGCCCTCTGCCCTGCTGGGGGTCTGGGACACAGCTGGAGGGACTGAACCTAGGAGCAGCTTGGGACAGGAGCTCAGGATGTGCAGCTGCACTTAAGGTGGGCTGAGAGCCAGGGGATACCGTAGCCAACCCAGAGCCCCTGCACAAGGGTCTGGGCTACCCAGCCTGACTGTGGCGACAAGAGAATACAGGTGATGACCTTGTCGGACACTGGGACGCCACAGGATCAAAGGGCCGATCCCTGCCTGGCTATGGCCGCGCCCGCCTGTCCAGCGGCACCTCTGAAGTCCTGGGCAGGGCCGCCTGGGCACCTGTCCTGCACCTGTTGTTGGGCCACTCGGAGTCCCCCGCCTGGCCACCCAGCCATAGTGACAGCAGAAAAGTAAACACTCCCCCCCTGCCAGGGTCAGGAAGTGGCCAGAGAGGAAGTGGGGCTGCCAGCGCAGCGCCCCCAGGCTGGTACAGCCCGCCAGGGGTTATTTATACCCTGGCTGGGGGCATGGCCTTGGTGGTGCCCTTCCTCGTCCTGCCAGCCTAGGCTGGGGGGCACTAGAAGGGCGGGAGGGCACCAAATGGAGGCACCGAGTTTCCTAGGAACCAGCTTGGGTGCCTGCTTTCAACCCCGGCCAGACTGAGGCTTCTAGGATGTGGACCCTAGAAGAAGGCCAGAGACATAGAACAGCAGGTGGTCTGCCTTGCACATGGCCGAATGGGTTCGATCCCTGACATTCCATATGATCCCCCAGCATCTACAGAAATAATCCCTGTATGCAGAGCCAGGAGTAATCCCTCAGCATTATCAGGTGGCCTCAAAACAAATAAAAGAATAAAGTGTGGGTGAGTCCTGCCAGCTTACAGCTCCAGCATCTGTGAGGCAGCAGAGAGAGCCCAGGTAGTGTAGGAGAGCAGTCTTGATCTCACAACCTGCCCCCAGCTGTCCCAGAGGACCTTTCTCTCAGTGCACTGAACGCACAACACCCAGAGTCCATGGCAGACATTTACAGGAGGAAAGTAACAGCCCCAAGGGCTCAGGGCCGATTCCCAGCAGGAACCATGGCCTTTGGGGCTGTGGGAGGCGTCCAGGCAGAGCCCATCCTGGTGGTGGGGCAGCCAGCTGGGAAGGCCAGGCCGGAAGGGGACAGATGACTCAAGACCCTCGGGACCCCTCCTGCCGGCCACGGGATGTGGCGTCAATGGGACACTTGTCACAGGATGGGATGTTGCAGTCACTGTGGAAACTGGTGGGAGAGGCAAGTCCCCAAGAGGATGTGTGATACGGGGGGAGACCGACGAACATGTCTCTGCAGGGGCCAGTGTGTCACCTGGGCTAGCTGGTATTCTGGCTCCTGAGACCCATTTTTGTTTTTCTTTCTTTTTTTTTTGTTTTTGTTTTTGTTTTTGTTTTTTTTCGGCCGCACTCAGCAGGTTTAATGCTGGCTCTGCATTCCAAGATCCTTCCTGGGGATGCTTGCAGGCCCATATGGGAAGCAGGGAATAGAACTAGGGTTTTGTGCAAGGCAAGCATCCTACCCACTGTACTATTTCTCAAGCCCGAGCCCTATTTTCCTATGTAAATATCTCTTGGGGAATCCTAGTACTGACTTCCAATGGCGTAGGGTGGGGGCCTTAATTTTAGGGAATCTGGGCTGGGGCTGCCTGAGAGGAGGTGCCAAGTATCCTCCCCTTAGAGGAAACTCCCAGATGTCACCATCTTGGTCAGAAGCCTCAATCTAGGGGCCGGAGAGATAGCACGAAGGTAGAGCGTTTGCCTTACATCCAGAAGGACGGTGGTTTGAATACCGGCATCCTATATGGTCCCCCGTGCCTGCCAGGAGAGATTTCTGAGCATAGAGCCAAGAGTAATCCCTGAGCGCTGCCGGGTGTGACCCAATAAAATAAATAAATAAATAAAACAAAAAAGCTTCAATATAACTTCAGTCAGAAGCTCAATGCCCGGGGACAGAGAGATAGCACAAAGGTAGGGCGTTTGCCTTGAATGTGGCTGACCCAGGACGGACACGGTTCAATTTCTGGAATCCCATATGGTCCCCAGCCTGCCAAGGGTGATTTCTGAATGCAGAGTCATGAGTAATCCCTGAGTGCCACTGGGTATGGCTCCAAACGAATCAATCAATCAATCGATTAACAAATAATATAGTTTAAAAAGAAGATGGGGCCGGAGGGATAGCATGGAGGTAAGGCGTTTGCCTTTCATGCAGGAGGTCATCGGTTCGAATCCCAGCGCCCCATATGGTCCCCTGTGCCTGCCAGGAGCAATTTCTGAGCCTGGAGCCAGAAATAACCCCTGAGCACTGCTGGGTGTGACCCAAAAACCACAAAAAAAAAAAAAAAAGAAAAAAGAAAGGGGCTGGAGAGATAGCATGGAAGTAGGGTGGTTGCCTTGCATGCAGAAGGACGATGGTTCGAATCCTGGTGTCCCATATGGTCCCCGGAGCCTATCAGGAGCAATTTCGAGCATAGAGCCAGGAGTAATTACTGAGCACTGCTGGGTGTGACCCCAAAACAAAAAAAACAAAAACAAAAAACAAACAAAACCAGAAAGAAAGAAAAAAAGAAAGAAGGAAGGAAGGAAGGAAGGAAGGAAGGAAGGAAGGAAGGAAGGAAGGAAGGAAGGAAGGAAGGAAGGAAGGAAGGAAGGAAGGAAGGAAGGAAGGAAGGAAGGAAGGAAGGAGAGAGAGAGAGAGAGAGAGAGAGAGAAAGAAAGAAAGAAAGAAAGAAAGAAAGAAAGAAAGAAAGAAAGAAAGAAAGAAAGAAAGAAAGAAAGAAAGAAAGAAAGAAAGAAAGAAAGAAAGAAAGAAAGAAAGAAAGAAAGAAAGAGAAGCTCAATGCCAATTCCTCATGCTGGGGTGGGGAATAGGGGGTAAAGGATTTCCTGTCTTCCCACTCACAGAAGCAGAGCCTAACTCCAAACCAGTCATTCAACCCTGGCCTACAGAAGGGGAAACTGAAGTAGAGAAAAGGGGGGTTCTAGTCCTCCAGGTGAACTAGATGTAAGGCTTTGGCCTCTTCTCCTGCCCTTGCTAGAGGGTCCCCTCTCTCAAGTCACAGAGCCAGTGCGCAAAAATATCTAAGGGGTGTAGGACAGTCCTGTATCCCAGCTGCAGGCAGGGATCCACTCAGGCCTCCATAAGAGGACAGAAACTGGAATCCTGTCCCCCCAGAGCAAAAGAACTGGAGGTCGCCGTTCCTTTCAGAAGCCCAGTCAGACATGGGGCCTGAGGGTCTGGCCTGGACACCTACAGCAGCTGCAGGTAGCATAGGCCTTCATGCAAGAGCAGGAAACCAAGGGTCAGCTCACGTGCCACGGGACCAGTCTGGTCTTGGTCCTGCTGTCCCCATGATGCCCCCACTTGTCCCACTTGTCGGCTCTGACAGGAGGCCTCCCTCTTTCCTGTCCCCGTGATACCCCCAAGGGGGAAGGGCTGGGGACAATCCCCCAGCACTCTATAGGTATCAGGATCAAACCCAAGCCAGGGTTTGACCTCGGACAGGGAGGGTGGAGTGTGAGGATGGTGGCTCCTGGGAAGGCTCACACACCCTCATTCCCTCACTCAGGCTGGGCACAGGTTGGGTGGGGTGACATCCGGGAAGGCTTTTCCAGTCAGGGGGAAGGAAGAGCCTTTTCTGGCATCAGACACCTCATTTCCGCAGCCTTCCCGGCCTCCTGCGCCCCCAAGGCCGTCAGATATTCAGGGTCCTGGTCCAGAATGGTCTGGCCAACTTCCAGAGGCAGGAACCACCTCTGTCCACAGAGAACCCCTTTCCTTCCTCCTCCCTGGGCGGTAGCTGAGGATGCCTCATCTACAGAGCTGGGAGACATACCTACCCCACAGACCTAAGGGGCTGAGCCCAATCTCAGCTGACCACCACTAGGATAGCAGTTCTGCAAAAAAGAGGCTGCTGCAAACAGGGGGACTCAGAGCAGAGGTGGGTGGCCCGCCCCCTTGGTTACAACCCACAAAGCCATCGGTCCGAAGTGACAGCGTCACCTCCCCTGTCTGTGCTGGTACTATACAGTGACAGGTTCCTACAGCCCAGCCCTGACCCCCGGCCCCTGACCCCTGAACCCTACTCAGTGATGTATCCCTAATCCCTGAGCTGAAGAGAAATGAGTTTGGGTGTGAGAGGTGGAGGGACTGCAGGCCAGGGTTTTTTTTTAGACATTCTTCTACTGAGAAGCTGGAGCTCCTGCCTTTTCAAGAAGAAACTGAGGAAGACACAGCTTCAGGGACAGGGGCAAGAGCAGGAATAGAAAAGTTCGAGGAAGGGGTGGCTTCCAGATCCTTCTCCCCACCAAAAAAAGCTGCAAGAGGCCCCAGAAGCAAGCCTGGGGGCTGGCCTGGCCCCCTGGCTCCTGGCCTAATCCTTTTTTAATGAGCGGTCAGCCGGAAGACTGCTGGTCTTAGCCACGGCCCTGGGAGCCCCAATTGGGCTAAGCTGGAAACAGGGCAGCCCCAAGCCTTTGCAGACCCCTTTCCCCCTGCTCAGCACACCAACCTCACATGTAACCCAAGTCCAAGACCCCTATACAGCCATGCAGGGAGACACCAAGATGAAGCCCATCTCATGCTCCCACGACCTTCTCTGGGGCCGAGCAAAAGTGTGGTCACTGCTCGCTCACCCAGCTCTCCCAGTGCTTTCCCGAAGGCTGTTCTAGACTGGTGGGAAATCCCAAAAGTCAAACCCAAGGCTCAGCCTTGGACTGAAGCTGCCTCACCCCTGTGGAGATAGGACCTGGTTCCTCTGGCTGCAAACCTCTCAGTCTGTCTCCAACCACATGGCTGGGTCTGGCTCTCTAGATTGGCAACCCCCAAAGCCTCCCCAGGAGCCATCCCCCCACTCCCCCGGCAGGTGAGCCAGGTCTTGCCAACAAAACCAATTACAGCAGCTCTCACCCAATTAGCAACTAATTATGGCCTCCTAGTCCATTCAACATAATTAACATGTAAATGACTCTGCGTGTTTATATTCAATAACTGCTCTGATTGAATTTAATTTAAATGTCTGAACTGGGGTCCCAGTTACCGTATTTCACCATGGAGAGCTGCGGCTTCCCTGGGGGGTGCCTGCTCCTCCAGGGAAAGAGACTCCAGGCCAGAGGATGGCAGAGGGGCAGTAGCGAAGTTGGCCCAGTCCCAAGGAGTGAGGCTGAGGACGACTGCACCCCGATATGCCTATCCTAAGAGTACAGGGAGGTGGCGAGGTCAATAGAGTCCCCAGGGAACCTTCACGATGGCGATGGGAAATCCTCTGAAACAAGGGCCTCTTCTTAAGGGTTACTGTAAACATCCCAGCTGTTCAGTAAACACCAGGAGGGGCAGGCTCTGAGCCGCCCAGCTGGGCTATGGCTCTACTGCGGGCCTCCCTCCTATTTGGGGGGCTGGGGGCTGGAGCCTGCAGGCCCTGCATACTGTTCCCACGCCCGTTCCGCCCCAGTGCCCACCTGCTCCGCCCAGGAGAGGACAGGCTGGGGCCACAGTTCATCCTGGGCCCAGGAAAAGCCACGCAGGG